>NW_005187447.1:1160139-1187505 GCF_000239375.1 Pundamilia nyererei
TGGTAGAGAGCAGAATTCAGAGTTCCATCAGTTATTGCAAGTCACCCAGGTCCTGAAGCATCAAAGCAGCCCCAGACCTTTACACATCCACCACCATGTTTGGGTGTTGACCATGATGTTCTTTTTATGAAATGCCATATGTGTTTTACACCAGATTTAACGAGACACAAATCTTTCAGAAAAGTCAACTTTTGTCTCATCAATCTAAAAGTCTTGAGGATTATCAAAACGTTTTTAGCAAATGTAAGAAAACCCTTTGTATACGTTTTGGTCAGCACTTGTTTTTGCCTTGGAACTCTCTTGACTATGCAATTTTTGAACGAGTCAGGCCTGTAGCTTTTCAGATGTCGTTTTGGCTTCTTTTATGACCTCCTGGATGAGTCGTTCGTGTGCTATTGGAGTAACTTTGGTAGGCTGGCCACTCCTGGGAAGGTTCACTACTGTTCCAAGTTTTCTCCATTTGTGGCCTGTCATCATTTTTACTGGAGTCCCAAAGGGTTAGAACTAGCCCTTTCCAGACTCGTAGATGTCAGTGGCATCTTGAGTTTCTTTAGATCGTGGCATGCTGTTGTGCCTTTTGAGATATTTTAGCTTACTTCACTTTGTCAGTCAGTTTCTATTTAAGTGATTTCTTGATTCAACAGGTCTGGCAGTAATCAGGCCTGGGTGTGGCTGGTGAAAGTGAACTAGGTAGGTTTGTATACATTTTTTCTCCGTATTGAATGAAATTATCTTTTTAAAAATGGCATTTCATATTTACTTGAGTTATCTTTGTTTGATGATATGTTTTTATGATTTTTTTATTATTGGATTCAGAAATTAACAGCTTATTTTTCCTAATTTCCTCTAAGAAAGCTTAGATGTTGGGTTAGTTCTTAGCAGGACTACTCAAAAACCTATAGACAGTTACTTCTGTAATTTTCTGGTTGATTAAAATTAATATCAGATTAAATAACAAGCCAGTTTTCATATGTTCATATCAAAAAACATACGATGTTGATTTTTTTCAAGACAATGTCCCAAACAAATGTGGCGCCAGACTTTTGATCTGGAGACTGGTGGAAAGGGGATTTTTCAGCCTTGGTGGGGGTATGTAGTCTTTGGCTGCTCTTGTTGATGTAGTGATGCTTTCATCACAACGCTGGCATGCTTTACAGAACGTGTGCTTCATAACCATAGTCAGATGGTACCCTTTGTAATGATGTCCTGAAGTTTTAACACAATAATGCCACATGGCGAGAAACATGACTAAACACCATCCTACATATGTGTTCAAAATCACAGTCAGATGCTGGTGCACCCACCTTATCTTCCACTCCACATGTTGAGGTGATTAAATCTAATGGCCCTATTCTTATGTCGCATTAATGAGCAAAGCAAACTAAGTGTTACCTTCTTTGCGGGCTCCCTCTCAAGAGCCAGAGTGTAACAGGCCTCAGGCTGTATGTGATAAAATACTTGTCAGCTAGGGAGTCAACATGATTTCATATGTTGTTTTATAGTCTTTTCTCCCTATCTTCATGTCAGCACACACACACATACACACATGGGGGGTAGCCAGTTGTCTTGGACTTCCCAGCAGTGTGGTCCCAGTGGAGGTGTCAGCCAGTTAGGGGTCAGAACTGTGAGTGCTATTGAGGCTTTGTTGGTGTTATACTTTGCCAAAGTGTGCTAATCTCACAGAAACACTGCCTCATAGTGTAAACACACCTGCGTCCTGTCATGATGCCAATTCTACTCCTCCTCCTTATTTTCCCTAAATGTTCATCTCCCTCCTCACATTCTTCACTATCCATTATTCCACTTTTTATTAGTCCTTTTCTCCCATTCTGTTGATTTACTAAAGTTTTGTAAACTATACCAAAGTTATATTAAACTCACACAGAGATGCCTTTTATATGAACAGATGATTATACAGATCAGAGGTGAGAGTGTGAAGAGGGAAAAATATACATTTTGTTTGTAAATTTGTCATAGGAGATATGGGTATGTGCCTGTTGGTGTTGAACTCTTGTTGTCATAGAAAGCTGGTATTAACTTGCTATATACTCATCTCCTATGAGATCATCTGTTCACTGGGCACACAGTGTAATTATACACCATTATTCCTCCATCCTGGTCTCTGCAGCATAACTGTATCATGTAATAAGGACTGTAACAGATAAATGAAAAGGGCTTCCAAACATGAGATAAGATACTGTACCACAGGGAGGTCAGAGGTCCCGATGAGGGCCGAACAGAAACCCCAGGATGAGGTTAAGATGAGGTCAGGATAATTTGGACCGGACACACGATCCAGCTGGAGGTCAGAGGTAACCTGATCACTGTGTCAGGATAGCTAAATGGGGGTTTGTTTTTCTGTCTAATATATCTCATCTGTCACATTCACACAGTGTGGGTATTTTTAAGTAATGAGTCAATACAAAATGCAGTTTTTAAATAATTTCATTTATTAGGGGGAAAAACATTATGCAAGTCTTGCCTCACAGCAAGAGTTCAATTCCACCATCAGGCCGGGGTCTTTCTGTGTAGAGTTTGCATGTTCTCTCCGTGTTTGTGTGGGTTCTCTCTGGATACTCCGGCTTCCTCCCACAGTCCAGAGACATGCAGTTAATGGGGATAGGTTAATTGGAAACACCAAATTGCCCATAGGTGTGAATGCGAGAGTGAATGTGAGCGTAAATGGTTGTCTCTGTCTATGTGTTAGCCCTGCAACAGACTGGCGACCTGTCCAGGGTGTAGCCTGGACAGGCTCTGGCGTCCCCCGCAACCCTGAAGAGGATAAGCGGAGGCGAATGGATGGATACCTTGTTAAATCATAAATTAACTGTGATTTAAGACGTTTTTTTGGAAAGCTGAGTTCACTTTTGCTCAAGCCTGATTAATGTCAGACCTGCTGAAATAAGGAAATCACTTAAATAAAACCTGACTGAAAAAGTGAAGCAGGCTAAAAGATCTCAAAAAGCACCACATCATGCCACGATCTAAAGAAACTCAAGAACAGATGAGAAATGAATTCGATGACATCTGTCAGTCTGGAAATAGTTACAAAGCCATTTCTAAGCCTTTGGGAGTCCACTGAACCACACTGAGAGCCATTATCCACAAATGGATAAAATCAGGAACAGCAATCAGGAATCCCTTACTTAGCTCAGTTAAGATCAGTGCTCATGATTCAACAATAAGAAAGAAACTGGGAAAAAATGGCCTCCATGGGAGAGCTCCAATGTGGAAACCACTGCCGACCAAAAAGAACATAAAGACTCGTCTGACATTTATTAATAAATATTTTGATGAACTTAAAGACTTTTAGACAGATGTGTCACGGTCCCCGTGTCTCTCTGATTGGCTCACGCTGACTACAGGTTTTGTTGTTGTTGTTGTTCGTTTTTGTTTTTGTTTTTGTTTTCTTTGTCTCTCCTCCTCCTCTCTGCCTGGGTGGAGCTCGTTACGGGCTCTCGCTCTTGGCCCACGCACCTGTGTGATTGTGTCCACCTGCTGCTGATCTGGCTGATTTCCCCAGCTGCTATTTAAGGCAGTGGCACAGAGCAGCTCACCGCTGGAACGTTGAACCTCCTGAGTTCGTGCTCTCGGCAGTTTCAAAAGAATCCCCTGTATGTATTTTGCTGTGGAACTAACGTTAACTTCTGTGTGTAGATATCCCTCTTCTGGACCAAATCACGGGATCTGCCCGGGTGTGGCAGCGTGTGTGGAGTTTTGGAGCGAGTGCGGCTGAAGAGGAGTGCGTGTGTGCGGAGGAGCTGTGGCGGTGACTGTGGGGAAGAGGAAGCGTGTGTGTGGATTTCCCCCCCCTCCTTCTCTCCCTGGAGCCCTGGACTCCCCTCCCAACTCACTGTACATACTGTATGCAGAAAATAGGTTTAAATGTTAAACAAATTTCTTCCAGTCAGAGAATGTTGCATATAATTAAATTTTTTGCTTGATGCATAAAGTTAAAAGATTAAAACTAGTTTTAAAAAGAGACTTTTCCATACATTTGTATGATGGATTATGCAGAAAAAATAGAATTGGGCTGAAAGATCTATTGCTTTATTACCTATTCAGGTTGTAAATCATGTTTTTAAAAAGTAACTAAGTAATTAATTACTTTTGAAAATAAGTCATCAGTAAAGTAACAGGATTACTTTTTGGGGGAGGTAATCAGTAATTGGTTACTGATTACTTTTTTCAAGTAACTTGACCAGCACTGCTTATCAGAAACACTTACATTTTATTTCATTCCACAACCAGTTAGGGGGCAGTTACTTTTTCACATAAGGCCATGTAGGTTTGGAAAGGTTTTATCCCTTAATAAATCAAACTATTACTTGAAAACTGCATTTTGTATTTTTCTCAGGTTATGTTTGTCTAATTCTTGAAATTTTATTGATGGTCTGAAACACGTAAGTGTGACAAATGTCTTCCAGAAATCAGGAAGAAGGCAAATACTTTTCTTTTTTTACAGCACTGAGTCTGTGCAGACAACACAAAAGGTTGACAAGTGAATAAGCTCCATCATCTGGCTCATTTCTAACCTCCTAAATCTCTTTTAAAAATGGGTGTAGTTTAAACTTCACTTTTAAAAAGTTATACATTAGGCTATGAGTGAAATGACGGGAGGTCTAGATTATATGCAGATAAATCTGCAGGTAAGACGGCCACATGTGCCCTTTTGTTTTTTTTGCTAAGTTTGTGTGGCTTCATTGCATCAATACAAACACATTCATCATTATTATTATAGGATCTTGAAACATTTCTGAACTCCAATGACAACCTTCTGAATAAGCCAAGTTAGTGATCTAGTGCTGTGGTGCTGTCATTAGCTCTTACACAAGAACTGATGGATTGAAGTGACCTTGGGATTGAGTCTCCATAAACCTGCTGAGTAGGGTTGAATTACATTTGTAATAGAGACAAAAGACAAAATAAATAACACACATGTGCTCTTGGAAAGGTTACACAAGTTATGTAAGCTAATAAATACAGAAATAGTGCTTTCTTTATGAGCTCATTCTGACAAGAACTAATCCACACAATGAGATCTAGATAACCAGGAACATCCCTCAGTTATTGTTGCATGGAAAAAAACTCATCCAAACTTTTCCAACAAAGGCACATAATACCATGTATGTTATTTTTTTTAGCCAGTATATGGTTAAATCAAAAACAAAACCTTTTAAGTTGTGAAATAATTCTTATTCCCTTTTTCCAGTCATGTTTGTTTAGTGATATTATCAGGTAGTCCATGTGGTTGCCTGCATTTGTGAATTACCATTGGAAATTACAGGAGGGGGGGGCATCGTTTCTGTGATGGCATCAGCCACACATGGGTAAAATCAGTCCATACATTCACCTCATTAGTTTCGTTTGCAGTTATTTCAGTAATATGTCTTCACTTAAACCTAACTGTGATACTATGAAGCACGCACATAATAGTATTGTGTGGTTTTTAAAAAATGTTTTTTGTTATATTAATTATGTTTCTGTTTCTTTGAGTTACCTGGTTTGGGGAGGTGGCTGTTTCCTGTCTGGGCAGAAGGTGTGACCAAGGGCTGAGGACTTTGAAAACACAATGCCTGCTCAGCAGCAGACCAACCAAGTGCTTGTCAGTGTTTTAGGTTTAGTTATGTTATTTTGTGCTTAGTTAGTATTGGTTTTGTTTTTGTTTCCCCCTATTGTGTGTAAATGGTTTGGCCAATAAAGGTTACCCTCTTGTGTCTTTATTTTTTAGGTCAGTTTGTGAGTTAAGTTGTGTCTTCTTTGTTTGGTTAAGTTTCTGGAAGTTCATAGAGTTACATTTAGTTGACCTCTTTTATCGGCCCGCTAATTATATTTTGGACTTTATCTTTTTAAACTTTTTGGGGGTTAAAATTTTTAAAAAGCCCATTTTAAAAACATTTTTCCTGTGTCCTCTATGCCTTTGCTGCTTGGTCCCTCACATTTGCCCACTCCAGGATTAAACACTCATTGCCAAAAGTTTAATCACCAGGGAGGTGACGTCGTGATACGTACTGTTGCAACATTTCCACGAATCAACACTCTAATGCCCTCAGTGGGAGATGTCTTATCAGTTGATGATAGGAAAGGATGAGTAATATATATACATGCTGGCTAATTGAGTAGGATCAATCAAAATAGTGGCCCTAGAGCCTGGAATAACTTCTGTAAGATCCACTGTATGTGTTTCTGTTATGTAGCTGCCTCTCCACTCTCTTTGCCTGCCTCACGTCTGACCTATGATAATGATCCATCTATGCCTCACCTCTGACCCCACAAATTTAAACCAGGTGCATGCAATGTGAGCGCTGAGGGGAAGCATGGTGGTGTTTGTGTGCATGGAGGACTCCTGCCTATGTTGAGTGACAGCGCTGAACTGCTGCTGGTACCAAAGGGCTGAGGTAGGGGTGCAAAGCTTGAAAAGAGGAGGGGAGACTTCTACTTTTCTCTTCTCTGTTTTTCCCAACTCACTAAAGAGTGAAAAAAAAGGACATATTTTGCCAGCATTAAGAAAATTAAAGTAACAGATAACTGTGTTTAAACTCTTTCACCAGTATTTCAGTGGTTCTGGATGTACACACAAAAAAGGCCAGATGCCTTGCACAGGGTTATAATTTCCAGGGTTCAGGTGCTGGTCTTGCCCTCTTTGACACACGGGGCACCAGGTAAACAACCTGCTGATAGGAAATCCTGTCTGTCAAACACCAGCAAGGCAGTGACGTCAGACTCCTGACCCCAGAGTCACAGCTTCCCCCCTCCACCCAAAACAACATGAAGAACTGTCCTGTCCCACCCCACTCCACCCCAACACACACACACACACACACACACACACACACACTAAAAACTACAAATATGAGGCATTTGATGGAGGTGCTTCTAAAATAGAAGATTCCAGCTGCTTTCTAGAGCTATGAATATAGATCTTACTTGACAGGATTAATGATACGCTGGTGTTGGCAAACTAATTAAATCCAGTTGAAATCAATAATTAATGACAGTGACAGTGTAATAAAAAGACATTACAGTAATAAACAGATAAAGCCAATGAATCTCTATAAGCCAGCACTTGGTGACACCAAAAGGAACAAAAGGAAACCTCTGACAGAATTGTACTTAGGGAGTCTGATTGGGGAGGGGACAGCAAAGAAAGAAAATGAAATCATAGAGAGACAATAAATAGTATAACATTAATCTGCAGAGATTTCAACAGAACAGTACTGGAAGAGAGAGCACAGAGCTGTAAAACCACCAGAGAGCTGTGAGATAAGGTTAACGACTTGTTCGATCATGCCAAGAACAGAGTGATAAAAGAGTACAAGTGAAGAGAGTAGAGCAGAGGTGCTACAGAGAGCACAAGCAATATAATCACATGAATTAGTCCAAATGCAGTTTTTCATTATTATTAGCACTGTATAAAAAAATAAATTACTAATATTGAAAAATAGTGGTCATTTCGACTCAGCACCTGGGTTGAAATACCACAGAGAGTAAAAGATCTGGATGAACAGATCCCATAAGATGACTTAGTTTCTTCCTTTTTCCGCAAAGATTATTTTCAAGTAACGACTTGTCTGCCAAACCTGACACTATTTTCCTTATCCCTAGACATGAACCACAATCTGTGATCTGGCAAATCCTCCTTCCAAGTCTCAGTCTCATAACAGATTTTAAAACAATGACAGCAGAGTTTTCAAACAATTTTCTATCAGCCCCACTGCCTGAAAGTGTGTAATAAGAGTAGAGGGTGCTATACTAAGACACTCAGGTGAAATACTGAACTAAGAGTATGCTACATGTTGCTGGAGTCTCCTGGTTGTGTTTCGCCCTCTGAAGCACAATGACTAACAGAACCTGGCAAACATTAGAAGAGTCAGAAAAAGCTGTTAACGCATGTTTCTGTTGTTAAGTCATTAGTCAGTCTTTCGTTGGCCAGGAAGGATCAAAGCCCAGGGGCCCTCTGTATTTATGAGAGTTGAGGTGTATGGTAGCCAATTGCTAGCTTTATGTGTGGCTGTGTTTATGTGCAAATAGGTTGTGTGTGTTTTTGTGTATATCTGGGTTCTTGCCTGGAGTTATCATACTGCTGTGGATGGAGGGGCTGGAGTCAGTGCTGCCACAGGATGCTATTTTCTCCAAAGGCTTGTATTAGTGCTGAAGTACTGATGTGCTCTGATCCACAGCCAGGCAAACAAAAACTGTGTGTATGTGAGGTGTGTGACAATGCCTGTGTGTGCTGGCCTTGCTTTTTGAAATGTGTTTAGTTTGGACTGACAAGTAAAACAGCAGATTGCCAGGGAATGAAACACTCCTATCTGGCTAGAAGAGGCCTAGTGGGGGTCTCAAGTAACTGATCTGAGTGCAGTGGGTGGTAGTAAATGGTTTGATCAAGAGGTCAGTTCGCTGGCTGGGGTCCTTTAGGGCCCAAACCGTGAGATTCGGTATTGTTTCAAATGCCAAGTGAAGCACAGCCTCAATGATGTGTCAAATTGGCTTTCTGAACTGATCTTCAAACAACAAACACACACAGAATAAACACACTTATTTCCTCTTCTCTCCTTTCCCTTTATCTGCACTCAAAGCCCCTGAGGGCTCTCTTCAAAGCAGACTTCTGCTGGTTCAACTCAAAAAGACTCCACACAGCAAAAGTGTTCTCCTTTCAGTCCGCCTTTCACTTCCCTTAATTTTCATTTTACCTCTGTCTGTTTCCCTACTGTCTGTGTCCCTCCTCATATCCTCTCATCCCTGGTAGCAGACCATATGGTATTCTCATTCTGTATTCAATATGATAGTTGGTTGTGGGACTGTCACTCGGTTTTGAAGCGGACATCCGTATTAAGATCAAAATGTGGTGCCTCCCTGGCTCCTACCGTTCTCTTTGACAGAGCAGATCTGTGATACCGGAAAACAAACTCACAAGCCTGCAACTCGAGCAGTGGACTGTGATGTCCTTTAATAAGCTGAGTGGGAGGTCAACTTAGAGTGGGTAGAAAGCAAGATGTTTTGAAATGACTTGAAGTGGTAAGAGGAAGGGACAAAGGATAGAGGCGATCAAGAAACAGAAGTTACAGTATCTTTAAGTACTGAATACTTGAATGTTGTCATTTTAAAGGCAGAAAAATACATGTAGATTTGTCATTGTCAATATATTCTGCATATACTTCCAACTTCTAAGAAAATACAAATCTACAAAGATGAAGTGTTCGTTTGAGTTGAATGAATGATTTTCCAGCAAACAGCACAGAGTATTTCCAAGTGTAGGACAATCAACAGCAAAATGCAACCATAAATATAAATCAATCGTGACTTTTCTCTTTTTGAGGCAAAGGCGGAAGCAGCATAACATTATGGTGCTGTAAAACATCTTAACATGGAGGCCCTGCTGGATGGTTGGGTCAACAAGGTGACACTGACAATGAAAACTGTATCCTGTGTCTTAAAACATCACTCAGCATAGATAGCTGGGGTAAGCAACATGTCTTTAGCGTCATTGGACAAAAAAGAAATCCATGAAAACCTATCAGCATTTTGTAATTTAAGTGGTCTGAGAAGGAGACTATTGCACATCCTCTGGTCTCTACTTCCAGACATTGGAAAATTGCTTGCTACAGGACATTTGGATCTTCTCAAAATAGATCAGATGAGTATTATTTGTATTATAAGGAGTGAAAAAGACATTTTGGTGCAACAAATTTAGCAGAGAACCTTTACCCTGGAAAGCTATGTTTGATGGGCGCATGAATTGTGGGAAGTGAAAAGAGCTGTATTCCTACGGTGGCCCTGAGAGGCCAAACGGACTGCAACTTAAGAAAACAGCAGAAATAAGAAAATACTGCAAAAGCACACAAAACACAACGGAAATAGGAAAAATGACTACGGAAATAAGAAAAAACAAAACAGAAATAGGAGACAATAACCCGACGGACCAGTTGCAGGAACCCAAAACATGGTAGGTGTGTTTTATCATGATTCATATAATTTCCATTGTCATTTTTCCTATTTCCGTTGTGTTTTGTGTGCTTTTGCAGCGCTTTTTTTTATTGCTGGTGTTTTCTTAAGTTGCAGTCCGTTTGGCCCCTCAGGGCCATGCATGTTTAGCTAGCTCTATCTATCTAGCCTACTGGTTGCTGAGCAGGTCATGTAGAGTAAAAAGTTAAAGATGCTTGAAAAGTTCTGCAGAATTCAGAAAATCACAGCCCGGTAAACAGTGGCATTTAAAGACGGACTCAAATGAATTGCTAAAAGACAATTAATCCTAATCAAAGCATAACAAGCTATAATATGCACATACATACAAATTCATAAGATCCATATTCAATGGGTTCTTATAATCTTCATGTCCTCTTCCCTGTGAAGCTGCAGTCCCTCTGGGGAGGGTAGGAGACGGAATTGCTTCATCCATGCCAGACTGGTCCCCTGAGGTCCGCTTATCAGCGCCGCCAGCCTGGTGCATCCTAACCACTACAGATTCTTATTGTTGTACTACTACAAAGAGGGATGCTTTGGTGTTGGAAGACTGGAAGTGACAAATTTACCTGGACAAGTGCCACTTTCCACTGAAGAGAAACACATGTGTTCCTCTCTCTGACTTCAAATAAATGAGTGTGTTTTTGTGTATTTTCAGTACTTATGAGAGGGCTCAGTCTCTTCAAATGTGACCAGCCTTAACTGATGAAATCCCACGGCAATTTAATACAGCTTTACTCTGCTGTTGCTGCAACACCTCAACATAGGCATGGGGATCCCAAAGAGACCATTACATCATATCTATCCAAATTAAATGAACAGTTGCTAAAAGGTCTCAAGAGACACTTGGAGTCCAATGCTGTGGTCAGGACCAGAGGTTACCCTGTGTAAAGATGAATCATCCGAGGTGCGAGGTACAAAATGTTTAAAGCATGAATGCCATTCTAAATAAAGGCTGTAGGGATATTCAGGTCCCTGGTGTTTAAATCTTGAATGTAGATCCTTAACTGTACATAAGTAGAAACCCAAGAGGAAGATACACACCCTTCAGCATCCTCATCTGCATCTCAACAGTTCCTGTTTTTGGGACCAACTATATGTGGTACAGTGAATGTAGAAGCACAAGCACATACACGCAAAACTGCCAAGCGAAGGAGGAAGGAGGGCTGTTGAGATTCTTTAAACAAAAAGACATTTTTAGAAAGGTCCTCTTGAGTGGGGAAACAAAGAAGGGAAGTGACATGATGTTGCACAGGAGGGAATGTGAGGGTCACCGGTGGCATAATGGACACACCTATGGAACGGTCTCATACATAAACAATCTTATTTTAACACACACACACACAACAAGGTTCTTTGAGCTGCTCTCAAAATAGCCGTTTCCTTGTCTCCCTACTTATTTGCTGATATTAGAATCATAAGGATGTTTGGTATCCACTTTGTCTTTCCTTCAGAATAATCTACCAGAAATCCACTGTGGTTTATCAAGGGATGTTTTGATTATCTGCCGTGATCCACCTGGAAACCTGTGATAATAGATGAGATAACATGCTAGGAATAATTCTGTCCTAGCTACTTAAATAGTTAAATGCATTGCAGTGGAAATGGCTTGATTGTTGGCAGATATTAACCTGGAAATTATTACAATCCACATGTGCCACATGCTCATTACAACATATTTCTCTCCAATGGGATACTGTTGTGTTTACAGGAAGTGTTTATCAAACAACAAACCCACTTTTTCATCATCTAAACATAGATCTCGGCTACACGAATGGCCAACAGAATAAAACACAGTAAAAATAAACTGTCCAAAAATATAACTTTGAAAATCTTTATGTAAATGTGAAGTTTTTGACATATTTGGAAACATTTGCGCCTCTTTGAAACTTCCATAGTTGTCCACCAGTATGTATCATTGGCTTGATTTCAAACCACTCTTTCATGTGGAGTGCATTCAAATGTGATGTGTTTGAGAGTTTTATTGCATGTAATGCCTGTTTAAAATACACCTGCAACAGTTCAGCTTGATGTAATGCTCTTTTTGAGCAATCCCTTTGTTTGCACAATCTAGTTAGATACTTCAATTTCAGCTTCAACATTACCTTCGAGAACTCTTTGATATGATGCAACAATCGTGGTTGGATTAATGACTACAAGCTGCCCCATCCCTCCGGCAGTGAAGCAACCCCAAACTATAACATTTCTTCTACAATACTTTGCTGTTGGTATGGGATTTTTCCCCTAAAAAACTCTCTTTGATTTGTACAAAACTGTGGCCATACAACTCTGTCTTTGATTCATCTGTCTGGGGCACATTATTCCAAGAGCTCTTGAAGTTCATGTCCATTGCCAAACTTTGTTGTCACTCTAATGTTCTTTTAGGATAAGATATTTTTTTTGATATGCCTTTGAGATTCAGCCAATTGCTTTTTCATTGTAGACACATGTACCCTGACACCAACAACTAACTAAACCTGCAGATCCATTGATAAAGTTTTGGGCTTCTCTAACACTTCTTTTGATAACAAGCCAAGTTTCTGGTCTAAGGCCAAAATTTTCATTTGAAATATGGAACACCTTTTTGGATTTTGTTATATTGGGATAGGGATTAGTTAGTTAGTTTTATGGAGGCCTTAAATAACTCTTTAGATTTTGTCAAAATGTCTCTGCAAGCCTCAATAGCAAAGACCTCAGCAGACACTACATGTCAACGGGTTACATAATACAGTCTTTTTCCGTCACGTCCAGAGAAAGTCAAGCTCATTGGCTGTAGTATTCTCAATCTGGAACCCCTTTTTCTAAATTTATTGATTTGGTACTTAATATCGAGGTTTATTTGCTTTTTCAATTCGACTGACACATTGTTTTTAAATGATGAAAACAACCATGTAGTATCAGCTTGATTTATTTAAGAATATCGCCTTTAATAAAAAGGTATCAATCGTTGTTCTTGTTCAAATCATTAGCTTCCAAGGGGCTTACATTTTCTTGTGATAGTTTGGTTACTCTAAACAAAACTTAAGGAAACCGTCAGACACTTCCTGAAAAATGCCTGTTTGCTTTCTTTTTCACACAGAGCCAGGACTGTTACAGAGGTAGCAAGTAAACAAGCAATCTTACAAGGACGAAGAAGCATATGCATATGTCTGCCTGAATTTTCTTTTAAATCAGACAGAAAGTTGTGTAAAGTTCTAAACCTATCCTTGAACGGGTGATGTGGAAATACAGAAAGGCCTAGAGAGGCTGGTCTCTCTCTTTTTCTCATTTGTGAAGACACACATCCACACACAGATACACACAGCTCACACATCTGTTATAGGTTAGATCTGTTACAGAGAGTATGAATCTCAAAACCAGTGGGGGTAAAGCCATCAATCATACCTCCCTCTTGCTTTTTCTCTCTTTTAATGACACTTGAGGCAACAATAGGGGAAAAGTTTGTGTTTATTGTAACGTTAAAGGTAAAGCCTTTTTATTCTCAAAATAGAAAGAACAGAGGAACTACAGGCAGTTTGGCTGTATATATCGAAGTTTAGGCGGTTATTGTCTGTTATCGTAATAATAACTTGTGGTAAGCTAGATTCTAGATGGGGGTAAATAAGGAGATTTAGTTACATGTGATTTGCAAAGGCCGATTTAACTGCTTCAGGATGAAACGTGTTGGTTGTTGCACAGCCTCACAAATGCTCAAAGCTAATAGTATCACAGATCCAGATGTAAGGCCTAACTCTTCCTAACTGAACGTGGTGAGCAGTTTCCCCATGTACTCGCAGTCTCTGATAGGATAATGGGGATTTGGGGGCAATAAACAAAGGAACCAAGAAACCACACTTCAAAAACACAGTCACATTATACTGCCATGTGACATGTTAAACAAAGCCTCTTAAATAACTGGAGTAACTTGATGATGGTAAGATTGCTGTGACTGTTCCCTAGAAGAGGCCTTGTTTGAATATCACGTATTACCAGCTATATCTGTTATTTTTATGTCAGTCTGTTAAACACAGATTAGCGATGATATTTAGATTAGAGCTGTTATGACACTGACGATTTAAAGGAGACAGTACTCACACACAGGCTGATTGTTTTGTGTCACATGATGTCTCAAAACTATTTAAAATCCATTAGGAAAGTGGGAGAGGCAGACCAAGAAGAAACCACCTGATTTTTTTGGCAGACTAGTATCGACTCCACCATGACCTTAGCACACAGTTACTGTAGCACCACCTGCTACAGAACTACACACACAGCAGAACTGACCAGGTAGTCCAGCTGAGCCAGGTACAGTTATGTTTTTTGTTCTCTGAGAAATTAAGGTAAATATTATTGCAGCCTGATACCTTTAACTCTGCTCTGTTGGTGCACTTTGCATGGACAAATGGCCAAAGCTAATTCACACAGAGTGGTGAGAGATGAGTGATCAGTGTAGTTTCAGATGACTGATGCATATAATTTAAACAAATTATGTTCTGGTAAAAATAATAACAAGGGTAAGATCTGATTTAACTGCTTAATTATTTGATTTTTTTTTTTTACCTTAAAGTATATATTTCAAAAGGCCTCTCGTCACAGCCTCTGTGTTTTTGTACACTTTGTCTACCGGCCTTCTCTCTCAGTTACTGCTCATGTTCCTCATAAGAAACGGCAAATAAAAGCATGTCTAATTCAATGTTCTGTTGAATTTATCTCACACACTGCTTGCATGCACTCATAGTTAACACAAAACAGAACATTTTTTTGTCCTTGGTCACTGTCTTGGTTTCTCGGATGTAAATAAATCTTCTTTTTTTCTTTTTTTTGAAAGGAGAGAAAAATAAGCTTTACATACCAGGAAATATTTTGATATTTGAAGGGATGTTTGATGAAAAACAAAGAAGATTTTAACATGATTTTCAACTACAGTGGGGCAAAAAAGTATTTAGTCAGCCACCGATTGTGCAAGTTCCCCCACCTAAAATGATGACAGAGGTCAGTAATTTGCACCAGAGGTACACTTCAACTGTGAGAAACAGAATGTGAAAACAAAATCCATGAATCCACATGGTAGGATTTGTAAAGAATTTATTCGTAAATCAGGGTGGAAAATAAGTATTTGGTCAATAACAAAAATACAACTCAATACTTTGTAACATAACCTTTGTTATCAATAACAGAGGTCAAACGTTTACTATAGGTCTTTACCAGGTTTGCACACACAGTAGCTGGTATTTTGGGCCATTCCTCCATGCAGATCTTCTCGAGAGCAGTGATGTTTTGGGGCTGTCGCCGAGCAACACCGACTTTCAACTCCCGCCACAGATTTTCTATGGGGTTGAGGTCTGGAGACTGGCTAGGCCACTCCAGGACTTTCAAATGCTTCTTACGCAGCCACTCCTTTGTTGCCCGGGCGGTGTGTTTTGGATCATTGTCATGTTGGAAGACCCAGCCTCGTTTCATCTTCAAAGTTCTCACTGATGGAAGGAGGTTTTGGCTCAAAATCTCACGATACATGGCCCCATTCATTCTGTCCTTAACACGGATCAGTCGTCCTGTCCCCTTGGCAGAAAAACAGCCCCATAGCATGATGTTTCCACCCCCATGCTTCACAGTAGGTATGGTGTTCTTGGGATGCAACTCAGTATTCTTCTTCCTCCAAACACGACGAGTTGAGTTTATACCAAAAAGTTCTACTTTGGTTTCATCTGACCACATGACATTCTCCCAATCCTCTGCTGTATCATCCATGTGCTCTCTGGCAAACTTCAGACGGGCCTGGACATGCACTGGCTTCAGCAGCGGAACACGTCTGGCACTGCGGGATTTGATTCCCTGCCGTTGTAGTGTGTTACTGATGGTGACCTTTGTTACTTTGGTCCCAGCTCTCTGCAGGTCATTCACCAGGTCCCCCCGTGTGGTTCTGGGATCTTTGCTCACCGTTCTCATGATCATTTTGACCCCACGGGATGAGATCTTGCGTGGAGCCCCAGATCGAGGGAGATTATCAGTGGTCTTGTATGTCTTCCATTTTCTGATGATTGCTCCCACAGTTGATTTTTTCACACCAAGCTGCTTGCCTATTGTAGATTCACTCTTCCCAGTCTGGTGCAGGTCTACAATACTTTTCCTGGTGTCCTTCGAAAGCTCTTTGGTCTTGGCCATGGCAGAGTTTGGAGTCTGACTGTTTGAGGCTGTGGACAGGTGTCTTTTATACAGATGATGAGTTCAAACAGGTGCCATTCATACAGGTAACGAGTGGGGGACAGAAAAGCTTCTTACAGAAGACGTTACAGGTCTGTGAGAGCCAGAGATTTTCCTTGTTTGAGGTGACCAAATACTTATTTTCCACCCTAATTTACGAATAAATTCTTTACAAATCCTACCATGTGGATTCATGGATTTTTTTTTCACATTCTGTCTCTCACAGTTGAAGTGTACCTCTGGTGCAAATTACTGACCTCTGTCATCATTTTAAGTGGGGGAACTTGCACAATCAGTGGCTGACTAAATACTTTTTTGCCCCACTGTATCTGGAACCAGTACTTAATAAAGTGGAGAGACAATGGCGACCGAACCACCTTTGATGTTAAGCCTTTTAATATAGTCTACTTGGATTTATATATTGTTGTTTCTAGTCTTACTGAATACTTAAAGTCCCCTTTTAACCATACCTTCATACAGTGCTTCATTCCATACCCTACAAACACTTTGTCTACCTCAGTATTATATCACCGGTTGACCTAACATGTATTTCTTTGAACTGTTGGAAGAAGCTGGTGTGCACAAGAAAGCCCATGCTGGCACAGGGAGAGCATCACGCTCAAGAGCGGGGCAGCGTCTTGCAGTGAAGCAACACTGATAAACTGTCTGCCAGTGTGCCAGCCACTTATCTATGCAATTGTGAAATTCAATGAAAATAGCAGGAGTAACTGGGTCTCTTAAGCCTTGACCTTAAATTCTGTGAATAATCTCAGATCTGAAGGCCAGAAGATAACAATAATAAACAGAAAAAATCGGATGAAGAGAATGATCAGAAATGATGGTATAATATTGCATGACAAAACAAAATAAAAACAAAATAAGGCAATTTCATTGAAGTAACCATGATTCATATAATCCAG
Organism: Pundamilia nyererei; assembly: GCF_000239375.1. Taxonomy (NCBI): domain Eukaryota; kingdom Metazoa; phylum Chordata; class Actinopteri; order Cichliformes; family Cichlidae; genus Pundamilia; species Pundamilia nyererei. The sequence goes on from NW_005187447.1 coordinate 1,177,203, forward strand.
GGAGTTATATCTTTTTCAAGTCATTAATAACTTGAAGGAAACTCTCTTAACACTCTAAATGCTTGACTGAAATGTACCTTTTGAAGATTTTGACTGAATGACAACCAGCTGGCCTTGGACAGAATTGATGGAGCATGATTACGAAGCTCACAGCCACGACTCTGAATGGGATGCCACACATCAGTGATATTGATGAGGAAACATAGAAAAAAATATTAATTTCACAGTTGTACGAGCTAAAGCTCTTTCTGAAGTATATGTATGGCACAAAGACGGTTTTCTGCTTTGGCCTCTCTGCAGTCACTTCGCACTGTGGTATGTATGCGATTTGTTACCCATTTAATTTGAGAGCTGGGAAACTGGGTCAGATCAGATCAAATCTGGTTAACGGTTGCACAAAGGTTGATGTAGATTAAGTATGTGCAAAATAAGTCCTGCTTATACTGTAATGGATACGTTTTATTATGTGCCTGTGCTGGACAGAAAGAGCAGCAGGTCTTTGCGTGGAAGTTATTTTCTGGTTCCAAATGTCTCATTTTGGGACAGCCTGTAGCACTCCACTAACAAGATGAGTCAACAATGTCCTTTTATGGCTTTTGGACACTTATTACTCATTTGGATGAGCTAATGCACACATGCTGAAAGCAAAACACGCACACACAAAAGCCCTTTTGGAGAAACCTTTACACTGTGAACTATTGACGTTGTAATTTGGATAAACAGGATGAGACTTGTTAAAGAAAGCCACTGTCTGCCATAAACCCCCTTTATTACTCAACCACAGTGGTCTTAGATGTCTCAGTCAATATAATGATGCAAAGGCTATAACAACAAGCACAAACTGACATTTTGAGATTTACAGTAAGTTAGAACCCCTTTTTTTAGATAAAAAAAAGAACAATAATAACATAATTGTAAAATTGAGACGTGTTAATAAACAGTTTCCTGTCTAAACCCTTTCAATTTTGTATTGATGTTTCTTACTGAACCGTTGTCTGTCACCTGATGCTAAACACAAATGGGCAGTAAGTCTTTCCTACAAATTGTCCAGCTAAAAATTAAGAAGGTGGGAATGGTAAGGCTGCACCAAAACAGCATGGAGGTGAATCATAAGGGTCCACAGAGCTTAGAGGAACTGAATTAGGGCATAATTATTTGTAGATTAATCACTCTGATTAACACTATTTTAGATTATATGTAGTCATTTGACCCATAGTTGGTACAAAATACCAGTCTGTGGAATTGTATGTGCTTTTCTAGTGGTGAATGAAATTGTTTCAAATTCTTTTACAGGGTGCAAAGATTGTGATAAGAATGTATAATGTCATAATACAAAGGATTGACATGTTTTGTGTATCAAATGCCACCCTGCTATGACTGTGTGGGCTTTGTGCAAATGGCAGAAAATGACAGAAAAACACTGTGCTGCCAAAGAGTTTGAGCGGTGCTTTAAAGGCACTCAATCAATTTAGACATGGTGTTGAACACAGTGAGCATGAAAGGAAGACTCTTCATAGAAAGTCAAAACAGGAACACAAACAACATCAGTGCACCAGGACTGAACTAACATCACATTTTGAGCAGGATTAAATCAAACTGTCCTCAGGTGGTGTTAGTTATGACGCCCTGCAGGGAAAAGATTCTCTCGGTCCTCCTTTCAATGCTGCCAGGAGCAATGCGTGATCTGACGCCAGAAACAGATTCTGACAACATGAGTCTCCTACCTACTGAGAACAGCTGGGTTTTGCCTCACATTCAAAACAACGTTGCAGCTATGGTTTTGTGCAACAGTCGCATCTGCTGTCATTTTAGATTTGCAATAATGGAAGGATAGCGTGGACATTTTTGGTCTAATCAGAATGGATTGCATTTGTCTAGCATTGGTTGGTGTGTTTCCAAGAACTACATACCTGACAGACACTGGCTTTTGGAGTTGAATTTTAGTGAGGTCAGATGTGACATGTGTAGGTTTTGTGTGTTTTTTTTCCCTTTGCATTCTCACATGTGCACATTATATGACAAAGGTGTGAGCAGCAGAAGTAGGTGAATGATTGCAATGCCAAACGTTGACCTCATGTGGCTTTTCATGCCCTTCTGGTAGAAAGTTTTTGAAGTTTGACTCAGTCCCTCACATCTCACATGTGGCTTGTATTTGCACCCAAATACCTCCCAGATCTGTTGGATTTTTTGAAATGAATGTTAACATAAAACTCTTTATCTTCAGCTAGCTGGCTGACTTTAAAGGGTCTGCTTTACAGCAGCATAGAAGGGTATTTAAACGCCTTGCAGTGCAGTTATGGGGGGCTGTTTATCTCATCAGAGTGTGCGTGTGAAAGTAAGCAAAAGCCAAAGGGATAAAGTTAAATTTCTCAATACTAGTAAATTTGTTGACACTGCCCAATTAAGCCAAATGCTAACTTTGAGCAAGGCCTAAAAACAAAGAGCAAATGTGGTTTGAAAACGACTTTCTGAGTGTCCTTGTTCACTCTCATTCATGAACACAGGCAACATTTCCCAAACTTTATGCTTGCTTGTCAGTTACACAACACTGTGGTGTGGCATCCTGCCCTGTTATTGTTAACTTGCCCAATCTCCTCTTGGAGAAAACAGCGCCTTTGCTTCAGCTGATGATGGACATATGTTTGATGCTTTCTCAGGCACATTTCTGGGAATTTCTTGAGATCTTTCAGATTGAGGCCATATCGTTTCAGAAGATATGAATTTGAACAATTCCAGTATTGTGTAACAAATATTTTAAATGGATTAAATCTTACTAATATGTAATTCAATCAAAAATCCTTCTATGTTTCTTTTCTATTGATATATAGGTTGCATATATTAAGACATCTGTAATGCATTGTTTTAGCCCTGCATGCTGGAAAAGCTGTGAGGTTTGCAAGATCAATTTTAGAGCATATTTTTAGAGAACTCATTGTCTGCACCATGTCCCCTGCTGTCTGTGGTGTATTACAACTCTGGGAATCGGCATTTACATTGTGGATGGGAATCACAAAAGAGAAGGAGAATGAAAAGAGATGTTTTCTTGTGAAAAAAATTAAAAGCATGCGTTTTGCTGTTACAATAATCTAATAAAGTATGAGTTAGCCCATCACAGCATGTAGTAAAAGATACTCACTCTAGACCTGTATGGAGTAAAATCCTGATCAAAACACATGACTGAGTTATTGAGTAACACTGTAAATATAAGAGGGTCACCTAACGCAAACAGCAATGAGTGTCAAGATAATTTCATGTCTAAAATCAGCAATTAAATGATGAGTTTGACATTTGATAAAATATAATGCTGATAGTTAGATGAGAAGATTTATATTACTGACAAGTATTTACAATGAATATGAAGCTATAACCAGTATCAGTTCAGCTTTACATAAAGAATGGAAGTAGGGGAAAGAGCAAACCTGGCTCTGTATTAAAACCCCCCCACTATTATTCACTATAATCAAAAGAAGATTGTTATCTCCATCTGCAATAATGTTTACCTGGTTGCATGGTTCTGTTCTAGAACCTTGCAGTCCTAAAAGCCTCATCCCCCACCACAGGCATACAGTGAGTAGCAAGACCAAAAAAGAAGACAGATGATGACATCATGAAAAAAAGAAGCTAAAATTAAGATGGGTTGCAAAGTGGCTTGCAGTTGTGCAGCCACTGTGTTCTGACTAGAATGCAATTCAATCATCCATCCTTCCATCTAAACCATTACCAAGCCAGCTATAATCACTCAAGCATATCTGCTCTGCCCTTGGTTCTTCCCCCCGAAATACCTCACCTAAGGACAGCCCAGGCAGCTCTTAGGTCTCGAGCGCCTCTTGAACACCCAACGCCTCATACTGTCTCTGCGGCTGAGCCCAGACTTTTGTGGGGGAAGCTCATTGGTGCTGCTTTTATCTGGGATCTTATTGCTATTATCAGTAAATCACCAGCTGTGCATTCATGATTAGCTCTTCTTTATAACAGATCAGCGCAGCATCTATGTCACTGCAGACTATGCACTAATCCAAATGTCGATCTCCCACTCCATTTTACTTTCACTTGTGAAACAAGACCCCAAGATACTTTAACTTGTCTATTTGGAGCCGCAACCCCTGAGCAACCCAGAGGCATCTCAACTTTTTCCGGCCGAGAGCTATGGCCTCACACTGGAAGGTGCTAAATGTCATCTCTGTCGCTTGACACTCAGCTACACTACCCAGGATGTGCTGGAAGTCATTATGAGAGATTTGCAAATTGGACGAGTATAAGGGTATCAGCTGAACTGTGATCATATTTATGCAGGCAATGAGATTAGCTGACTGAATGCGGCTTTATGGCCTGCCTGAAGTAACCTACGATATGTAACACAATATGCACTTCTAAAGGTGGGATGAAAAAAATAAAAGACATTTTTACTGATTTCGGAAAAAAGGTTTAGAAACAGACACTTGTTCTGTAATATTTGGATAAATGCAAGGCTGCTACTCAGGTGCACTAATCTCCTCAAGTCTCAATTCATAATAGTCTGATCTTGTTATCTAATGAGTGTTATATTGCGAGTGCTTACAGGCAAATGTTGCAAACTTTGGACAAGCCAGGCTTCCTTTTTCTCTTTCATGTTATTCTTTATTATAAGCTAACCATTCGTTGGCTGTAGCGTTATATTTAGCAGAATGATATAATGCGGGGGCATTATCAATGCAGTCATTTAACTCTACAACTAACAGTGTATCCTTTATTATACTGACCAACATCTCGCACAAGTTAGATTGCATATACGTTTAGTTTGATTGCACTAAATGCATTGCATGGATGCGTATTTGTGTGTCCACAAAGATGAGAAGAATTTGAAATGTAGTTATTACAAGTATGAGGCTCTTACACATTCACCCATTTATTCTTACCATTTTCCAAATATTGTCAGATATTTTTGTTTTACTGCTTCCTAAGGCAACACCTTGGAATAACAGCTCTTTTTTTTGGAAAATATAAATGTGATATAATTGTTCCTTAATTCCTTTGCATTTTAATTAACTGGTTGATATTAGCAATGTTGCCTCAAAGCAAGAAGCTGCTGGGTGGAGTTTTGTATGTTCTGTGGCTTCCTTCCATAGTTCAAAGACATGCAGGTAGTGTGGTTAGGTTTATTGATGAGTCTAAATTGGCTGTAAGCGTGACTGGCTATCTATCTCTCTGTGTTAACCCTATGGCAGCCTGGCTACCTGTCCAGGGTGTTCTCTGCCTCTTGCCCTGCGACAGCTGGTATTACCTCCAGCCCCACGATGCTATCCCCATGGATAAGCAGAAGAAAATGGATGGGGATGGTTGAGTCACGCCTAGGGTATATGCTTGACCACATTACATGAATTCTTTTTTTTCTGTATGCTATGTCTGTCCAGTCTTAAATCCACACATTTAGCACAGAACATGTGATACCCAAATTATGATGTTATAGCACAGCCAGCTTTTACAATATTTTTACAAACTTAATATTATAAGGTTCGTGATTTGTATGTTCTTTTCTATGCTTGACTGCCTGTTGGCACTCACATTTAGCCTTCAGAAAACAACTCTCAATCATCTAATAGACCTGATTTGAGAGCCTTTGGGAGGGGAGGTGAATTTATGCCCCAGGGTCCTGGATAAAGGCAGGGAAAGGGAGAGATGGAAGGATCACAGTGCAACAGTAAATAACATTACAGTTTGAATAATGGGCTCCCTCTGCGCCAGGGCCTCAACTGGACTAATGACAGAGACCTGTTTTAGATTAACCCTTATACAAACACACACACGCATGAATATGTGTGCATGAAACAACACACAGAGGGAGGTTCTATCAGTTTGGATAATCTGTTGCCTATGGCAAACATGGCTCTGTTCGGCTCTGGGAGAGCTAATTTAAAGAAGGAAACAAAGGAGGCAGAGGGCATCACACACATCTTCAGTCACGCATTCATCCTTTCCTTTGAATTATCAAGTGTGTGTCATCCATTTCCCTCTGTTGGTCTCAGTTTTCCCAGAGTTCATTTGAGAAGTTTGTGACTCAAACCTCTTTCAGGAGTGGGTCAGTTTTTCCAGAATTACAGTTTACTATATCTAATTTGTCAACAATGTACTAGTTTAGAGCATTACCATGGTACAAGTCCGCCATCTGCTGTCAATACAAATTTCATCTGAGAACCTGTTTTCACTGTTTATGTCATGAGGTGAAAGATTTAATGTTTTATAGCCTTCATATTTTGCATGCTTTTGTTTTGAAATGTTTCTACTTCCTTGTCACATCTTCCTAATTAAACAAAGTATCAACAGTGCACACTCTGCATAAAAGATGGGAGGTGAGGACAGTCAAGAGAGCAGGTGCATATGAGGCAGCAGAGCTTCAGCAGAGGAAGGGGACCAACAGGATCGATAGTACATATGTATGCCAAGAAGCTCTACCCTTGAATAATAATAATAATGGATTGCATTTTATATAGCGCTTTTCGGAGCCCTCAAAGCGCTGTACAATTCCACTATTCATTCACTCTCACATTCACACACTGGTGGAGGCAAGCTACAGTTGTAGCCACAGCTGCCCTGGGGCAGACTGACAGAAGCGAGGCTGCCATATCTCGCCATCGGCCCCTCTGGCCAACACCAGTAGGTGAAGTGTCTTGCCCAAGGACACAACGGCCGAGACTGTCCGAGCCGGAGCTCGAACCGGCAACCTTCCGGTTACAAGACAAACTGCCAACTCTTTGAGCCACGATCGCCCCATGAATGTCTGTGGAACTGGTATGGCAGAGAAGCTGGACCCAGTAAAAAGGCCTTTTTACTGGGTCCTGAGACAGAACAGGCGACTGGTTTCCAATGGCTGCTACTAGAGCATTTGTTTCAAGACTGTTGCACCCATACTTATAATATATAGTTGGACTTTAGCTTGTTTGTTTTTTTGGGGGTTTTTTTACGTTTATTTATTGTAAAAAATTAAAAAATAAAATAAAACTGCTACACTTGAGTTTTGTATTCCTTGGCTACCATCACTTTTTTTTTATTAAGCTGCACTCCACAAGTTTGAAGAGGACCTCTCCTCTCCCTTCCCCTCGTCATTACATTTACATTAGCTTTAAAACAAACAAAAACACCCAAAACATACACACCTCATGTACATGTTCATAAAACAAAATAATAAGTACCGTTGTAAGGAAAGTATTATCAATCAAGCAATGATATGCAGATCATAATTTATTCCCAAAAAAAAAAAAAAAAAAAAAAAAAAAAAAAATAAAAAAAAAAAAAAAAAAAAGCCAGTCATATTAAATGCCTTTAAACTCCAGATTTCAAACTCCATGGTCAAAGTGTCATCATTATCAACTGCCCTCTATACAATAGCTTCATCATTGGTAAACATCTTGAAGTCTTTAGTGAATGTGTAAAAGTTTTTTTATACCATTCATTTTAAGTCAGAACTACCAAATGAAATTTTCAGGGCTCAGTATCAGACAATTTCCAAGGAAGGAGACTGGGATTCCAACACATTCTTAAAACACATCTGTGACCATGCTTTGCCATGTAAATTGTGTATAACATTGCTGTTGAATACTCCATTGAATTTCTATCTGATTAGTAATAAATATATCCTCCATCTCGCAGTTATTATAGCCCGTCTATTTAGAGTTTTTATTCTACAAAGGGAAAAAAAAAAAAAAAAAAAGACATCTGCAAAAGGATTTGGGTATACGTTGTATACCTTGGCTGCATGATATTGGAGTCAAATCTAAGTCAAACACTGCATTACTAACTCATGTGCATTCAGTTGCTTCCTCCTTGGTATTTTCTACGTGTCAAAGTGTCTCTGACTGTTTGTTGTTTCAGTCTCAGTTCACATCCTCCCTGCAGGTCCTGGCTCCACTGGCAGGGAAAACAGAATGCAAGGCAGGGTGAAAGGGAAGGCACCATAGCTCTCAGTCTACCGCCTCTTCCCCCTCATCGCTTCTCCAGTTTTTTAAATCTGGCCTCTATAAAGATAAAGAAAGGGATGACTTCTCACTCTATTGTAATAAAAATACATTGTTCAGTTATGGTGCAATCAAATAATGTTTGACCTTAACATTAAAATATTTAGGTCAGGAATTGTTTGTGGTGACACAGCGCCATCTATTGGCATGGAAGCTGCCAACACGATTATGCTGACTTTACCATAAATAATAACCTCAACAGCCAACAGATACAGAAAGAGCCTACACTGTCACCTTGACTGTGCTCTCAAAGACACAACAAAAAAAATAATATGTTCACTAGACATAGCAAATTAAAACAAAGAAAGATGGTACTGTGAAATCAAAAACAAACAATGACAAAGTTACTTTCCTAAAGTAACTTTACATTTAAAGATAAAAAATGTAGAGCCACCAGTGAAATCTAAAAATTATAATAGTAAAGAATGGATAACACTGCCCCAAATGTGTTTTGCTTTCAGCTGTTGATTTTAATTTTACCTAAGATGTGCTTTTTAGAACATCCTTGACTCTGATTCAGTTATGTTGTGTCAAAAGATATCCTGTCCTCTGTGCAGAACAAACACTTTTACACCTCTGTCATTAACTGTCTTACCCAGTTTCTTGGAGTATGCATCCAATTTGTAAGCAGCTTGTTCAAGTGCAGATACTTGCTCCTCAATCTGGTTTATTTGGTCCAAGTAGGGCTGTAAACTTGCATCTAAAGAAAACATGCACACCAGACAAGTCTTCTCATATTACAAGTTCCAGTAACAGATGAAAATTATGGGGCTAGTTCTTTTTGTACTCACACTTGTTGTTAAGATCCTGTAGGTTACGACTGATGTTAATGCTAATGTCTTTCATTTCCATATACTTCAAGCTAGTAATCTTGTTCATGTTCTCCAATAGACGGTAATCCTCACAAGTGCCTAAGGAGATTGGGAGAACATTTAGAGAAAAATGGGTAAGAATGAATACGAGTAGCAAAGAACATCAGCAACTAGCCCTATGGCTTTGACATTTAAGAACATAACTGTTTCATACTTTGAAAAAAAAAGTGTTTCCAATATTCAAAAAAATAAGAGACCTGTTAGTTCTCCTTGCAAGAAGATGGCCATCTTTTCAAACATATCGGTGCACAACTCGTTTATATCGGGCTCTGCAGGCTCCACAGCCTCCTCTGCTGTCTCCACACCACCATCACCTGAAAACAATGCAGCAGCATTAACACAGCGCAGCTTTTAAATCCAGTTGCAAACTTAAATGTGGCCACAATATAAATGAAATAACGCAAAATACAATCACATTACACAAATAAGAAGGATGCCATGTAGAGCAGACAATGTAAGACCCACAAATAGAAAACTAAATAATTGGATTACTGTATGCTATATTAGCATTAGCTAGGGAAGTGCAAAGAAACCAGGACTCACTGTTTGTGCCGTGTTTTTTCGGAGCGGCTGCGAGGCTTTCCGCTGCATCCCCCGGGCCCTCTGCTTGACCGCTATCACTTGCGGTCGGATTCAGAGTCGCCGAATGAGTCGATGGTGCCCTGGAGATGCTGTCCATGGCAGCGGCTTCGTCTCCAGTTGCTGCCATTTTGTTCCTGTTTTGATTTTCCCCTGTCACATGAGCCGAGCGTTCACGTGACGCACGCCCGCCACCAACAGCCGCCGCTCCCATTCTCGCGCTCTATGGCAAAGCCACGCCCTTCATTAGTAAACGGCTCTTCGGTATTTAAAGGGTATCCTCTGTAGCTTTAATATAAATGTAAAAAAAAAAGTTGGACTTTTAAATAACATGGTTTATCAGGCACTTATGCCTGAAAAAATATTTATTTTATTTATTTAACAAAACTAAATTATTATACATTTTTATAAACTACAGCAATTTATTATAAACTGCAATATCTTCAAACATTCATTGCTCACGTGTTAATGTTCAGTTAAGAAGGTTAAGTCTAAGTTAATGTCTTAAAGCATTTTGCTGAACAAAACAAAAGAAAACTAACCTGGGCTAGGGTTTTTCTAATTAAACCATTCTCAGAGTAAGGTGCTGGTGGTATGAGCTGATGTCTGATCTGAACTGATCCTCACAATTAATTATCTGTTCCTTCAGCTGCCACCATTTTAAAACTTACATATAGCCCTTTTATCATGTTTCGTCCCATGATTATAACCAAGTGTTTTGATCCCTAAGAAGGTTACACCAAATTTAATCGAAGAAAAGTTTTATTTGTGAAAATAACCACGGTAGGTCAAAATTTTAAGATTGTTAATACTTTATATTATTTCTGTGGTTTCTCAAATTTTGTTGCAATGCTCATTTTTCTA
>NW_005187447.1:1187897-1243485 GCF_000239375.1 Pundamilia nyererei
TTTTTTTGTAAGACCAGGTGAATGTGAAAAATTATTGTTCAAAATTGGAAAGAAAAGGGTCAGGACTTCTTTAAGTAGTGTTCAAAACTGCATTGAGCCCATTTAAATGACATTTAAATGACTGATGTTGTTCATCAGTTTAATAAATGGACTGTTTATGAAATGTGAACGTTTCCAGAATGCACTTAAACTTAAGTGAAAGGAAAGGGGGACAGCTGGGATTTAAAAAAAAAAATTATTAAGCAATAGTTACATATGAAATTGGGCCTTGCGTCAAAATAAAATGATTTTCGTTTCCCTCTGCGCGCTCCCGCGAGAAGCATGCAGCGCTTGGCAGGCAGAAGTCGCCGTAACACCTGTGTCGGCGCTGTTGTGAGCGAAGCAAATCGTGACAGGCTAGTAGCAGCGGACTGTAAACATGGCGGCGTGCACAGCTACAGGGCTGTGCCGAAAACCCCGTTACTACTAGTCTGCTAGACAGAGACACCCCAAAAATGGAGACCGAAGAGGAGCAGCACATAACGACGCTCCTCTGTATGGGCTTCCCAGACCCCGACGTGATACGAAAAGCGCTCCGGCTGGCTAAGAATGACATCAACGAGGCAGTGGCGCTCTTGACGAACGAAAGCCCCGGACTCGGGTATGGATATGAACCGATGGAGAGTGGGCCTAACCCCGGCTTGGGCTCGAGTGGAGAGGGGGAAAACAGCGGGCGGACTGGCACAGGAGGGTTTGACCCTCCTCCAGCATACCACGACGTAGTGGATAGTGAGGTGAGAGAAACCTGTAGTTTTAGCAACCATGAATTGAAGCAGCGAGGGGAGGAAACCGGGCTAATTGCCGCTTGCAAGAAAGAGTGGGCTCGCCCATTTAACTGGCTAAACTTAGCATCTTCAGTGCTACATGCACCTAACGCGAACTGTCAGAGCAGGAGGTGAAATTCTGTTCGATACTAATGGAGAGGGCAAGAGAGTTGCCTGTGATTGTCAAGCTTCGTTCCTTTAAAAATTGCGCTAAAAGCCTATTTTGAACATAAAAGCTAACGCGGTTAGCTTGTAGCAGGCTAGCTAACGTTAGTTTAGAGTTAAACGCGCCAGTAAGGGGACCAAGGTTAGGAGCACAGAGGCATCACTCTGGGGGATTGCAGTTAGAGATTTCAGCTGGGACCTCTGGTAACAGGTAAACAGCTCTATCAGCCAGTCAGCCTGCAGGCAGACAGTTTGATCTCTTATGTCTGCTTTGCATGTGTTAGCTAACGTTAGCTGGATGGTTATCAGACTGCTCCGCTCCTGTAGGAATTGCAGTCCACTCGAACCGGGCTTAGAGCGGTTTCGCAATTTCATTTTTAAGCATACGTGGCCATTTTGATTATTTTTCTATTCATAATGTCAGTTGTCATCATATGAGTATCTATTTTTGTGTCATTCATTGATAATTCTTACATATTGCGTGTATGAGAAGGGTTGCAGTTGATTGAAAAATACCAGTCACTAGTTCTTTCACAGTAATTTACCTACCTACAGGTCTTAACACTTTGTCCTAATTTACGGCGTTTATGTGCTATTACAGTAAACCGCAGATGCCCATCTACATATGATTCACCTGACACCTTGAACACCTTAAACACAAACCTAACCTCAAACCCATTGCTTTTATAGATTTGCAAAAACTTAAGTGACCAGTCCTTCAATTTGTGAGGTTATTGATTCAGACTTGATAGCCACCTGTTGTGTCCCTTTGATTGTAGTGAGATGCTGTGATTGTGGGTCAATAGAATAAGTACACATAAACTGTTCCTGTTTACACCTGCTTTTTCTTCTACCCCGTTATCACGGTGGTGGTTTATTACAGGCTGTTTTAGTAAGTGTAATATAAACAATACTTGGCATTCACAGTGTGCAGAAAATAGAGCACACCCACAGGTCAATAAGAAGCCTATGTTTAAAAACATTCTAATAATGATGTTGTTACAGATTAATTTACCACCAAGTAACTCCTGTTATTTAATCCCATTTTCCCCCTGTTTGTTCATCTGCCAGAAAAAGTTAGAAGTACAATTTGAATCTTTTTCCAACCAAACATATTTGCTACTATTTACTAGTTGAGCATTTATTGTAATTGCTATGTAAATGTGTCTGTGCGTGTGTGTGTGGCGTATTTGATATACTACAGAGAAATAAATCTCACTCATTCCTACAAAAATTATAAAGTTATAGAGAATAATCCAAAGTTGGAAAGTGCTGTATTTGCCCTCTTCTCTTCCCTTGTTTCTTGTATTAATGTTCATGAAGGCTGTCATAGGTCTTTGGCCTCATGTCATGCTCCTAAATATAGCCCTGCAGTGTCCCTGACACACACAAACACGTAGCAGTTTTTGCAGAGGATCCCAGGAGGATTGCGGGTGCATAGTAACAGTGGCACTGAGTTACCTCATTGTCCAGGCCAGCCACACGCATGCAGTGCTTTTCAGCCTTTTCCCTCTAAAGCCCTTAAGTCTGGAAGCATTGAAAGTATTGGAGCCTAGTGCATGTTTCATGGTGATTTGTGGTTTTCCCTATATTGTACTTCTTTGAAACAGGGCATTGACTTGTGGTTAGGTAATTCTGCCAGTTGTGCTCTTTCATTGGGGTGTTTCCAAAGATCTGTATTAGTTTAGTCTTTCTCCAGCTTTTCTTCCTCTCATCTATCTGTCGTATTTAATTTTCTAAGAAAGGGAAGAGATGAAATATGATGCTCCTCCTTTATCCTTTATGCTTTATCTTTCCCTTTGCCTCCTCTTCTCCTCTCTGTGATTGATTAATAATATTTTCTCATATACATCAATATGCAGGACAGTCATGTACTGAATGCACTGACCACTGTTTATGTTAATATGTATATAACTATATTTAACTGTACCGTTAATTAATATTTATACTGTGCAGCTTCCACATGAGCAATGGTCTCTAATAGTTTGTTACAGTCATAATGTAGTGGAAGTTGAATCCTAGTGCGCAGTTGTAGTATAACATAATTTCCAATGTAACACAGCAGGTCAAGCTTTATTAAATGGTTCAGTTATTACTTTAACATCTGCACCTAGTTTGCGCCATCCTTAAATGTTGAATGAATTGGCTGGGCAGCACTGTTTGAGAGGAAGAGGCTGTGAAGGTTAATCATAAATATACACTTGACCTCATGAATATGTAAGCAAGTTTATGGCATAAATAATTTACTAACCCTTTAACTGTTTTTGCTTTTACCACATAGACTCCTAGGCTTCACTGCCACTGCCTTCTTCTGTCTTCTTATTCCAGCTGAGCCTTAATTCTGCTCTGTGAATCATAACTACAGATGGTATAAAACTTGACTCTAAATGAGTTGAATTTTAGCTCTCTCTTTATTACCTGCTCAGGCATGACGCCATCATACAGCTAACAAGACAGTGTCATGTCATTTGGCAGGGTATTCATTGAACTTGACTGTCTAGCTCTCACACCCTGACTTACACATCACCACTCTTTAGACTTAATTGCTGCCAAAGGACTTACTAACAAGCACCTGCCTTAATTTGTTCTGAAAGCTTCTTGGGAGGAAATAGAAAGATAAAAATATTACAGAGATGAAGGGCAGATCATAGAGGAGAGGACACACTTCCCAAATGACTGCTATCGCTCCTCTCCCAGAGAGAGGAGAAGACTCAGGCATCATCCTGTCTGACTTTATCATCGCCAGAGGCCATTTGTATTATCCTAGCATCACACAGAGGACATTTGCAGTGTCATTATAAAACAATGGGATGAGCCGTATGAAATGCAGTCACCCTCTGCTTTATGTCACAATTTTGTTGTGTTTGTGTGTTACAGAGGAGCAATGATGAGAATGGGAACTGCTCTGGGGGAAGCATGGAGTTTCCCACCACCAACCTGTATGAACTGGAAAGTCGAGTCTTTACTGACCACTGGTCCATACCTTACAAGAGAGAGGAGTCCCTGGGCAAGTGTCTCATTGCCTCCTCCTGCCTTGCTCGACATGGTAAGACTGCGTGTGTGGAGGTGATGAAAATGTTGTTTTTAAGGTCTGCAGTAAACTACATTTGCGTTATTATGTGGGTGGCGTGTTTTGTTTGGACCATCGGGTGTTTTTCACATGTTGTTATTTCGGCCACTTGTGTCGCATGACTCAATATGTAACTAATCTGACAGCCAAAAATTCTCCAAGTTTAGATGTGTGAATCCAACTTCTCCTTCCCTGTCAGGTCTTGCTGACGCTGATGAGAATTGCAAGCGCTTTATGGATCGTTGCATGCCAGAGGCCTTTAAAAAGGTAAGCAAAAGAGAAACTGAACTCAAGGTGCTTCTTTGAATATTTAGCATACCTGACTTACTTCCTTTCTACATGCCTTGTTCATTATCACCAGCTACTGACCAGCAGTGCCGTACACAAATGGGGCACAGAGATTCATGAGGGAATCTACAACATGCTCATGTTGCTGGTGGAACTGGTTGCAGAGAGGGTGAAGCAGGACCCTGTACCTGTAAACCTGATGGGAGTGTTGACCATGGTGCGTCGTCTCACTTAGTAATGTTTTCCTAAAATGATAGAAAACCTTCCTGTTACGATGCTTATGTGTCTCATTTACTGTCTTTTTTCTTTTTATAATCACCTTATTCAAAATGTTATGAACCACTGTGGTTCAGTGTCATTCCATTTATTTTGGGTTTTGTTCAGCTTTACTAAAAAAATTAAAAAATAAATAAAAATAAATATTTATGATGTGTAATTCTTCTTACACGCAGGCCCTTAATCCTGACAACGAGTACCATTTTAAGAACCGGATGAAGGCCTGTCAGAGAAATTGGGCTGAAGTTTTTGGAGACGAGGCTAACATGTTTGCCGTCTCTCCAAGCAACGCCTATCAGAAAGTAAGACTAATTTGTCTGTGAAGCATTATAAGATTATACTGTAGCATTGTAGTATTGTGCTGTATGTGTGGCAGTTAATCCAGATGCATTGGCAAGTATTTATATATGTTTACATGTTAAAGAATTTGTTTATGGTGTATAGTCATGTTCAAGGTTCAGACAGACCAATTCTTCAGTGTTGCATAACTGAGCCGCAGAGGGTCAAGAGACCATGGGTGGCTGACACACAGCAGCTGCTTGAAAACTTAATGTGTATGTCTCATGAGAATTTTCAGTGTCATTGCTGAAAGCATTTACTTAAATCATAGTGATCTGTTTCAGGAGCCCCATGGTTGGCTGGTTGATTTGGTGAATCGAGTGAGTAATAAACCACCACTTAGATATTGTCTCTATAAATATATACCAGAGTTATATCAGTTTTGCCTCATGTTTCCTTTCTCTCTGTAATTTTTGTCAAGTTTGGAGAGCTGGGAGGATTCACTGCCATCCAGACGAAACTCAACACTGAGGAAATTGAGATAGCTGTAAGAACTATTGTTTTTACGTCTTCTTATCATCTTTTTCCGGGCATTTCTTAAGACTGACAGAGTACTTTGAGACAGTCTATGCAGGCGAAAGGTCATCATGTTTGAACTCGGTGCTCTCAGCTGCACAGCGCTGAATGTCTCTCTCTCTTTCTTTCACTCTTTGTAATATTCACTTAAACACAAACACAGTCCTGCATCCTCCTACTGTGTGATGGTTGAAATGCTCTGTTGTTTTATGTGTTCTGAGGCATCCTTGTACTGATGCTTCCTTCTGGGAACCTGGCCGGAACCTCAGTAGCGCATGGCCATTAATTCAGTGCGCGTACACACACACACACACACACACACACACACACACACACACACACACACACCCTCTAACCATTAGCATATTAATAAGGCAAAGACTCATTGCACACCACAGTTGCACTCTGCAGTTGCAGTGGGAGCTCGGCAGAGTGTGTAAGCTGTTAGATCCCTAACACACTAGAGGCACATTGGATGATGGTAAAAGTGAAAGTAAAAAAAAACGAGTAGTGCTCACTTCTCTATTTACTACCAAGGGTGACACATTCATTTGTGTGCTTTGAGCAGGAAGGCATGTAGGGTGGAAGGGTAGAGTTGGAAGGTGGAGGAGATGGAGGATAGTCAAAAAACTGACAGGAACACAGGAAGCTTTCATTAGCCTCTCTTGATTTAGCAGTGAATGACAAATGACAGCTGGGCTCTGGTATTCGATACTCATCCACGCATGTGTTAACAGTCACTCCCTCTCGCTCACATGCACTCATGTGTTTAAATGCAGGTTGATCTCTACCCTACACATTTTACATCAGGAGGAGTGATGTTGTGATGCCATAAAAAGTCTTGCACACATCTGTTAGTGAGTTTTAGCAATGCTTCAGAGTCAGTGAATTATTCTTAAGACAATCAAAGCTGGTGCTGATAAATTATTTTCCTCCCTTTCCTTTCTTTCTTGACTTGTTTATACTTTTTTTCATCTGTCCATGCAGTATGTATCTGCTCTAGTCCAACCCCTCGGAGTTTGTGCTGAATACCTTAACTCCAGTCTTGTCCAGGTGAGCTACCTTATCTACTCTCCCTGACACACACACTAAATGATGCTCACTATGCATTTCTACCTTAAAACAATGTCTTAGCCCTTTAATGGCCCCTTGTGGGATAAAATGAGGACTGGCCTATGTGTGCTAAGCTGATTTCGATTAGTGTCAGACACTTGGGTTGGGATACTTATGCACAGCTCTCACATGTAGCACCCAGAAGGATATTATCAAGTTCAGACACATTCAAACTACTGTGTTTTAAGCAAGAAGCTAACTGGATCAAGGCAGCATACACTCACTGGTGGGCATTATGATTGCTGGTAAATCTAGTTTTCCTTCTATTTGCACTTCAAAGTCACAGAGACTTTGTACCAGGAAGCTGCCGGGTTAAAAACCTGCTAATGTCTAATCTGACTGTGCTGATATTTATGTTCTCACATGGATCTCTGCTGGGTGGTAGAGAAGTTCAAGGCTGCAGTGCATAATATGTGACAGGGTGTTACATACACTTTTAACATCTAATGTTAAAAATGGTCCTCTTAAAAATAGCAGTACAGGTATGTACACACATGGACACACAGTTGTAGAATTTGGCCTGTAATTGCTTTTTTCCCTCTGCCAGTAATATATATGTGTATATACATTGTTTGTCTGTGGCTCCGTAGTTTTGTTCCAGTGATAAAATCATCGCTTGTGTTTATTACATGACACTTCTACCCCATTCTGATTTATATTCTATTTTTATTTGCTGTATCCTCTTACTGTTTTGCTGCTCCAGTGGTCCATTTACCCCACAGGGATCAACACAGTTTCATATTGTTTTTCCTAGCCTATGCTGGATCCAGTCATCCACAAGATGATCACATATGTACAAAACCTGGAGGAGAAGGACCTTAAAGATAAGGTAGTGATTTATACCTCCTTATAATTTTAAGAAAAAGAGGACAGAGATGAATGTGTTCACTGCCCTCTTTGTTGTGCTACCCAGTAAATTTGAGTTCAGAATGAATATGGGACTGGTGACTTTTGTTGGCACCTGCTAGATCATATAGTATGAATAAACTGTCTTAGAAGACTATGGTAAGTGCAAACACTGCTCATCTTGAGTTCAGGAAACTAAATTAGTGTGGAAATGGTTCTTTTATTGAAACTTCACAAGAATTTTATGACTCAGTCAAATGTTATTCAACCCTAGCGTCTGGTGAGCATCCCGGACCTGCTGTCAGCCATCAAGCTATTGTGTATGAGGTTCCAGAGGGAGTTGGTTACTGTGGTAGATGATCTCCGGCTGGATACGCTTCTACGTATGCTCAAAACACCCCACTTCTCCACTAAGATGAACTCCCTCAAAGAGGTCAGCTCAAAAAGAAGATTTTAAAGTATTTCTTTCTGAGTGCTTCCATTTCTGAGCTCATGTCAGACTATTTTTGTATGCTTGTCTCTCAGGTGACAAAGTTAATAGAAGAGAGCACGGTTTCAAAGTCTGTGAAAAACGCCATTGACACAGATAAACTGCTGGACTGGCTTGTAGAGAACTCTGTCCTGTCAATAGCACTGGAAGGTAACGATGTTTGTTAAAACATAACTTTCTAGAGTTTTGATGAGTGCTTGGCAAAACACACAGACATAGTTAAACGTAGTCACCACTGACATAAATTTAAACTGAGAAATCGGGAAATTAAGATTTCAGTTTAACTTTGGCTGATTCATTCTTTTTGTTCCAGGTAACATTGATCAAGCTCAGTACTGTGAGAGGATTAAGGGAATCATTGAGCTGCTGGGGAGTAAACTGTCACTAGATGAACTCTCCAAGATCTGGAGAATACAGGTAAGAACCATTTATATCTCAACTGCATGTGTTATTACATATTTATTATTCATTCTGATCGGTTTTATCTATTTATAACTCTTAAAGAAAATCAGTAAACTGCACTGAGTGCTTTTATATGTGCATATCTGTAAGTATGTGACAAATACCTGTCAGCTCAGTGGATGTATTGATTTCTTTTTGTGTGTGACCATCTCAGGCGGGTCAATCATCAACTGTAATAGAAAATATTCATACAATAATTGCTGCTGCTGCTGTGAAGTTCAGCTTTGACCAGCTCACTCACCTCTTCGTTCTCATACAAAAGGTCAACGCTCACTCTCTGACATTTTGATAAAATAAGTTATATTTGAAGAGATTTCTACATGTGTGCGTGATATTTATGTTAACATGTTTGCATGATATTTAGAGCTGGGAAGTTGAGAGTGACCGTGTAAGGCAAAAGCTGCTCAGCCTGATCGGGAGGATAGGCAGAGAAGCTCGCTCTGAAACCACAACAGGAAAGGTATGCTGTGTAAATGTCTTTTTGTCAAAGGTAGGCTCATTCAAAAGTAATTGGAGAAAAAACAGGTAAAGATATTGTGAAAGGTTTTGATATAAGGATGTTCCCTTGAGTCAACCTTGTCCTTGTGTGTGTATCTGTCCAGGTGCTGGAGGTGCTGTGGGAACTGGCTCACCTCCCCACCTTGCCTACCAGTCTAGTTCAGCAGGCACTGGAGGAGCACCTGGGGATTCTGAGCGATGCCTACGCTGTTAAGGAGTTGGTGAAACGCAGTTACATTATTAAATGCATTGAAGACATTAAGAAGGTGAGACAGACAAAGTATAGTATTGTCTTTGTTTACTTGGGCTCTTGTTGGGGTTTAGCATTTCACTGAGCCGGTGCTTTAAAGGTGTTGTTTATTTTGTACACACACAAAGAAAAAACTGGGAGCATTTGTCACGAATCTTAAAACTGCAGCTCAGCAGTTTTAATGAAACACTAGACAGATCTACTAGATATCTAGGTCTTTTTCTGCCTTCAGTAACAGTTTTACTGCATGTTAGCATTCCCTTATAAGTTTGTCAAACTCTTGCAATACAGTGTACCCCACTGTAATGACGGGAGTCTTTCTTTTTAAACAAGTACCCATCTATCTAGAATAATTTATTTTTTAAACTTTTTTTATTAGTTTTTATTTTTGTCATTGTCTGCATCTGTAGCACCCTCTGTGGGTATCTGTAAATGCAGGTTTTATAATTAGTTGATTTGCTGATACAGTCAGTTAATGACTATATTGTGAAACAGTGGTGTGACTGAACTGTTAAGTAAACTACTCTCAAAGCGTGGAAAATGTGGTAGATAACATTATAAACTGCAAGTATGTGAGGAATTTATGCTTCATCTTGCCTTTTCTAAATGTGTACTTTATATGTCATTAATAACTGTGTCAGTAAATTGGTACTGCACATCCTGGCTGTCCAACATGACAAACTGGTTCACCCTAGAGAGGACACACGCAGATGCTCATACTAAACATGGCATATGTTCAATAGTCCTGGTGAGCCTCAGGATTCTGTCTTAAATGCTCAGTTTCTGATATTTTTATTCTACTTTTAAATCTTTGTGATGTATTTAATATGGTCTTCTCAGCAGCTTCACCCACCTGCTATTCAGATCTTTTTCCTTCTTGTTTGTCTGTTTATTCTTTTGTTAATTTCGTATGACAGTTAATAAGAAGAAAATAGGCTTTAAGGGAGGGGGAAGGGAACTAAAACTGACAGTGGACAAACTGAGCCACAGTACAAGAAATGGAAATTGGCATGATATATCAGTTGCATGTATGCTTTTCCTATTTTGAAATTATATACAATAACCATATTTTAAAATGACTGCTGGACTGACTGTTGCCACACATGGAAGAAAATATGTGTGTCATCCTTGGAAATCCTGCTTGTTATTTGTGTACAAATATCCCACTTCAAATGATATGTATGTCTCTAGAACTTCACTCAGGAAGACAGTAAAGGCAACGAGACTCATAGCTCATTTCATATTGGCACTTGGGGCAAGAAGAAATCTAACTCACTGGCCAAATTAAAAGAGGTATCCATTATGATTTATATTTCCACTGACTGGTGTGTATCCAATCTTGCTGCTTCAGTCCTGGCATCCAATCGTGGAGGAGGGGGTTTGACCACAAAGGGGTTTCGTTGGTCTCAGGTTGATAATTTCACAGATGATTGCAACATGAGGTTGTTTGACCAGGTGTATGTTAATCTTCTGCTTGCCTCACTAAGAGGGCTTTGGCACTCGCTAATGATTACACAGTGGTGTTGGTCTTGTCTTGGGTGAACGCTTGTGGAAATAAATGAGTGATTTATCTGCTGGATGACTGGTTAGCTTTGGTGGAAATTTTTTACTCATGCGAGGACTCTAATCAGAACCATGGATACCCAAGTGAGGCTTTTGTTTGATATTTGGCCTTTCACATTAACCCTCATCCTACCAGCATATTTGACATACATAGACCTGGGATCCTTGGGGGCAGCAAGGATCATTAATTGCTATTGTGACTACCAGTCACAATAGCAAGATTATAATACTAGCAATTTTTTCTGCTCAAAGCATTATTAGTTATGTCCTATGTCATCTAAAAAGTAGATCATTATTAGATTTTTGTAAAATTTGCATTTTATCGCCCAATCCACACTAAATACTCAAAAGCTTAATTGGTTCTGATATTCCTTAGTTTTAAGTAATTTTAAGTAAACATCAATTGTATTGTAGTTATATGACGAAAGCAGCTGGATCTATTTTGATCCCAATATAAAATAATTGAAATAATTTCTCCAATGCATTCTGGGTCTTCCCCAAAGTCTCCATTACGTGCTCAAAACACATCGCCTAGGAGAGGGTTCTACTCGTACCTTTTCTCAATGACCAAGTTCCTTGTTCTGTTTCTGAGGCTGAGTACGAATCCTCTTCAGAAGAAACTGATTTCCACTGCTTGCATCTGTGATCTTATTCTTTCATTTACCGTACTACCCAGAGCTTGTGAACATAGCTGTACTTTTGCTTTCACTCTCAGCTCTCTTTTCACCACAACAGATCGGCATAGCATCCACTTCACTGCCAAGACCCCACCAATATGTCTGCCAATCTCCTTTTCCAGTCTCCTCTCTCTTGTGAACAAACCCCAAGATATTGAAAGTCCTCCACTTGGGGCAGCAGTTTGTGCCCAAGAAGGAGTCGGCGTCCCAACTAATTCACACTCTGCATCAGATTTGATGCATAAATATGAACAGAACTGGTAACAAAGAGCAGCTCTGGAAGGGATCAGCACCCAATGAGAGAGACTGACTTATTGCTGGCAACACAAAACCTAAAGCTAAACCCTTACTACAGGCAGTTATAGCATACAGTTTGCGTCATCATCAGCGCGTGCTGGCATGTAAAAGGAGGAACAAAAAGTTGCTAGCTTCCTGTCTGTGTTTCGGGAGCAAAGTAACACCTTTTTCAAGTAGATTCTTCCAGCACAGTGCTGGACAGGCACATCAGCAGTAGAGGTTTCTTAACTCCCAGCAGACTCATTCCTGCTCAAATCAACTGGTGTTTGCAATATAGCAGTAACATGACCAGAGCATTCCCCAGCTGTTTCAAGCAGATTTGGCGATGTTGCTAACGTTCTGAAAACTTTCAGTGTGGGAAGTTTCCCCATACAGACAATGAATGCAGCAATGCCATTCTTGTTCTTTAAAATGACTAACAGAGTTCCACTTGGTGTGGCTAGGTAAATTAATTTAGGACCCATGGCAACCATTACCTGAGATAAGTAGTTCCTGCATAGGTGCAAATGGGTACTTTTGACTGAAATCCCTCATGACTCCAAAATATTTGTATTTTTTAAAAAGTGTTCATCAAAGCAGAGACAGGAAACAGATTTTAAATCATTATCAACGTCATTTAAAAAAACAAAAAGCAAACCTGAAACACTAGGATGAGGGTTAAAAGTGGCAGATTTGATCTTCCGTGGTTTAAATCTCTGGCTCTGATTTTCCTTTTTCCCTTCTTGTTTTAACAACGCCCTTAATTACAAAAATAGTAAGTCTACGATGACAAAACAGTTACATAAAATTAAAAGTGATTCATAAAGATCATCGCTGACCTCTATTTTTGTAACAAGCGTCTGTGTTTGCTTTGTGATTTAGTAAATATCATCATCTGATATGCACGCATGTGTATCTATTTATCTCAACAGGCTTCACAGCAGAGCAGTCCACAGGCGGTCTGGGTTGTTCCTGCTCTCCGTCAGCTGCATGAGATAACCCGTTCATTCATCAAGCAGACATACCAGAAACAAGACAAGGTGACACATAAAAACATATATAAATGCACACCTGAATAATCTGCTCTACGTTGTGTTTAAGTTAACATTCCCTCTGTCTCCCAACAGAGCATCATCCAAGACTTGAAGAAGAATTTTGAGATTGTCAAACTAATCACAGGATCCCTTGTATGCTGCCATCGACTTGCCGTGACAGCTGCTGGTAACAGCGGCCTCTCAGGCTCAACCCTGGTAGATGGACGATACACCTACCAGGAGGTATGTCTGTCTTTTTAATTTAAAGGTGACCTATAATGCTCATTTCCAACCCTATAGAATCCATGGACTCGCTACTAGATTAGCAATGCATGACTCATATTTCAAAATAATCCTCATTCATTTCACACTGGGTCATGCTAATTCAACCATTGTCTAAAACAGGCTGTTTTAGCTCCCTCACAAACAAAAGATTTAAACAGCATGTGGGAACAGTTTACATTCTCACAGCTAGAGCTGTGTGCGTGAGATGGCCATATTAGGGATATTCGCTCTCACTGACATCAAAAAGTGATGTCAGTGAGACATCCCTGGGAGCTTTTCTTGATCAAACCCAGAGTTCCTCTCTGATATCTCCCATCCTGCTGGGCTTGAAGCTGCTCTCTTTTATCACAGTGATTCACAGAAATTTGAATATTTACAAACCTCAAAATCCAGGTTAGATACTCCAACTTTTTTAACCCAGGACGTTTTTCGTGATCAAACTGTTATCATTGTAAAAACAAACACAGCAATGTGGTTTCATCCTCAGATCAGTTTAATGTATAATAAGAACATTTGCCTGCCTTATAACAGTGTGCCTCTTTGAATATAAAGGCAAATGTCAGGCTGCAGTAACTTAACATTTACTGTTTAAATAAAGAAAATCTATATACAGCGAACATAAGAGACTGATCAGTAAACAGTCATTTATCATCCTGTGATCCACCACAGTAATGAACACTCAGGTTACTGTTAGCTTCATGCAGCTAAATGTGTGAATATTTATTACTGAGGATGATTTTGGTGGTGCTGAAATGACATTGTTGAATATAGGCTGCGCAAGAGTTAAGCTAAAATATTTACACACTTTGATACCCAGATATTAAATGCTGCTGAGTAAGATTTGTAAATGTATGATAGATAAAGGAAAAAGATTTTTAAAAACAAGATAAAAACCTCAACATCTTTTCTACTGCTAATGACCAAAACCATTATTAAGGGTTTTGACTAGTGACTATAGCTTCATAAGTAAAATATCTGCTGGATGCATATTTTCCATAGTTCCTGTCTCCTCCGTTTGCCCCCCCCTCCCCCCCTCCCCCAGGTTACAACTGAATAAATGTATTTAAAAATAAAATAAAATGTGTAAATGACCTGAGTACACTGACTAAAACGTAATAGCCTTCTGCTCCTCCTGGGAGCTGTATTGCTGGATATTTTGATTAATTGCATAATTAGAGATTAATGTGGGTAATATGCAAGTTTCCCTTAGCTGGCATGAGGTTTACACTGGAAGTAATCAGCCCTGAAGAACATAATGTTACATATTGATAGTGTTACAAGATAACACATTTCTCTTTCAATATGTCTTTAGTATCTGGACAGCCACCTGCGCTTCCTGGCCTTCTTTCTCCAGGAAGCTAGCCTCTACCTGGTCTGGAACAGAGCCAAGGAGCTGTGGGAGTGCCTGGTGTCAGGGCCGGATGTTTGTGAACTTGACCGTGAGGTATGAAAACAGTCATTGCAAAT
Organism: Pundamilia nyererei; assembly: GCF_000239375.1. Classification (NCBI taxonomy): domain Eukaryota; kingdom Metazoa; phylum Chordata; class Actinopteri; order Cichliformes; family Cichlidae; genus Pundamilia; species Pundamilia nyererei. Next base: position 1,202,316 of record NW_005187447.1, read on the forward strand.
GAAACCTTGCCTTTGGCCATTTGTTTATCATTGCAGCCTCCTCTCTCTGGATAACTGATCTGGAGGAATGCACAAACTTTACCTCTTCCTTTTAAAGCACAATACAAGGAATGGTCATACAAGTTTTAAATACAGAGCAAGCAGGCAAGAAAGTGACATCCATTCTGTTTAGGTTTCTCAATGTATCATCCAGTAAAGTTTAGCTTTATCAAGTGCTTCTTTGTATGAGAACAAAAAAACAACAAAAGGACAGAAAGAACTGGAGGCAGGTTTCTGCCCTTTCCAATAGTATGAGATCATTCTGGGCACAAGTGGTTAGAATCAAATGTTTAACTACCTCCAGCCTTTAACAGATCATTCATTTAGTCTTTGTGTTAGGCTCAGTTTGGTAGAACTCAAGCCAGTCCATCTCATTTGTCTCTAAAATTCACTGTAACTGAGATTAACACAGTGTGTTTCTGTGTGTGCAGATGTGTTTTGAGTGGTTCACAAAAGGGCAACATGACCTTGAGAGTGATGTTCAGCAGCAACTCTTCAAGGAGAAGATCTTAAAACTGGAACCCTATGAAATCACCATGAATGGTGAGAGATACTCTATGGTGATACATTATTGACCCACAGCAGTGGATTATAAATATGTATTTAACATGTTTTGTATGTGTTTCAGGTTTTAATCTTTTTAAGACCTTCTTTGAGAATGTCAACCTTTGTGATCATCGACTAAAACGCCAAGGAACTCAGCTGGTCAGCTTTCATTTTCTCTCTTTTGATCCTTAGTACACTGTGAACCATTCAGCGTGCAAAGGAAAAGAATACTGAAATACATCTTGGTTGACATTTAGATTTAAAGTATTATGTGCTTTGATTTCAGTGTGTGGAGCGCATTGACTTGGCAGGGATGGACTTTATCTGGCGCATCGCCATGGAGACCCCTGATGAAGAAATAGCCAATGAAGCAATCCAACTGATTATTACATATAGCTACACCAACCTCAATCCCAAGATGAAGAAGGTTTGAGTATATTTTTGCATTTATTGCTCTGGCCTCTTAATTTTAGCACTGCTTCTAAAGAGAGTGGAAGTGTCATTTAACAGGACAGTTCACATTAAAATCAGCAGCAATGTCTCTTTACATGATCCCAAAAAAAGTCATTACCTTTATTGTGAGCAGTTTGGTGTTGGAATTAATTCCTTTCTAATGAACCTATTACTTTGAATCCCCAAAAGGATGTGCTCTCTGGTTCCTTTATATTCTAGACAAGACAGTCATCTCTTTTCCCTCTATCCAAAACTGGGAAACTCAAAGCAGAACAATTTAGGTGGATAAGTTACACGGACCAGAGGGAATATGCATATTTTATCCTGGGAAGAATTTTCCTTTTAAGATGCTGCAGACTGCCTATTGTTTTCACTCCTCACTTTGATGAGAAATGATCAGAAGTATTCCAATAATAAAAATTGAATTACTGCTTTGTGGCTGTTTTTGAAACAAAGAAATCACACGCAGAAATAAATCTTCCTCCTCACAGGATTCTGTGTCTTTGCACAAGAAGTTCATTGCTGATTGCTACAAACGACTAGAGGTAAGCTGTTGAATATGTTACTAGCATGATTGTGCCATTTCACAGAAAGTGGGATCCAGCAGCACATTTCTTGTTCTTCTTTTAGGCAGCCAGTTCGGCACTGGGTGGGCCTACTTTGACACATGCTGTTACTAAAGCAACCAAGATGCTGACAGCCACGGCCATGCCGACTGTGGCCACATCTGTACAATCACCATCCAGGTACAGAGGGGGGTTTGGGTAAGAACATAGTTACTAAACCTATTAAAATACATTTGTGTTTATATAATTTATCTTGCATGTTAGTGATGGATAAAATGTTTTGAGTATAAATATGCTTGTTATTGTTGAGACGCTTCTGTGAATTTCCACTTCCAGATCCACTAAGCTGGTGATAATTGAAAGACTGCTGCTGTTGGCTGAGCGCTATGTCATCACTATAGAGGTAAGCTGTGCACTCTGTCTCCAAGGTTTCATTACACGTGTAAATAAAAATGATTATGCTATAATGGGTTTTTTTAACCTCATGTTTTTGTGTATTTCTGAGTAGGATATGTACTCAGTTCCTCGCACTATTCTACCTCACGGGGCCTCTTTCAATGGACACCCTGTCACTCTTCACATCACCTACGAGTCAACCAAAGACACTTTTACCTTAGAGGTATTATAAACTTCTGCCCTTTTGTGCACAGTTCAGGTCTTCAGAGGAAATGGCTAATTTTACTCGTCTGTCTGTTGTACAGACTCACAGTAATGAAACAGTAGGAAGTATCCGGTGGAAGATATCTGAGCACTTGAGCTGTCCGGTGGATAATGTCCAAATCTTTGCCAATGATAGTGTGGTAAGTGTTGATGATTCAGTGCAGTGCCTGTCTGGGGAAGGTCGTCCACTATCCTGTTGTGTGTCCTTGAACAAAATTAATTTTGTTTTTTTTCTCTCTCACATTGTCCTTTTACTGCACCTCCAACGTGTATTAGTTGACCATGAATCGAGACCACAAGCTGCTGTCTCAGCTTGGCTTTAGCGATGAGCAGAGCTTAACTGTGAAGAGCTCAGGCACTGGCACTCCCTCTGGCAGCTCAGAGTCCTCAGCCTCTGCCTCCAGCAGTTCCAGCTCTGCTGTCTTCAACTCTGCTTATGCCCTAGAGCAGGTACCATCATAGACATGGTTAGAACTGCAAATTGTGCATCCATTAAACTTTCCGCTGGTTCTAATGCAAAGTGCGTACATTTCTGTGTCTCTAGGAGAAGTCTCTGCCTGGAGTTGTGATGGCTTTGGTCTGTAATGTGTTTGAGATGCTTTACCAGCTAGCAAACCTTGATGAGTCCAGGTAAGGTAATATTTCTTCCATTTGACAACAGAAAACGCTATTTAGCTATTTACATCACCTCATTTTGAAGCAGTTTGTGTAGATACAAAAATGCATAAAAACATAGACAGAGACTCTTGCATGCATGTTTAGCTGGGTAAAAAGTGATTGGTAATTAATATTTAAGTCACTACTATTTCATAATTCATGTATTAAGACCAAAGGCAGTTAATAACCCTTTTTATGTATTTGGACATTTCTTGTACTTTCCAGGATCACTCTGCGTGTGAGGAAGTTGCTGCTGCTGATTCCAACAGATCCTGAAGTACAGGATGCACTTGACAACTTTGTTCCCAAAGAATCCAGCGTCTGGAGCCATCAGGTTACTTGAACTCTTTTCTTATTAACAGTGCTTAATGCAGAACGATAAACCTCTGAAATATTTAATTTTCTGCTTTTGGAGGAGGGTTTATTAAACAAATTTCTCTTGTGTGCATTTCTTTGCCTTATCCGTTGTCTGGGGGAGTTATTTTCTATCTTTCGTGTATTTTTTTCTCTAGAAAACGCTCTTCACCCTCGGCCAGGGTGCAGGCTCTCGTTCTCCTTCTATGTCCTCCAAGCAGCAACATCAGCCCAGCGCTGCTTCCATCTTGGAGTCCCTTTTTAGATCTTCAGCCCCTGGCATGTCCACATTCAGAGTGCTATACAACCTTGAGGTATATTTAAACGTAAAACCCCAAATACGTATATAAATGCAAAATTCCCTATTTTAAAGTTGATTAAGCTGCATGACATCAGTTTTTATCTCTTTTCCTTTTTCTCTCCTATGTCTTTGTTAGGTGTTGAGTTCAAAACTCATGCCCACATCTGATGATGAGATGGCCAAAACAAGCAGCAAATCCTTCTGTGAGAATTTCCTGAAAGCAGGAGGCCTCAGGTAGCACCACAAACAACAGACCTTTAAAACAAATGCTGTTCTTTGTTTGCTTTGAGCCACTGTAGGAGGTGTCAGCATAGTTGTCAAGCTACATTATACACCAGTGCATATATTCCACATGGCATATGCTTCTATCCAAAATGCCTCATGGCATCTTTTTATTTTTAGTCTTGAGTATTGTGTTTCTGTTTGTCACCTCTGCAGTCTGGTGGTAAATGTTATGCAGAGAGACTCCATCCCATCAGAAGTGGACTATGAGACCAGACAAGGGGTCTACTCAATCTGTCTTCAGTTGGCCAGGTGCAATACATGTCACAAACATACAAGGTTTATATAATCATCACATACTATGCCAAACTTCTAACTGAATAGGCTTTGTTTGCAGGTTCCTTCTGGTTGGTCAAAGCATGCCTGCTGTACTGGATGATGATGTCATCAGGGATGGCGATGCGCTATCATCTCGGCCGTTCCGTAATGCTGGGCGAGCAGGGCGACAGCTCTCTCTATGTGGCACTCCAGAGAAGTCCTCCTACAGACAGATGTCTTTGTCTGAGCGATCATCCATAAGAGTTGAAGAAATCATACCTGCTGCACGTGTCGCTATTCAGGTATGGTAGAAATAATTTCAATTTTGAGGTTATTTCTAGGATAAATTTGGTGTCCAGTAAATGTAAAGTACTCCAGATGCTCTATCTGCTGCTGTTTCTTTTATAGACCATGGAAGTGGGGGACTTCACTTCCACAGTGGCCTGTTTTATGCGTCTGACCTGGGCGGCTGCAGCAGGTCGATTAGATCTGGTCGGTAGCCCACAGCCAATCAGAGAGACGCATGGCTCTCTTCTGCCCCAGGGAGTACGCACTAGAGTCAGCAGCACTGGTGAGACAAAGAAAAAACAATCATTACACATTTTGTCTGTTTGTCTCTGTAAGTCTACCAAGTAGATAACTTATGGTGTTAGCTACATGTTTTTCAGTCAGTGGATGTGGCTTGTACAACTTCATTTTTAATTTAGGACTAATGCTGACTGTTGGTTATTAATAGGTCACGCTCAAAATATTTTACTGAAACTAAACCTAAAGAATTGAAAGTAAATGTATTTGTGTTTTGCAGGGAGTAACTGCAGCTCCAGTAGCGAGGGCGAGACCACACCAACAGCATTGCATGCAGGGATATGTGTCAGACAGCAGAGTGTCTCCATCAAAGATGCCATCATCGCTCGCGAGGCTTTGTCTCTGCTGGTTACCTGTTTGCAGTTACGCTGTCAGCAGCTGTGTAAGACTCCTGCAGGCGTACAGACAACACTTACAAGATCACAGTCTCACTTTTACTGTGTATTGTAATGAGATATTCTGTACTGTGTCCAACAGGCTCTAAATCTTGTGTTTGGTTTCTTTCTCCAGCTTCTTTTTACAACCTGCCCTCTGTCAATGATTTTATTATTGATATTCTGCTCGGATCTCCCAGCGGAGAGGTAAATGACACACTCGGCAAACAACAGAAGAAATGTATTTCAAACATTATATTATATTTACTTATCTTTCCTATGTTTCTTCTTCTCTCAGATCCGCCGTGTGGCTTGTGATCAACTGTACACTTTGAGCCAAACTGACACATCAGCCTTCCCTGAAGTCCAAAAACCTAACTTATTCCTCCTTTCAGTTATCCTGACTGCTCAGCTCCCGTTATGGAGCCCCACATCTGTCATGAGAGGGGTCAACCAAAGGTATCTAATCAATAAAGCACAAGGTGCAAAATCCCTAAAACATATGCAGACATCATGAGTTAGTGTTGGTTTTTGTTTTCAGATTGCTGTCCCAGTGCACTGAATACTTTGATCTAAGATGCCAGCTTTTGGACGACCTAACTAGTAAGCCACAGTTACACATTCCTAAATATGAAGTTTTGTCCCTGATTGAGGCTCTGTTGTAATGCAGACCTTACAGACTGCTTTTTCACCAACTAAAGGCCAGTGAATCACACATTTGCTTTCTGCTGCTTTCTTTTTCTATCCCTCCTTTCCTTCCTCCCGCTTCGCTGCATGCCTCACCTCCTCAAGCGTCAGAGATGGAGGTGTTAAAAGTGAGCGCAGCCACCATGCTGGAGGACGAGATCTCTTGGCTTGACAATTTTGAGCCTAGCTGGAGCTCTGAGATGGAGACCAGCGAGGCAGATAACATCCTCCTAGCAGGGCACCTCAGACTTATCAAGACCTTGTTGTCTCTCTGTGGCAATGAGAAAGAACATCTTGGTGAACAAACACTGAGTATACATGCATATCCACACCTATCCAATGTATATTCTATTTTATTTAGGACACAGCTGTTATGTAATGTTGTAACTTTTTGTCCAGGTCCATCTCTCATCCAGCAGTTGCTCGATGACTTCCTGTTTCGAGCCTCACGCATCATTATCAACAGCTCCAACCCTACAACTTCCCCGGCCCCCAGCCATGATTTCCACCCAAAGTATGTATTCCTTTCCTTCCAATTAGTTTCATTTTTTCTCTGTTCTAATCCAACTTTTCATTTTTTAAGATGTGATTTTGAGAATCATTTTGTGATTTCATATAAAAGGGATCTGCTTTTTTGTTTGTTTGTTTGTTTGTTTTTTTGAGTAATGGGTAAATCCCTCCATTTTGCAAACAACATTGTGTGTTTTGTAGTATTCCTGATAGCAGTATTTAATCATTTCTCTGTGTGTGATTAGGTGCAGCACAGCCAGCAGCAGATTGGCAGCCTATGAGGTGCTGGTAATGCTGGCAGACAGCTCTCTTTCAAACCTACAGCTCATCACCAGAGAGCTGCTGTCCATGCACCACCAGTCAGATCCTTCGCTCTGCAAGGAGTTTGATGTAAGACACCGGTTAAAATAGAATTAATTGTAATCATGTTTGGTGTTGCATGTAGTCTGACAGTGCTTTTGGTGTGAAAGTAACTCTTTCTCCCTTTCCATTAGTATCTACCCCCTGTAGAGAGCCGTTCAGTCTCAGGTTTTGTTGGGTTGAAGAACGGTGGAGCCACTTGTTATATGAATGCTGTGTTCCAGCAGCTTTACATGCAGCCCGGCCTCCCAGAGGTACACTTTCAATGAACTGTTTACTTAATTTTTTTTCCCATACATTATGTGATACTTAGCAGTAACACCAGTATCTGTGACTACAATACCATGTTTTTTTGTTTTAGGCTTTCCTGTCCATTGAAGATGACACAGACCAGCCTGAAGAGAGTGTTTTCTATCAGGTCCAGTCTCTATTTGGCCATCTGATGGAGAGCAAACTCCAGTATTATGTACCTGAGAACTTCTGGAAGGTAAAAGTCTGTTCACTGTTAAATCATTTAGAAACCAGAGACAAAGTTCTATTTTTAATTTGCAAGAGGTTCTGCACAATCTTGGAGTTCATCGCTGTTTCTTGTATTGTTTTTTAACAAGGAAAAATAAGGGGGGGTTTTTAATAAGTCCTAATGATGGACCATGTTGTGCTGTCTGTAATCATTATGTCTATAAAGTCTGTGTAACACATATAGAGTTTGTTATCTTGGATAGTGACACAACTGAGTGTCATTAACTAAAGTGACAAAACTCAGTTTATCAATAGATATGTAACTGTATAAACATGCATAATATTTCTGTTGCAGATCTTCAAGATGTGGAACAAAGAGCTATATGTAAGAGAACAGCAGGATGCCTATGAGTTTTTCACTAGCCTGGTGGATCAGCTTGACGAACATCTCAAGGTATAACTCACACACTAAAGAAACACTGTCGTCACTTGATTAGAAACTTTAATTTGTCAATGACAAACTTTTTCCACCAGAAAATGGGTCGAGAGCAGATCTTCAAAAACACATTCCAGGGAATTTTCTCTGACCAGAAGATCTGTAAAGACTGTCCTCACCGGTGAGCCACAGGTTTTTACTGTGTAGAATTTACCAAATCTTTTTCTTTACGCATGAAATTTGACTCACAAACATCCTTTGCACAGATATGAGCGTGAGGAAACATTCATGGCACTGAACCTTGGAGTGACCTCTTGTCAGAGTTTAGAGATCTCATTAGACCAGTTTGTCCGAGGAGAGGTGCTAGAGGGCAGCAATGCCTACTACTGTGAGAAATGCAAAGAGAAGGTCTGTACACTCCCCTTCATGCTTTTATACAGCACTGACATCATATGTGCTTATAAGTGTTAGTGTGTGTGTTTGTACAGAGGACCACAGTGAAGAGGACATGTATCAAATCCCTGCCCAGTGTTCTCTGTATTCACCTTATGCGCTTTGGCTTCGACTGGGAAAGCGGACGGTCTATCAAATATGATGAGCAGATTAGGGTATGAAGATCAGACACTTGTACCTAATAAATCACATTTCCTAATATTGTTACAGCCTCCTTAACTTTAATGTAAATGTGATTGGGATTAAGGTTGTTTCCATTGTTTCACAGTTCCCCTGGGTGCTGAACATGGAGCCCTACACTGTATCTGGAATGGCTCGTCAAGACTGCAGCGGAGAGGGAGGCGAGGGGAGAGGCGACGGGACCTCAGGAGGGTCACCCAGGAAAAAAGTCACAATTTCTGAGAACTATGAGCTTGTGGGAGTTGTTGTCCACAGTGGTCAGGCGCATGCTGGCCACTACTACTCTTTTATTAAAGATAGACGGTAAGAGACACTGTAGTCAGTCTTACCTCATTTCACAGGAATCGTTTTCTAATGGCAGAGCTATGTGCTTTTCCTAATTGTATTTTTCCTTCTCTTTGCTACTTTACATAAGGAGTACCTAACCAGCAATTGGTGGAATACATTAATTGGTTGCTTTAGTTTTCCAGGCAGAATTTAGAAGACCTCCTTGGGTCTTGCATATGAATGCAGTATCAGATTTTGTATGGGCTCCTGGATTAGTTTGTAAGCATTTCCAGATGTCTGGCTCTGGAAGGCAGTCGTGCTTACTGGAGAAGTGGAATGTAAAGAGCCCACAGAAGCTTGTATTTGGCACCCTGCTCTCACTCATTTTTTTGTTCCTTTCCATGCTTAAGAAATTCTGTTCTCAGGATGATGCTTACTTTGCAGGAAAACAGACACATTCTGAAGCTGCTTCTTAGTCACTTATTGTTTATGTCAGGTAGGGATCTGTGTGGGTTTAAAGCCAAGAACAGTGACATAAAAACTTAGCAGATGAGCTGGATAGATGCAAGCGAATACTGTGATCGGCCAGTAGGTTAATCTGGTGTGCTGTCTATATAGTGCTGGGCACATACATGAGTGAAGATCCTGTTTTTTTGCTTGTAAGCTTTTTTAGTTTTTGCATTAGGTTATTATTTAAACTTCATAGAGTTCCCAGTATGTCTCTCTTTCTCCTTTATCTTCTCAAAATCCTTTTTTGTCATCCATCTTTGTTTACTAATAGCGGTGGTGCACGTGGTCGGTGGTACAAGTTCAATGACAACGTGGTAGAAGAGTTCGATATGAATGACGAAACTTTGGAGTATGAGTGCTTCGGTGGGGAGTATCGTCCCAAGGTTTATGACCAGTGTAAGTTGCTGACATTACTTTACTTTATGTGGATTAGCAGTACACACAAGTACAAAATCTTAAATAACTTTGATGTATGCTCAGCCAACCCTTACCCTGACGTGCGGAGGAGATACTGGAATGCCTACATGCTGTTTTATCAGAAGATCAGTGACCAGAATTCGCCTGTTCTGCCCAAAAAGAGCAGAGTCAGCATCATGAGACAGGAAGCTGAGGACCTTTCACTGTGAGTCAAATTTCCATATGTACCACAGTCACCTTGTAAACATTCTCATTGGACTGTTGAAAATGCATCTGTCATCTTTTCATACATCCATGTGCAACAGTCAGCAAAATGTCACCGCAGGCAGTAGGTGATAGATTTGATGCTGACAGTTAAAGACTTATTTACAAAGACTTCATTATATATGCATTATACAGAAACTTTAATGAACCATCACGGATGTTAATCACATGATGCGAGTCATATTTGTATATGAACACTGTCAGAAGAACAGCAGTTAGGAACGGCTCCAGTGCATTAACTATTATGAACCATCTATGTTGTCTCTTTATTCCCAGGTCTGCTCCATCTTCTCCTGATGTTTCCCCACAGTCCTCTCCACGCCCCCCAAGAGCCAACAATGACCGTCTCACTCTCCTCACCCGTCTGGTCCGCAAGGGAGAGAAGAAGGGCCTGTTTGTAGAGAAAATGCCCGTCAGCATCTATCAGGTAAAGCAAAATCTGCCTTTACATGAGCTAAACACGAGTTATATTAGAGAGAGAATTGCTTTAAATATTCATAGTTGTCTCACCGCTTTGTTTGTGTGTTTGTGCAGATTGTGAGAGATGAGAATCTGAAGTTCATGAGAAACAGAGATGTCTACAACAGCGACTACTTCAACTTCACCCTTTCCCTGGCTTCAGTCAATGCAGTATGTTTCTCTGTTGGCTTGTCTAATTATACATAAACACAGACTGAAAATACACAACACTTTAAGCTTCATGTATTTGACGATTGTAATCAAAAGACATAAAACAAGTTAGAAAAAAGTTTTCTTCCACATATTCAGCAGTTTGTTTTTCTCTGGTACTTGAAGTAGATGCAAGTAAAATATTGGATTTCACCTGTGGTCTGTGTTTACACAACTGAAAAAACAGTGTGTATTTTGCTTTTCTGAGGCAATGCTTTTATTGCAGGTCAGCATTTTATAGTAACTGCACTTCCTTATAGGGATCAGAGTACTGTTCACCTTTAATGACAGATCGCATTCTGCCATTAGAGAGAAATACTCTGACATACATGAATGATAATTATTTAAATATTGTGAGTACTGATGCAGAATGGAACCCACAGCCATTGCAATATATGCTATAATGCAATACCATAGTGTTTATATACATAAAATAACATGCAGTATGATAATCAGTGATGTTTTAAAAAGCTGTGTTCCTTTTGCAGACAAAACTGAAGCATCCAGGCTACCAGCCAATGGCCAAAGAGAGTCTTCAGCTGGCTGTTCACTTTCTGTTCCACACCTACTTGCACACCAAAAAGAAACTCAGGTGATTTCACTTGCATGCATCCACATGTGTTAAGTTTGAGCACCTTCATGAGGAGCAACATTATATCTGTATTTGTGTGTCTTGCAGGGTGGACACAGAGGAATGGATGGCGACAGTGGAGGTGTTGCTGTCTAAGAGCAGTGAGGCATGCCAGTGGATGGTGCAGTACCTGGTGGGACCAGAGGGCCGCGAAATCGTCAAGTTAGTACATTCCTGCCAACTAATTAACCCACAGGGCTGTTGTCACATTATATTTCTCATGACTAATATGAAATATTGAAACAATTTTCTACATTGTTTAGATAGCGATACTATATTGCTGCTGCTTGAAAGTGGAAATGACAGGGTACAGTTATGTCTGCATCACGTGTGGATGTAATCCATGTTTGTAGGACTGCTTTTGCAGAAGCTTGACCTAGGTTTGATCAGTACAGCATTTTTGTAGCTGTCCTAGTGATATGCGATACTTTAGACTTGGCAGCTCCAAGCATTGCGTCCTCATTCTAATCAATGCACATTCAACTCTCTGACCAGGGCCAAATGATTCCGCTTTGATTATTTTTCCTACAACGCCTAAAGCTTTACTAAATATATAATGCCCACACACATTATCTCTGGAGTGTTTTAATGCTATATAATTTATTATATTTGCACACTTCATTAGTATAACTGCAAAAGTCTTGGAGCATACTTACAGTTGCATCTTTACTGACAGTAGAGATATTAAACACTTGTGTGCTTGGTGCTCACTGACTTAATGCTGATTGGCTAAAAAAAAGCAAGTCCTTCTCTGGAATGTAAACATTTAGAACCACGGGATAGTTTCCCAAAGCGTGTGTTTGGGAGAAAGGTGTTGTCTTACACTACTTGATGTTTAAGCATGGGGTGATCATATGATCCTCAGACAGGATTGGTTGTCGAACATCGGATGTTTTGGGCAACAGTACACCACAGCTGCCTTTACATACCACACCCCTCCCCGTAGAACAGAGGTACAGATTGTCACACTTAACTATGTGCCTCAAGGCCAAAGCAGCCAGAACTGTTAAACAAAGTACAACAAAGAAATTTCCCACATGAACAGTGTTGCGGACTTGTCTGTCCTTTCAGATTTTATCATAAGATACTGAGTGTCTTATGATAAGACATTAGACATGTTAATTGAAGTTCCTGCCTTAGAGGTTTATTTCGCTTCACTGGAGTGCTGATATTGATGGTTTTGACATTTCCTTAGGGTTTGTCTGTTGGAGTGCAGTGTTAGAGAGGTGAGGGTGGTGGTTGCATCCATCCTCGAAAAGACTCTGGAGAGTGCACTTCAGTTTGGAGATCCAGGACTAGACAGTTTAACAGATGCTCTGCTCTCCTTACTGGACAAAGATGTTCCTGAGAATGTGAAGAACTGTGCGCAGTATTTCAACCTCTTCAGCAACTTCGCTCAGAGGGTAATTCTTCAAAATTGAGTGTTTAAGTACAAGCCATTAAATTTAATGACTGTTTGATTTCCTGAGTGTTCTCTATTTTTCGTTCACTCTCTCCCTCCCTCTCTCAGGGTTGCGGTCCTTGTCAGTTGTTGTTGAAACACTCGGCGTATCGCCGGATGCTCATCTTTCTGTTGGGCCCCAATAGGCAGAACAACCAGGTACAGTTTACATAATACACACTGCGTGTTTCATATGTTTGTCATTCTTAATGTTTTCACTTTAACTCAACTTTTCCACTCACTGAATTACACTCAGGAAACAAAGTGTAAGTTTTTTGCTTATCCAACACTGAGTTGCAGTGGTAACAGGTTAAGCAGGTATTCCAGACATCCTTCTCAATAGTAACAGTTTAGAGAGATCCCAAGTCATTCCCAGGTAAAATGAGGTATATAATCTCTCAAGCGAGTTCTGGGTCTGTATTGAGGGCACTTCTCAGTTGGGTATACGTAGAAAAAACCTCCAAAGAAAGGCAGAGAGGTTTTACTTTGTGTTTTTACAGAACCGAAGGTGGAGTCCAGCTCAGGCTCGGGAGTTTCTTCACCTGCACAGCACTCTGGCCCTGATCACTCTGCACTCTGACCTCAGCCCCCAGCGCACACAGGGTGATGCACCTAAATTTGTTTCTCACACTACTACAAATGTGCACCTACTGACACAGCCTGAGTCTAATTTTGATTGTTTGTTTATCACCCGTTGTTCCTCACATAGCTCCCGGAGGGCTTAAGCTGCGTCTGAGTAGTGTCCTGTCCTCCACCCCTCTTCTCCCTCTCCATGCGGACATCCTTGCCTCACTCTTTACTCCAGAAGGACAGCCTTACCTTCTAGAGGTAAGATAAAAACCATCAGTTCAATGTTTTACTTCTTCATTATTAAATAAAAAAGACTCAGGAGCTCTTTGATTGACAATTTTGCCAATTGTAAATACCCAACAGGTGATGTTTGCAATGCGCGAGTTATCAGGCGCACTGTCTCTCCTGATAGAGATGGTGACCTACAGCTCGTTCTGTAATGAGCCCTTCTCTCTGGGAGTTCTGCAGTTACTCAAAGTAAGAATCTCTGAAAAGCAGCTCAACCACATTTACTCCACAGTCAGTATGCACTAAATTGTTTTGTACTCTTCACAGACACAGCTGGAGACAGCTCCACCTCATGAACTGAAGAACATTTTTCTGATGCTGCAGGAGCTTCTAGTGAGTAACATCCTTCAGTGACCCTTCCTCTGTTGATCTTTCATGTTGCGTGGTCACTATGACGTCTCACATTTCCTAACTTCATTTAAATCTTTTCCACAGGTAGTGGAAGACCCTCTGCAATCCCAGAGACTCAAGTATGCTTTTGAGTCAGAGAAAGGTCTATTAGGTATGTCTGTTGTTTTGTTTTTCCTATTGACAACAGTGTACAAATCCTTGTAGCTCATAATGTGTTTTCTCCATAGCTTTGATGCAGCAGAGCAACAATGTGGACAGCAGGCGCTGCTACCAGTGTGTTAAGTTCCTGGTCACATTAGCTCAAAAGTGAGTACATGCGGTTTAGGGATCAGACTTGGGCAGAAAAATATTTGGTTGTTATGTGGGGTTTTTTTGTTGTTTTTTTTCCCCCAGTGTGAACTATTATTAACTGTAATAGTAGTAGTATTAGCAGATTAACCTACCAACATAATTCTAACCCTGCTTTCATCCTTCCCACTCTCCAGGTGTCCTCAAGCTAAGGACTACTTCAAGGACTTGTCTGGTACCTGGAGTTGGGCAGTGCAGTGGCTCCAGAAAAAGGCAAGCCTAAGAAATACTGTAGGACCACCTACACCGGCAGTCTCCAACCTTTTTTGCGCCACGGACCGGTTTATGCCCGACAATATTTTCACAGACCGGCCTTTCAGGTGTCGCGGATAAATACAACAAAATCAAACTAGTACCGTTACCGAAAAAAAGAAGATTTATTCATAACACACGTGAAAAGACCCAGGAAAACAGAGTTAATGATAAAAACAATAACAAAATAACGCTGAAAACCAATAAAAACCCTGAAAACCATACATTTCACACCTGAGCCTCAACTCTTGCGGCCCGGTACCAAACGACTCACGGACCAGTACCGGTCCGAGGACCGGGTAGTGGGGACCGCTGACCTACACTACATGAACAAAAGTACAGGGCCACACCTCTTAATCTTTAAAGTGACATGTTTTCAGTCCCATTGCACCCAACATTTATAAACATTTGGGAAAGAAGAAAATGTTTCAGAACCACAACAACTCAGCCATGAAATGGAAGATCACGTAAGGTTACTAAGAGGAGTTGCATAGTGCTTAAGAGATGCCAACACTTGATGATTCAGTAACTGCAGATTTCCAAACCTCCTCTGCCATGAACATCAGCTCAGTAACTGTGGGCTGGGAGCTTCATAGCCTGGGTTTCCATGGGCAACCAGTTTCTGTAGGTGGCCCAGTACGTTTATCCATATAGTGTACATCACATTAGTGTGAGGCATTTTTGGCTTTTGTAATTGACAGTAGAAGTGAGAAGGATGGAGGACAGCAGCCAAAAAAAATCCCCAGTGCCTTTAAGCCCAAACCTCAGTGTTTCCCATTCCCTTCTTATTATTTAATCCAACATAACCTCCAAGTTCTTACAGGTGAATTCGGACACACTGTGTTGTTAAAAACTAATCAGCCTTTCAAACATTAGTTTAAATCTGAACTCAGTTTAGCACGGCATTATTTTTTTTATTTTTTTTTTTAGAACTTTTTTTCATTTAGCTAAATAATAGTTTAGTAAAGTTTGCCTTGATATTAGTTACCACTTGGTGCCAAACATAAGGTCCGAGGGCCAGAATCAGCTCAGCAAATCAGCCCACTGGACTGCATTGGAAAATGTGAAGGGGAGGATCGACTTTGGACTTTTAACTGTGTTTTCATAGGTTTTACCGCTTTTACTACTTACAAAGACCTCCCCCATGGCCATTTGTACTACACCAAAGTATTTAAGTAATAGATAAACAATAAACTAACATAAAAACAGCATTGTTGTATGCAGACTATACAGTTACTATTTTCTATTCATTACAGCGAACTTTAGGTAACTGAACTGTTTTTCCGAACTGAACTTAAAACTCTTTTAAGTCATATTTATTATCATTATTGTTTCTTTCTGTATACAGTTTTGTTCACAGCTCACTCAGTATATTAATTGTTTTGTTCCGTCATTAATTTTCATATTACTGGAGCTAAACGAGAGTCTTTACAGTGCCCCCTGTTTAGGAGACACTTAGCTTAACCACTATGGCACTTATGAAGAACTGTAAATTATGCTGTATGCTCACAGTGACTCTCTCTGCCTTCAGATGACAGAACATTACTGGACTCCACAGAGCAACGTCTCAAATGAGACATCCACCAATAAAACCTTCCAGCGCACAATTTCTGCACAGGTAAATGCACGCACACACAAAAATACCGTATATCAACGCCCTCCAGTTCTCCTATCACACTCACAGTCACTCATACTGTTTATTTTCTGTGTGTGTGTGTGTGTGTGTGTGTGTGTGTGTGTGTGTGTGTGTGTGTGTGTGTGTGTGTGTGTGTGTGTGTGTCACACTCTACAGGATACCTTGGCCTATGCTACTGCATTGTTAAATGAGAAAGAGCAGTCTGGTAGCAGTAATGGTTCTGACGGCAGCCCGGCGAATGAAAACGCTGACCGCAGTCTCCGACAGGTATCTCTCAGCTACATCCAAACGAGCAGCTTAGAACAGTGGAGCTCTCAAATGACTCATGGTTTTAAAGCAGTTCCCGCTCAGCTCACATAAGCCCGAAAGAGAAGAATAGAGCAAAAATGGATCATCTCATTGGCTTCTGTCAAAAGCTATAAAGGCAGTTTGTTACCGCCCACGGTTATTATTAGAGGTGGATTTGAAGCTGTTTCATTCTTCTCCAACTCCCGCTGGGGCTGTCAGGAAGCCCACACAGCCCCAGATTGTCACTTGTGCTCACATAAAAACATTATAGACAATCAGTGTGTTGAATAGAAATTATAATCCTCCTGGCTCTGCCTAACAGATGGATAATTCAACTTTTTTTTTTTTAATCCAACTTCCCTCTATTCTACCACAGGGGTCAGAGTCTCCCATGATGCTCGGTGATTCTAAGAGCGATCTAGAAGACGTGGACCCCTAGGGCGTCCTACCAGTGGGATCCCTCTAAAGGAGAGGCAGCTCCGGGAAGCCATTCGAAAAGGCTGCACTTTGCCTCTGATTGGTCAGGACATTTAGGACTCCACAGCAAGCCAATCAGAACATTTGTCTCGGTCGCTAAGGCAACGAAGGAGCTATGAATAAATCATGAATTACTTCCTTTCACATGAGCCAAGGCGATGATGGAGATGCATTATCATAAAGGGCAGCAGAGTTGATTAGGGTGGGAAGTGCAAATAACCTTCCACAATCATGGATGACTTCAGTTTATCCTTTTATTCATTCATTCACTCAGAATGACAGCAAGGTGGAGGATGGGTTTGGGTTGTGTTTTAACAATTTTCTGCTCATGTTTGCCAATTTATCTACATATTCATATTGTAAAGATTTTGTTCCATAGATGTTATTTCCAGTGTAAGATAATATTTTAAAGTGTCCTGTGCTCTTCTCTCACAGCCATGCAAATTGCGGGAGGTCACATTTAGCTGCTCTAGAGGAACTTACAGACAGGAACACCTCCACATATGAGCACTCGGGAGGGAGGGTGGGTTTAAGTATGCACTTTATAGTCCAACCCATTCTGTTGTGATGTACAGCAGCACTGGTCAGTTCCTCTAGAGCCTCGTCTTCTTTTGCTTTTAACAACTTATATTTGCAGTGCCACTTATGCAACACGTGAGAGCCCTGATGGCAAGCCAGTCTGCCTGTGACTTGACCTTTGACCCTCGGCCACCACAGTGTAGCCATCGGGATGCAGTAGGGGGCTGGTCCTGTTGTATGACGGTTCCAGACCCTCAGCATATCTGAAACAAGCAGTGCCATGGTCAGTACTCTCCCTCCACTCCTCCTCCTTGCTGACAAGCGGCCTCGTGTTCTGGATTTTATTCTTTTTGTCGCTTTGTTTTATTTTCAATGCCACTTTTCTTTGAATCTGGATGAATTGAATTACTGCAGAGGATTAGGGACTCGAGCCTTATGCAGGAAAAAGCTGATCTGGAAGAGCGCAGATCAGTTGTGGTGGGCCATCAGTGCTGCCTGAAGGGGAGCTCAGGAGCAGGTTTTTATTTTTAGGTGCCAAGGTTACACACACACACATGCACACAAAAACTAGAACTTCTGAAAAACATGCAGGCGTGTGTCACTCATTCACTTCGCTCACAAAGACAGAGAACAGGTCCTCTTCACCTCACTGTTACCTCTGCTTTATCAGGTTTCTTTTTTTTTTCCGATGGAGTTTACATTTTGCTTTGCCTTTTGCTTTTGTCAACCTTTGGAAACTCACACAGAGGAGCTAAACCCAAATGTAGCTCTAGTTTTTACTGGAGAGCAACATCCATGTTACCATCATCCCTGCCCCCATCATCGGGAGACTTGAAGTGCCTTAACCTCCCGATCTCCCTCCCGTCTCCCCTCGGACACTGTCTCGTCACATCTCCGATGAGGTACGTCCTCATCTGCTCCACCCGTGACGCTAAACCAAGTGTCTCCTGTGGTCATGTAGAAGGGCAACAGGGCTTCTTCCTTTGCATTATTCTTGAAACTACTACAGGGAATTTCCTCTGTGTGTTGTGACAAAGGACTGTAGGAATGTAACTGTTGACTCTGTGTGTGAATGGGGAGGTGGGCGTGGAAGTTTTACCCAGTAACACAGGGTTTAGGCAACACGACAGGGTTCTGATGATGGTAAAATGCTGCTTCTCTTCACTCTGCACTCAGACAGAGACACTTTGTAGATAATTCATGCTAGGTAGTTTTAATGAAGTCACGCTTTCACTAACATGTTTTAAGACATGAGCCTAAACTTGCTTAGCAGATTAGCTCGCAGCTTTAACAGGTCAATGTTTACAATGTAAGGACCTAGGAAGCTACCATGCAAAATGATTTTCTGTTTGAATCAACGTGCGATCAATCCGCTGGCTCCTCTGCATCCGAGAAGAGGAAAGACACTGCTTTAGCCCTTCCATGCTCCTCCACCCCATTTCCTCTCATTAGATGTGAATGTCACATCGTGCTCTCCAGCACGTTTGCATGTGTGGCAGTAAGTGATGGTGAGGTTTGTCTTTTCTGCGTGATGGAAAAAAAACAAAATCAGCCCCCACCCCTTCCCCATGTTGTTTGCTGTGTAATTTGGTATCATTAATGTCACAAACACACGCCCCTTCACAGTGGCTGGTTATGAGCGATCTGAAGGAGCTGCATGCAGTCTGTGCCAAGTGATTACATGACCATGGCAACATGAGTTGCATTCAGCCAAGAGTTTTGTTGGTTTGGCCCTCTGCTACATCACCACAAATACTTAAAAATAGAAAAAAAGAAAAAAACAACAACTTCAAAACAATCTTGTTTTAATCCTGGGATGCAGGGAGGGATGGGTAGGTGCGAGGTTAGGGATTGGCATCTATACGGGTTTTTACTGTCATTCAATTTTGAAACTTCACTTCTGACATCGCAAGACTCTGTAATGCATGTTAAGACTCAGTTTTAATTTGTACATCAGAGTTTGATTAAGGGGAAATTTGATATAAAATAAACTGGAATGCACAACCTTTTGCAAATATTGTCTTTATGCATTTCTATATACTGTCCCATGATACAACCGTAGACTGTATATAAAAGGCGTAACCTCTGTGACATCGCCAGTTGTTTTGTGAAGCTTCAAACTGAGCATTTTCACCATCTTAGCTCTTTTAAAACAAGATAATGACAAACTTGGAGGCCACATTTCAATGTATTATCTTTGTAGACACGAATAGGAACTATAATTCACTAAATGAACACCAGCTTGTCTTCAGCAAGGCTTGAATCTACACGCTAAGGTCTTAAACTCATCAGGAAAGCTTTTACTAGGCAAACAAGCTAAGGACCACTTTCTCATTCTATTAAACTGGACTTCTCTTTGCAACTAGATGCATACAAATCCACACATACTTTTTTAGTCCTGGAACCTACATCCATCTTTTATATACAGTCTACAGCACCTTAAAAACATTACCTGTGGCCCCAATATTGATACTGATATCAATTTATGCATCAGAGACAGTGCACAACAGATAATTTAATTTGTTTACAGCATGGGTTTTGAAACTTTTGGTGCCCATTTGTGTAAATTGCAATAAACAGCTCATTTTTTAGCAGGCCTGAACTTGCCTTGAGGCACACCATTTGGGAACCATTTACAGGTTACAACAGACCAAATAATACAAAACAAGAGCAGTTTCTTTTATGTTTTAGAACTCATAGAAGGCTCAGGCTTCTAAGTTTGACCATTACAGCTGATGGATCAGGTCACTAGTTAAATGGTTACAAAAAATGACATAAGAAACAAACACCAACTGAATCTTTAAGAATGCTGATTCTAAATCAGAATAGCTTAAATCTTTAATTTGTACCTACTCTGCATCCTGCTAACAGAATTACACACATGAATTCAGCACTAGCTTCATTTACTGTATTCTGGGTA
This sequence comes from Pundamilia nyererei, assembly GCF_000239375.1. Taxonomy (NCBI): domain Eukaryota; kingdom Metazoa; phylum Chordata; class Actinopteri; order Cichliformes; family Cichlidae; genus Pundamilia; species Pundamilia nyererei. The sequence continues at coordinate 1,222,324 of NW_005187447.1, forward strand.
AACTTTGTTTTTATTTTTTATCAGTCTTTGGTCATATAGGTTCAGTCGGATAGAATGCTGTCTTGTGCCAATCAGACAGCTAGCTGATTGGCGCAAGCTAGCTGACAGTGGTTTATATGCTTCCTTTTGCTCTTGTTCACACTGACGTCACCCACCTGTGTATCAGAACTAAGTCTCTAACTGTGGAGCCATAAAAGCCACTGTCACAATAACACTCTGGGTAGACATGAAATTTGTTTAACTGGTGTCCCTACTGTTAGCCATTTACCTCATTTTGTTTCCACCTACTGTTTCACAAAATGAGCAAAAGGTACCTGACTTGTTAATCAAGCAGGCTGATTACCTGCAGCTGTGCTGCACAAGACTGAGGAATGTCAGGAAATCAGTGCATACATAACACATGCTAACTGTGACAACCTGTGGTGCACATCATCATGTTTTTCCACTCTAAAACACACATGGCTGACACCAGAGCTTAACATTTTGATTTCATTTGTTCAGTTTATTAACTTCTAAACAGCATGCGGATGGTATACCCGGTAAATACTACACTATTATCCAAACCGTATGTTTGTGAAAGCTCTTTTTATTATAACTGTTTTGTAAAAAGATACAAAAATAGCTTACAGGTTGTCAAGTCACATATAATATGTGCACTGGAGCATAATCTGGCGTAATCCTAAAACTAAAACACACACAAACAGCTTTACAGAAGTGCTTTAAGTGAATATTAAGGATGTTGAGGTTTCTCAGAAAAGTGTAAGGGGGTTTAAAACTGACCAAAGACAAAAAAATTGCAACGTCAAAGCTGTTTCAATGATGTTAGAAACCAAAGTGAGGTGAAACCGGATCAGTGAGGTGTTGCAGCTTGCTGCTCTGGTGGTGCGACACGACAGCAGACGGCAGCACCCGCTGCTCCATCCACTCCCGTGACACCATAGACATGGCAACTGTTTCCCTTGGCAACTGGCCCCAAGATAGCAGAGCCCCGAGAGACGAAACTGCAGTCTGTCAGAGTCCAGCCGGAAGGACAGGAAACCTCAACCTGAAGGAAAACGATAACTTCTGAGGTAACTTCCAGTAGCTGATTCTCAAAGTTTTTACTGTGATTTTTATTTTATTTCACCTGATCTTTGTCAGCTGATATGTTTTCCAACAGGTTGCACTCGAGAGATGCAGCATGGCAGCATATCGCGTGTGATGTGACCCCCTCTTTCACCGTGCAGCGCTTCCCCTGGCTGTGACGTGGATGCGGATCAGATGAGATCTCAGCTGTGGACATCGATGTACACCCTAGAGAAGAATCAGCTGAATCTTTAAACACAACGAAGGAGCAAAGAACTTTAGAGGCGCTGTTGCCAAGCATTAACTGATCCTCCTCAGAGAGACCACTATGGAGGCAACCAATGAGAAATGTAATGTAAAGTAATTTAAGTGCTCTAATGACATTTGAAAAGCTGCTTTTTCTATCACACACTCGTGGAGTAGCTGGCAATTGTGCTGGCTAGGGTTACATTTTCCTTTCAGGGTGATTACCATGGGAACAAGCATACCTGGCTAAGATATTCTAAATGCAGCAGCCTGACTTTGACTAAAAAATACAGATTATATACCTGAGGTGCATCGCTTCAGTACATCGACAGCAACTAAATTTAAATTAATAGACTTTGTTTTTGTTTTTAAAGGGGGCTGACATTTCATCCCACTTCCTATATCTCTTAGTGTGAAGCTGGAGGGAGGAGTCTCTTGGCTAAACTTATCATAAGCAATATAAACAGTGTTCAAAGAGCTGTATTCATTCTGCCAGCTATTAAACCATGATCTCTGATTACTAATTTAAAACAAAAAGATATTAAATAAATAATTTTTTCCTCCACATTTTCCCAGATGCTTTCTGGAACATTGTTTCCTTGATCTAACAGTATTAGATTTGTATTAGTATTTATTTTATAAATATATTTTTTATTGTTGGTATGGATAAAATAAAATCTGAAGAGCCCTATTCACTGTCTGTCCACTATATTAGGTACAAATGGTCATGATCATATCACTAATCACATCGTAGTTGAGACAACCTGCTTAACTTCAAACTAAGACTCCTAACACACTGAAAACTAGCTGAAATTAAATTAATACAAATATTCAAAATAAAATAAAATTTAAAAAAAAACAACAGCTCTGCACCAGCTATATTTTTATGTAATCTGTACACGTGTTCATGAAAAATAGATAGGACTTGTTAAATGGAAGATTAAGTCCAAATTAATAGTCTTTAACTACACCTCATCAACTGCTAATTAATGCAAATCAGCTAATCACATAGACCCAGAATAGAATGTTAATTTTATTGTCTTTCTGATGTTGGTGTGCTTTATTGTTACTGTCATTTCATTTGTTTTTTTTAGTATTTATATTTTTATTCTTTTTAGTTTATGTTCAGCACTTGGTCAGTGCTCACTGTTTTTAAAGTGCCTTATAAATAAAGTTAGCTTTGATTGGCAAATAACTCAAACTGAGCATCAGGGCATCCGAATGGGGAAGGAAGGGAATTTAAGGGATTTTGAATGCCGTTTGTGCTAGAGTGGCTGGTCTGAGTACTTGACAAACTGCTGAAATACACATAACAATCTCTTGGATATATGCAGAGTGGTCAGAAAAAGCCTACCTTAGCACTATTGCTGACCAAGTCTATCCCTTTATGGATAACGCACCATGTCACAAAGCTCACATCATCTCAGAATGGTTTCTTAGACAATGACTTCAATGTACTCAAATGACCATCCAGCACATGTGGGATATGGTGGATCAGGAGATTTGCATCATACATGTGCAGCCGGCAAACCTGCAGCAACAGTGCGATGCTGTCATGTTAATATGGTCCAAAATCTCTGAGGAATGTTTCCAGCACCTTATTCTATCTATGTCTATGCCATAAAGAACTAAAGCAAGGTTAAAAAAAAAAAAAAGAGATCAACCCAGTACTAGCAAGGTGTACCTAATAAAGTGTCCTGTGAGTGTAAATATTTAATATATTACCCCTTTGATTTTTTTACGGTAATATTTTTGCAAAATTATGAGCTGATAGTTGAACTTCTGGTTTATAGACACACATGATGGTGTCATTTATTTTCTCTTCTAACTCTTAGCAAGAAAACAAGTAAGAGCTTCTCCTAAAATGTCAGACTGACTGCCTCATTCAAACTCCTGCAGCTTGTACACGTGACTCACCGGTCAGGTGGTGCTGGGGGCCGACGCACTGAGCAGCTTGTCCTTGCTCAGGACTAGCATGGACCTGGCACTGCAGACCGCTTATCACACAACAGCGGGCCACAGCATACACACCTTTACCTGCTGGACCATTATGGGCAATACACTCCATGTGTCCGCTGTTCATCTGTAAACACAGGGGGTGAGGGTTTGTCCGTAGACTTATAGACTTTAGAGTGAAGTTATTGTTGATATTATGGCTGATGTAACTGAACTAACAGTGATGGTTTCCCCCACACGGACGCCTTCAGGAGCATAACTGCTGCAGCCCATCATTTCCTCCCCTTGACGACAGCGGCTGATGACCCTGTCGGTGCTCGCGACTCCTGACCTCTCTGACCACACTGACCGACACAGTAGCTCCCCATCTGCTTGTAGAAATATTAACGCATATGTGAACCACATATAGATACTATAAGTCTGTGTGTGATAAAGGAATGTGAGTCACTAACTTGGTGACGTTTTAATAACCGGAGGCATGGCTGCTACCAGGTTTGGCGTGGTGAGCCGATGGCTTTCGGACAGAGATAGGAAGTCGATAGTGTTGCTGATGGAGTAATGCAACATCATATGGAGGACGTGCACTGGTGATGCAATCTGACTGGACGACAGGATCACTGCTACGACACCTACACAAATAAAAACAAATTATGAAGTAATTGTGCTGTGACAAATGGTAACGATACTGATGTGCAAAAATGATTTATGCACAACCTTTCTTATGCAACCTTAGTGAAGATATCTCTATTTAAAGCACGCTGTACACATCTGTACACTGCATACTTGTATGCTAACTAGTGAAAGTCTTCTGAGTGATCATTAGAGAGAAAACCTTGATTTGTCAGCGCAAGTGAAATATTTGTGGATGCACAAGTCAGTACTTTTAAAGTTGTTTTCAGAAATCTCATGCATAAATTTATCTGCAGGCTTAATGCCTCTGAAAATCATTGCGGGATTATCAAATATAAGATGTATTACAACATGCAACCAATCCCAGGTGTGGAGACACTGCTACAGCTGCTTTCCCTGCAATGATCTATAATATGCAATTATATTTTTTCTAGTGTTTATGTGATTTTTTTTTGTAAGGATCATTGAGTCTGTAATAAAAGAATGATTGATATACCAACAGCATACACAGATTGCTTTTGCGTGCGCGTGTGTGTGTTTGCGTACCTGCAGCGTGTGCAGCAGCCTGTGAGGTTCCACTGCGGGAGGTGAAGCAGGTGCTGCAGTCACTACTGGCACTAATGATGTCGTCGCCGGGTGCAAACAAATCAACGCAGCGGCCGAAGTTGGTACCACCTGCTCCCTGTGACATGAGCTGGTCCATTGAGTTAACTGCCCCCACTGTGATGACCTATACACACACACACACACATGAAAGGAGGTAAAGGTGAGGGTCGCGTGTAGGTGGGCCAGAATGTGATTGCATTTTCAGTGTTAAATTACCTCAGGCTCTGAAGCAGGTGAGTAGAGACAGGCATCATCTCTGTAGTTGCCTGCTGCGGCGATGACCACAGCGCTGTTAGCCACCATGTCTCGACAGGCTGTGTTTAATGAACGGCTGAGGCCACCAGCAAAAGGAAGCAACACGACTACTGCATCCACTGGGCGGGCCAGTAAAGTGGCTCGAATGTATTCCATTCCTGACAGAAAGGGGAAAGGGACAATCTAAAACCTCATACACTCAAGAAAAATTGGAAGTTTTACACTGTGGTCATCTTCCTTTTCTCTTTCAATACAGTTAATGAAATGAAAGTGTGTTCTAAAAGTCTTTAAAACCAGACTAAGAGTTTATAGCTGCATTATTAGGGATCATTGGTCTCCTAGGGATTCATACTACCCATAATTATTTATATTTTAACACAAGCAGTCTGACCTGAACTTCTCAGGTTTTAGAAGAAGAAGAGAAAAGTCTGGTTCTTCTGTCTGGTGAACAGAGACTGAAGAACTACTGCAGTTGGGGTCTTTTTTTAATTTTATTTTTTTCTACAAATATGGGCGTTTTTTTCTACCTGCAGCTTTAAATCAAAGTTGCTGTAAGAGTGAAACATGGCGCTCATAATGTAGATTAGAATTCTGTACACTGTAGATGATGGTTGCACTACCTGTGCCCACAAAGAACCAGTCAACAGCCAAAATATTAAACATATGACCCACTCATGTTCTTGCAATAACTCAGTTATGACACTCCCCATGTATATCTAGAGGGAAAGGGCCAGAGTCATAGTCAGAAGATGTCCTTTGGAAGACAATGTTTTGATAAAACTGAAATATTTTTCATGCCATCCACAAGCTGTGTCACCATGACCCAAGAGAAAGAAACTCAAGAGTTTTTGCTTGGCTCTGGTAGTCTTTAGTACAAAGTACAGTTCAACAGTTTCTGTCTTACCTGCCAGAGCTCCTGAGACGGTCCCTTTACCCTGACAGTTGAGCACACGCACTAGGTTAACAGCAGCCCCTCGAGCAACACCTGAATCTGATCCACTCACAATACCTGCCACGTGTGTACCATGACTGTCACACTGACTGGCCTGTAGTGGAACGAGGATTTAGAATGTTATTGAGCTGCAATTGCAAATACATAAGTGCTGTTGAATTGAAATGTTTCATTTGTGCGTGCATGTGTTTAACCTGTCTGTGAACTCTGACTCCATCCTCTTCAGGGGCGTTATTGAAGTCTGTGATGAGTACCCGTCCTTCAACCTCTCTGTGAGAACTCTGCACACTGCCATCCATCAGATACACCTGCGTCCTCCCTCCATCATCTGCAGAGGACAGATGGTGAATTTGACATGTAATTAGAAAATGCAATTTCTGAGGGGAGAAATCTCAGTGTGGTTGCTGTTGGAAAGCTGCACTGCTTGATGGATATCTGACAGCTAAACTGCACAAATGGCTCAGATGTCATTTAAATGGAAAAAAGATCATTTTTAAAGCCCCATAAGCATTTAGTTCCAGTGACAAATGTTTGGGAAGATGAGAAAGAAAGAACTGGTTCTTTGAGCCCCTGTCCATCACAGTCTAAGGGCTAGGAAATTTATACAAATTAATGTTTCTTGCATTGGCATTGAGACTTCTAGTAGATAGTTACCAAATGCAAGTTCAACACCCTGGTTCAATCACAGATACTACTTCATGTGAAATACCAAGGAACAGGCCTCACCTGGCCATGAAACTGTCAGTCCATTTTCCAATTATTATTGAGCCTCTGAAAATGTATCTGTATATAAAAAATGGATTTACTTCCCTAACAGATAATGCTAATTTGAATGCTAGTCCACTGTAGCGGTGCACAAAGGCAAAACTACAAAAATGGTGTCTTGGCCCAGCAAGTTATGGACTTAACTGTATTTAAGCTTAGCTTGAATTGAACTAACACAACACAGATATTAGCATGTAATTAGTTCTTCTGAAGCGGCTGCAATTAAAGGTTGCCATGGTGATGGTGACCGTCGGGTGACTTCATAGAAATTAAACTGAGAGGCACCTTTCAATATCAGGCTTATTGCACAAAGACAGGAATTCCTTGTTGTTTACAGCTTGATATAATAAGAGAGATGATACTGCTGAATATGCTGCTGTAGAATAAATGTTCCTGTTGTCATAAATGTGGAAAATGAAATAAGAAAAGTCGTGTTTTCTGCTGTTCTTGAGCTGTTTACAATAGAAACATTGGGGTAGTTGTATATTACTCCAACCGCCCCAATGACTCCTGAAACTCTTAATGCAAAATGTTTTGTTTGCCTCGGTAGTTACATTGCTTAAGAGCGCACGTGGTTTCCTATAGTATTTTGACGAAAAATACAGATAAGTCATGGACAGAGACAAACTCACTTGGAGGTCTGTATGTTCCATTTTCGGAGAAACCACCGTAAGGGTGCAGTAACCTCTGCAGGTTCCAGGGGGCGCTCTGAGCAAAGATGGATGAGTCCTCCTCTATGTAGTGCACGTGAGGGAGCTTCGCCACCTGACAGGAACACAATCAAACTTAACTGTGGGTGGTAAGGAATGATTAACAGGAAGTTGATTGTTAAATCAGGTGGGGGTAAAGCTGACCATTCTTCTTTAAAGTCTGTTTCACTGTTTCACGTTTTATTTGTGTATTTTTATTTTTTGACATAATTCAAGAATGCGCAGATACCAAAGGTGAGTCTACAACCTCTCAACTGTCAAGAAACTCTGTCTAAAATTACCACCAGCACTCATACTATACAGAGTTCAACTAATTCACGTTTTCTGTGTGTTTTTCAGCAAAGTTTCTGATTATTTTTGTTCAACTCCTACAGCTGAATGATTTCAAATGCTCCACAAAACCTCTTTGTTAACATTCTAAAGGCGGGTGAGGAGTTCTTTTACTTTAAATCTACACTTACTTATAATTTTACAGATTTTAAAATAAAAAACACACATAAATACACACACACCTCTCATCATTCTCGGTCCATCTTATGCGACTCGAAATAAATAATCCTGAAAACGCCGCCAATATTTAACCGAAAGTAGTACACTTTGTCTATCATTCATTCCAGACTCCCGTATTCTCACTTTATTTTGGTCAAGTAGGTCAAATATACACAGACTGCACAGACCTCTGCAAAAAGCTGCAGTCAGAAAATCCATATTACTCCAATCTTTTCTGCCATTAACTCGTCTTGTGCCAGTATACAATGTTACAGTGTTATTCAAGACTATAGCTGCTTTCTTAGATCTGCCTTCCACCTATAAGCTCTTAGGATGTCCCGTTCGGAATGTCTTAACCTTTAGAAAATGGATCTGCTATGATTTGACATCTATTTCCCTGTGTTCCCCTTTTTGCCTTAAAGGTTTAAATCACACTTTTCCCGAACACATCCAGTGAAGTGACGCAATTACCAGGTGAAGGACGTCACTACTCAGTTTGACCAGAAAGCCACGCAGTGCTCCTGAGTAGGTCTGCAGGATCTCCACCAGGTATCCTCTCCTGGCTGCTTTACTTCGCAGCCTCCTGATGGTCCTCTGGAGTTGAGACTCGTGCGTCCCCTGACGCAATACAACTATGTACTGTCCGGGAATGCGCCAGGCTACCTGGACAGTAAAAATAATGCAGCGCACATGTGATCTTCATGTCCACGTGCACAGGAGAAATGTAGCATGCGTGCAATAAGTTGGATTTATATATATATATCTATATTGTGTGTATTGCGCTGTTTTCACAATAACACATGAATAAGTATTATCTCCCAGCATGTGAGCGCACATTTTAACGAATCTGTATCTCAAACTGGCAGCTTGTCAGGTACATCAGCAAAGATTGTTTGTTGAAATATTTGACCAAATATTTTACCCGTTTTTGGAATAATGACAGGTGCTGATGACTGAAGATGCGCATTTAATGCCTTTGACGCAATCACTATGCCATTACCTTGTTGCACCTGATGAACTCGGCTGCCGGGTCGGTTCCGGTTTCAGGATCAGTCCTGTCCTCGCCGACCAGGTCCAGGATCATCCCGTCGTCCTCGGTGTAGTCCTGTGCGCGCACGGCCAGAGATGCGCACAAACATAAAGCCCAGCCAATCCAGGCTGAGGTGCAACGCATTCTTCACACCTCTTGAACTGTTCCCAGTAAAATGATAAAGAGAGCTATTAAATTACACCACTGATGTTTTTATTTTTTATTTCAGTCTGACTTATCCTGATGATAAGTCTCCAACAGCCGCGTGCCCTCTGTGTCTGGCAGTTAAGATAACGCCTCCAACAATCTATTCTGATTTTTTTTTTTTGGGGGGGGGGGAATCCAACAATTGATTCTTATAACTTAAGGCGGGGACTGGTGACGTTTCCATGGCTCACGCCACCTCTTTTGTATCGAATGATTGTCCTCCGTTTAAAACACCTCTTACTGTGGAGGAGTCATGTTTCATGCCCCCCCAAACCACCCTGTAATTATTGCATGTCAATCTGAGAGAACACTTCCTCTCACTTCAAGTTGATTTGTTGATGTCGTTTTAGCACGCGCACTTATAGTGAACAGTATGAGCTGTGATTGAAAGTCTAAGTACGCGTAAACTCATTCTCCGTGATTGCGCACTCACAGGGAGACTACGTTTATTTTTCATAGGTTATCTATGTTGTTTTATTATCTTTACTGTTTGTTTTTTATTTAATATGTGCGCAGGACTGCAGAATGCGACGCAAAACGCGTGCGTCTCTATTTTACTCTGACATACTGTACGCGTTTTTAACTTTAAGCACTCAAAACTGTTAGCAGTTTCATACACTTCCATTTAAAAAGAATAAGAAGAGTAATAATTATTACGACGAGTTATATGTTTTTTTTAAAAAAAAACATTTTTTCAAAGCATGATCCCTTTTCTCTTTGAACTCAGGAAACTGTTACATAATACCCTCTGGGGCTCTGGAGGAGCCCAAATTCGACAAAGCTACCCGCTTGATTGTGTCACTGAGGTTGGTTTGGACTGAGCCCGAGGAATTTCACACCAGAAACACCAAAGTAGAATGATAAAATGTACATTTTGATTTTACAGCAACAGAGAAGCTACAAAAATATCTAACCTCTCTGCTATACATCATAAATTCTTGCATTGTGGAATTATTCTGTTATTACTGGTAATAGACTGGTAATAACGCCCGTTTTGCTATGCAAACAGCGTATCCACAAAGAGAGACATGCAGAACTCTACAAATTCCTGCTACCAGTTTCACTTTGTTCTTCAACAGTTGGTGGCAGTAATGTCTCAACAGGCAGTGTAGATAAGCGTTTTGAAAAGAAACACATGGAGATTTGTCACATCACGCAGGCTTATAGCTTATCCAGCTATAAAAGAGCACAAGTTCACTGAGGGGCCAAAATGTCTTAAATGAATTATTGTACACCGTATAAATGCAGTGCTGCACTCTGTCTAACAGACACACAGACATACTTTCATACAGTAAACAGTGCCATCTTCTGGAAATACTATATAACACTTAATTAGCTTTATTAAGCATTTCACAATGACAAGTGGTGCAAAACCGCTGATACATTGTCAGTTGCTTCCATTAGATGTAAAAAGAAAACAAAAGAAAGGCACATTCAAACAGCAAGATGTGTGAGCGATGCAGAAAGGAAGTATAAAAATTCATCGAGGGGACTCCTCACTATCCTGAGAGCAGTGTGGTACCCTGGAGGAGTCCTCTGGTAGTGTTGTCCCTCCCTCAGACCAGATGCAGAGTGGGACAGCTATGACACTGACTCTTCAGGGTCTCTGGGAGAAGTCTGACGCTGCTCAGCTTATGGCCACAGAAACCTGGCAGAACCTCAGTGTGTCTAAAATTAAATCAGAAGGGGTGGGGGTTGGGTGGGTGGGGGTACAGAAATAGAAGTCTGGTTCCAGTATTTTGTCCTCATTTTCTTACTTTTTTTGGTGCATCAGAGACAGGGTTTCGCTGAGCATGCATGTCTCTATCTGGCTGCAGAACTCTCTTGTAATTGCAAACACTCATGCAGGAGTTGCACAGTACAACCTCTTTTTTTGACTGCAGCTGGAATAAATGAGGCTCAAGGATTTTTTTCAGCATTAATGGTTTTCAGCCCTAGTTTCCAACTAATCTGCCCCTTTCAGTCCCAACCTTTTGTCTAATGGCTCTTCCTTTCCCTCTGTTCCACTTTTCCTAACCTCTCTCCATTAAGCAAACAGAACAATAATAAAATGAATATCTACAGTGATTTAGTGCAGACCCATAGCACCAGCCTGCCCACACACACCGCTGCTGTCGCCATGTTCACCCACTACTCGATGGGCACTTAGCATTCTGAGCTACTCTGACAGACCAAAGGGAATAATTAAGGCCTCTGTCAACACCCACTTGTCTGTGGCCCATTAGGATACAAAGTGAGCGTGTGTGTATGTGTGTGTGTTAGGGAGCGTACCTTTCATCTTCAGCCACAGGACCCATGATATTTTCTAGGCTTTTTTCCTGAATTTCATGAGCCACAATGACCTAATAAACACACAATCTCCATTACCAAATCTATTTCTTCTTGGCAACAATCACATATTTCTTGTCTCTCTATCCACTAAACACACACACACATAGCATATACCTTAGGATAGCACTGGCAGAGGCTCCACACAGTCCCAGCGCACACCATAGTGACACCCAGAACGCACAAAGTAGCAAAAACATGTGGCCGCTCCTGCATCATGATGAAGAGGCCAACTGCCAAGACACACAGGCCGGCCACTATCAGTCCATAACGATATGGTTTCCCCTCTACCATCGCACTGCTGCCTTGTCTCAAAGCGAGGCACCTGTCACGCAGAAAGGAAAAATTCTGTCTGGTACAGTTTCAGGGCTTGAAGGTGAGGGTGGAGAAAACTCAGTTAGAGTTCCACTCTGCTGCTTATTACAGCCTGCAGACAGCCTGCCCAGGTCGGGTATACAATTGCAGGCGTGTACTTGTACCTGGTAAGTCACCTTGCCTCAAGCTGCTGGCAAAATGAGTCTCACAGCTCTGCTTGGGAACAGAGTTGAGTCTACATTTATGTTTGCTTGGATTAGAAATGATTTTAAATATGTAGACATTTACATTCTTTGCCTTTCTGGCATTAATTTCTTTTTCAAATAAACAATCTCTCATTTATAAGTGCAACACCACTCGCAGGGAGCCTCGTGGCTAATAATTCACTCACATTTATAGTGAAATCACAACAGTATAAACAAAGCTGAGTGATGAACAACACTTCCCTGTTAAGGTTCTGCTGCTGTTTGGTAAGGCACTTTGCTTTGGAATATTCTACAGATACAAAGAGGAGCTGTGCAGCCATGAGAAGGGGGGGGAAAGAAAGTTATTACGTGTGGAGAAGAGTGCCATGCAGCCACAGTAGTAGGTCACATAAATTCATGCAGGCCAATAAAATCCATCCATGAACTTGGTTGTAAAAGTTGAGCCTACAACATGTTGGTCTCAAGAAAGCCCCCCCTTAGTACAAAGAGTAAAAGCAGTTGTAGTAATCATTTCAATTTCTTTCACAATCAGTCAGAACACACATAGTTATTAGACATAAAGGCCAAACTGGGGCCCAGCCTGTAAAAATATTAAGTTGTTAACCAGCTGCAGTCTGTCGCTGTTTTTTGTCTTATGTTTGGGATCAGCGTGTCTGTGCTAAGGCACCTAAACGTCCCGCTGCAACGAGTTCACTGATAGCACCGGCTGTTCTTTCAAAGTCCTTGTGGAGAACCGCGGACACAAAAGGCACTGACATGAATTTAGCATGTCCACCTGAGCTTAAAGCTGTTCATTGCGCTCCTGGCTTTTCATCACTGCGTCGTAGGATGGAGGCGGCTCCATGGTCCACGGCGGAGGGGTGGACGGCATGGTGGGTTCAGGCTCTGGTGACCTGTTGACAGTGTCCGCCGACATCTCGCGACGTATTCTGTCCAATCTCCTAAATACGCGGAGAAAGAGAGCCAATGAGAAGTTATCAAAAATAAATTAATTGAAAGCTCTGTGGTCGACTCCTACTTCACTTTTCACTTCAAATGCTTTTAGTGGGTTACATTTGATCTCCTTTCACACTTTCACACTCCACAGCTGCTTCTTATCTCACTGCTTTTCCAGCAATGTGTTTCAACTACAGGTGTTCGCTTCCTTTTGGGAAACACATTATGTAGATAACATTACTGCACGTAGAACCCCGAATTCTTTAATCCCTCAGACAGTACGCTGTCACAATGAAGCGTTACTTTGCGTTTAGAAATACTTATCAGTCTGAGTTTTGTCAGTGTCTGGGGGGAGAAAAGGCCCTGATGATGAAAACTCTGCTCTTGCCATCTCTCTTCCACAGACAAAGACCAGACTGTATCTTGTTTAAATTTGCAAGCTATCATAGATTACTGCAGACAGTGCCAAGGGGAGTCATTTCTCCACATTTACATGTTTGCTGTTTTCTCCATGACCTACTTCTACAATCAGCACATAATCAGAGAATCTGTTGCTTTCCAGTTCTTGGCATGTCAGACTGCACACTAAAACTAACACAAAGAGATCTGTTCAACAAAAAGACACTTGGATGGTGTGTTTGTGTATTGTTTGGAAGTGTGCTCATTTGTCACCAGCAACAGAGAAAGGGAAGTCTGAATAGCGACAGGATTACAGAAAAAGAGAGTTTTTCTCTTTCCTGAGATAATGTTGCTCCCTTTTAGCAAAGTTTTTACAATCCACCGAATCCCCTTTAGTGCCATCATTAGGCCCATTTGTAGTTCTGAGATAAAAATCTCGACAAAGACTGGACAGATTAGCACATAAATTGATACACACATGCTTCTCGTTATCAACAGAGCTGAATCATTTGCCCAACTCTGGCTTATCAAGTTCCTGCAAAAACTAATGACAGCACTGTTATTTAAGATGGTCAACATGTTACACATACCTGCTGACTAAAAGCATGATAAGTATGTTTACATGCTGACGTTGACACTCAGCACAGCCTTACTGAGCTGCTACAACTGTAGATTTCTAGTATTGTTGACTTATGATGCTGTCACAAGTTGCCGTGTTTTTTAATCTTCGTTAGAAATATCAAATATTTTACACTCGACAAACAAAAGCATGTCTTGTGTTCTTTGTTGTCCTTATTCCTAATTTATCATCACAAATGGAACTTGTATTGAAAACCACTGCTCCAGGATATCCCTCAGACTTAAAAATAAAAATATTACAACACCACAAAAGAACATCTGTGTCCAAACAACTGTGAGCTTCTGTCTCTTTCAGCTCTGTAGGTACCTTTGTATTGCCAGAGCCTGCTGTGGGCTGAAGCGTGTGCCTGTCCGTGGGTGCAGCAGAAAGTGTCCAGGCACAGCAATCTGAAGATTCTTCATGGCCATGCAGAGTCCACTGACCAGCAGACCTATGCCCCCCAATCCCAGGAGCAGCCCAAGTCCAAAGAGCAGGCCTGGCGGCTGGACCCCTCCACCAAGGGCCATGACCGCCCCAGCAGTCATCATCAGCACGCCCAGACAAAGCAGCGTGCCATGGTGGACCGACATCTCCAGAGCTTCTGCGTTAAGGTGTTTACTTCTTCCAGCTACAGCTGTACCTTCACCTCAACCACAACCTGTCTGAGGGGAGAGAAACAAAAAGGCTAAGATGCAAGACTACAAAAGAGAAAATACACAGATGCAACATTACAAAATGAAAGCGAATTAAAGAGGAAAAACCGGATTGCGTGCAACATGTAAATGATCTCTCGTGCGTTCTCGTTGTGATAAACATCGATCCCCTCTCTACCTGATAGGAAGTCGCGGTGAGAAGATGTTCAGCTAATGCGTGGACTGAAAGTGTGACCATCACTCTTCTCCTTGCCATCAACTTTAACACGTGTGCCTGTTTCCCGATCTGTGAATAAAATGTGGGGAAAGCGGTCCATCCGGTTCAGTCCGTATATCCTGAGAATCCGCGGCGCCTCTCTCATGATGTGCTCCTCTGCGTCTCTGCTTTATTCCCTCCCGGAAGAAGCATATCCGTTTTTGTTTTTTGGAGGGGAACGATTACGATACCGAAAATCTGTTGGATAGCAGCTGATGTCGCATGCTTGAAGAATACTGTTTGGCTTTCATCTGGCCCCAGCAACAGCAGCAGCAGCAGCAGGGACGTGCACTGTGAGGAAGTGTGTTTTTTCCCTCCTCACTAGGAAGGGTTTCTGTGACGAGGAATGGAGGGCAGGGCGTCCACTGGGTCTGAACATTGTCACTTAGCCTATGTTTGGTAAAGCTGTTTGCACAGAGAGAGAGAGACAGTTATAGCCCTCTCTTATACACGGGGCGATAAACTCTGCGTAAAGCAAGATATATAGGGTAGGCTATTAAGCCGAGCTGAAGAAGCGCCTGGTGGGGAGCAGGATGATCACAGCCTACAAATGAAATATAGGCTGATAGTGGAGGAAACGACTGGCTTATTATTAATGATTGATTCGGAAGAAACTGAAAATGCAGCTCCATGACGCACGACTGCGTTAGTAATCGCTCCATTACTGATCATTATCTTTGATCTAACTTGTTGCCTAAAGCACAAGTCTTAAACAAGGGTGTCAAACATGCAGTCCAGGGGCCAGAAACTACCCGCCCAAGTAGACCAATTTGGCCTACTTGATGCCTGGAAACAGGGGCTTTAATGATATGGGGGGAAAGTAGGTAGGTCAGACTACCCAGGATGATGGCAAGAGGGGACCCTGCAGGCCTGTAATAAAAGTTTGTTTTTATTTTTCTTTCTTCTTCTTTTTTGTATTATTATTTATAAATGATTAGGGTCATAATTAAATTCCCTGAATAAATCAGTTGGGTGACTGAACTTTGATTCCAAGCAGATTAAATGGAAGTCTCAGTGCGACAGAAACGGTGAGAGCCAAATGATGCAGCACTGTGTGAGTAAAAGTTGCTCTAAGCAATCACTGGTATTGATAGTGGTCTCAGCTGAAAGCTCAGCAGCATCAAGCTGCATTAAGATTTATTGAAAGTTAGACCAGTGGCTCTCAGCCAGTATGCTGTGATGTAAACAGGGCATTTTGGGGAAGCCAGTGTGTTTCAGGCTGATAACACTGTTTCCTGATTAAAAGATTAAAAACATTCATTTTGATAGTTTTAGTGAAACCCCATCAGACAACACATCAACATACATTTATATGCTCGTCTGCTGCTACTTTTTCTGATCTGTTCTCTATCAAATGTATCAATCACACAAAAAAGTCTGCAAATTGCATTTATAAATGCAGTATTTTGGAAACACGCTTATACTTGCCAAAAAATGCTAAATGCTTTATTTTCAGTTATTACACGGCAGTGTGGCAGTACAGCCTTAAATCCTGTCATCTTTCCTGGTTAATGAGACAATCAAACATTTGAGACTGTCAGCTTTTTTGTTTTTATTAAACAAAGTTGAAATCACACTCTCACAGAGACTGAAATCAATGCACAGTTCTCTCTTGAGTTGCCTTTTCCAAGCGCATAGCAGATACATGCATATTCAGAGCTAAACAAACAGTTCCAAGCTACACGGTGAGACAACCATGATCCTGTGACTCATGTTAGCTGAAGCCAGCTGTTCCGTTTGAGAGGTGCTCATATGTCACTGTAGTTTATAATATAATAAACTGTGAAGAATAAATGACGAGCAGTCTGATACGCGGCAGATGACCAAGAACAGAAAAAAAATCCAGGGCTTTTTTTTTTTTTTTAATTTTACGATAGAATGAAAATGAACTTGGAGAGACAAAAGACACAAACATAATCATGATTAACACCATAGTTTTGTCTAGTTTACTATCTTTGATTGATATGTTATAAACACAGAAGGGTACTTTTCTGCTTCCCAGTTTGAACTGTTCTGAAAAGTCTTTCTTGCTCAAAGTCTCCTTTCCCTAACTTCCTTGTTTAACTTTTATTCTATTTAAAAAACTAAAAGCATATAAAGGCATTTGGGGTTGATCCATTCCTCAAATCTTTAAAGTTGTAGATTTCAGACAGCACCTGAATGTCACATGCTTAAAGAGAAATATGTTTAAGGCCTCTAATAGTTGATTTCCATGTTGCACTGTATTACAACAACAGTAGTCATGTTAAAATGTTTTAAAAATGCGAACGCACAAAGGGATCCTTCTAATGACAGCAACTGTGAGGGCACAATAGGTCATTTTGTAACCCTTGAAACTCATGCAGCATTGCCAGTGAGCTGCAGTGGTCTATCAAGCAGTGGAAAAACTCATATGGTTAGATGAGTCATCGTTCCCCTGCCCTCACCGAGCTGATGAGTACATGTGTGGCACATGAACTGAAGGATTGCTATTCCCAGAGAACATCTGCATTGTTTGAAAGCCACAATCCCCATCCCACAGAGGAGGATTATCCAGTTGTCCAGATCAGTCAAACAGAAATTTAAAGAAATGATGAATACAGCATTCCCAGTACTTTGTAGGTTTTCTTTTTCATTAAGTCTCCATGGCGCTTAATGTTTCTGGTGTGGGAAAGCTTAGCATAAAGGCTGGAATTTACTGTTTAAACTAACATGTAGCCTCTCATAAAACCATGACTTTTGTGTACATTTTGACTCAACAAAATGCAATATTGGCACTATTGGGTGAACATGTTGAACAGAGGCAGCCACAACCATGGACGACTGTGCAGCTGCAGACTGCACTCATCCAGGAATGGAGAGCAATTCCTCAGCAAAAGATCCAGACATTTAGGTAGTCCAGGCATAGATGGGTGACTGCCTGCATCACATCCACAGGACCTGGCATTGAATTTCTTGTGTATAAATATATCAGTGTTAGTTTAAAAAGCCTTTGTGCTTTATTTTGGTCAAATAAAGATGAATTTGGTATCTTATGCATTTAACCAAGACCAGCACAATGGTGCTGTTATTCAGATTTTACTTTGCAGCAACAAGGTCCTGGTTTTGAATCTAGCTGGTGCCTTTCTGTGTGGAGTGTGCATGTTTTTCATGTGCCTCCCTTTGTGAGTTTTCTCCTGGTACTCCGGTTTCCTCCCACAGTCCAAAGACTATGAAAGCATCTTAGCTTAATGTTTCTTTGTGTTAGCCCCACCTCTTGTCCCAAGACCACTGAAATAAGCTCCAGCCTCCAATGATGGATAGAAATTTAACCAAGTGGCAACACCATGGGTTGAAAAATGAAGCCACATGGAAGTTCCTTTAAAGACTACATAAGGCTGGCTCCAAACCTGAGGGGTCCCCATGTTGAAATGCTTGTTGATGAAATATGAGAACATGAGAGGAAAAAGTAAATATGTTTTCATCGTGGTAGAGCACACGGTTTTGATCTTCATCTCTAAATCTCGCCTTTTATCAACTGTACACATTAAGGCTTAAAGTTATAATTATTATTGCAGGTGGGGGTGAGCAGATGGCGCTTTGGTGTTTGGCTTCAGCTCTGATAATTCAAGTCACTCCATTGATCTAAATCTCTCTATGAGGTTTTGTGCCTTTTGGAGCATTTTAAGCAAATTATTTGTGCTCGTTGTGCTAAAGTTGAGGCTTCAAAATGGGACTTTGCAAACCAGTGTGTGGCATCCCTTCAGCCCCTTTTATATATACTCTCAATGCATTTAACCTTAGCATCATTGCATAATTTAAATTACAGGAAACTTGCAGAAAGCATGCTAAGACCAAGAAAGACCCATGCTTCAAGTGAGTGAAAAAGTTTGTTACTATGAAAAGAAAACTACAGCATAGTCTGAGCAGGATCCCCAGTCATCACACCTCAAAGCTGATCTCCCTTGACTGTCCAAACAAGGGCTCTGATGCCAGGTGTGTGTCTGAGTATGCACGCCGCAGGTGTGTGGAGCTACATGTTGTCTTGATGGCAACCTCATATGGAGGTGGGGGTCCCAGCCATGGAGGAGGATGAGGAGTTGGACTGAAACCACCAGATTCCATAATCATTGGGGGGTAGTCGAAATCTTCACCTCGAGCAGCATGCCTGTGGCGCTCCATCGTCCTACATTCAGAGAAAGTAAGACATCGTGTGAGATCATTCACATGTAACCATAAACTGATATGTATTACCGAATTCTGAGGTATCAGGGGTTGTAGAGATGATATGCAAGACTGTCTCTAGTGCTGCTTCCTGCCAAACAGAGGCCTAATTGTCACATTGACATGTTTAAAGTGATGAAAAGCTTTTTAGTCACCTCTGCAGCCTTGAGTCTTGCACATGTTTATTTCACTAACCGCCTCTAATCAAACAGCAGCAGCAGGTTGGCTGCCTTTGGATCACTAAGGTGCTTATTCCTGAGGCATACTTGATTAAAGAAATAGCATAACTTTCTAAAATAAAGCAATATTTGAAGCTTTGCACAACACAAGTATTCATACTTGGAGAGAGACATCTAAGATCAGAATATTGTCATTTCTGATGTATAAATGTAAACTTAGACACTTAGTTCATCATAAAGACATAAACGGGGAAACTGTTAGTCTGCAGGTAGCACATTTTGCACACACTTTGCATCAACCAACCCCCTTCAAGACACATTTCTCTGTCAGGTTAATTGTAGATCTTTACTTGATGTAGGATTAAATCTTAATAAACAGACAATTGCCTTGAGTTGCCCAACATCATTAACTGTGACTTCCGTGTTCATTTATCAGAGTGCAAACAAGTACTTATACTAATCAGTCAGTAAAGCTACTTCCTTTATCCCCTGGTGGATTGAAAAAGCACGTTCTCCATAGGCCCACCTCAGTTCAAACACAGTTTCTCTTGGGATGTTTTGTGGTGTCTGGCACTGGGGTAGTGGATCATTTGCAACCTGATAATTATGGGTTGGGTTTTTAGTGCTTCTTCTGGCCCATCCTTTGGATGCTTAAATGCATCTATATCTGGGAAGTTGGAGACCAATGCAAGCCTTAGGTCTAGGACTAAGGAAACACTGTCCTGCAACAGTGTGTCACTGTTGCCAGGTGTGCTTGTTCTGCACCTTTTAGGTGGCTGGAAAATGAGGAAATAACACGCAAATGAATCAGAGGACTTGGGTTTTCCCACCAAAAACACTGCATTGTAAGGAAATTATCTGTGCAATGCATGTCACCCGGCAGTGGTTTTAATGATGTCGCTGATACAACTGGCTGAACAGCTGCGTATGCTAATATGTTGAATAGGTGAAGAAGTTAAAGACAGGCAGCAAACCACAACACTCCTATCATAAACTGTACAGACACACTATTCTCAGTGGAAAAACCCATTATATTTATACACAGCCAAGTCATGAGTCAGCATAGCTGTAACCAACATGTATAGTCTTTATAACAGGCAGTAGGGTGTTCTTGTTAAGTCTGTACCTTACACTATAAAGCACCTTGAGGAGAGTGTGTTGTGAAGTGGGGCTATATAAATCTAATAGAATTGAATTGAATTGAATTGAATTGAATTGAATTGAATTGAATTGAATTGAATTGAATTGAATTGAATTGAATTAATCTCCTGGTTCTAAATGTACCTTTAGCTACAGACACCAGTCTGGAGTCTGAGTCTTCTCATCTAAAGAGCCTGAGAACAAATAGTCTGTTTCTTTTAATTTGTAGTCACTTTATTTAGACCATTTTCTATCATGTCTTTATGGTGTTAAAGTAATCGGGTATTTTGCAAGGTTGTTCACAGTCATCAGTGTGAAAGATGTCATTTCTTTCTCTTTAGATTTAATCGACCTTGTTTGTGCTTTTTGGCTAAAATAAAATTAAAAAACAGTACAAAAAGGGTGTGTCTAGAATAGACGACAATGTACTGTCATTGACATTTAATTGTATAGAAGGATGCCTCTGTCCAAAAAGGACATGGATGACTGGGAAGTGGACAACAAGACAAAGCAGACATTAGCCATGTAGATAACTGTCTCACGATAAGATCTACTCTTTGGATTAAATAAATGTCTTTTTTCATTTCTTTGTTTGTTTAGAAAACCTGCTATGAATAGTTGGACTCATAATTTCTAGTTTATGGTAACAAGATCAACAAAAGCAGATCTAATAATACGAACTGAGCTTATTTTTCTTTCACTCACCTGGGCAGAAACACTGACTGGGACTCTGGGAACCGATTCCCTGGGGAAGTGAAGTAGGCTTGGCCGGGGTAGTTGGTGTATTCGTACGAATAATGCGGGCACTCTTGGTCGTACTCGCTGTGGTTGTAATTAGCAGCACTTTTGCTGTTCATAGCCCAAAATAACCCAAGGATGAGCATGACCACCCCCAGCACCACACAGCAGAGGGAGAAAGCCTGCAGGCGACTCTGGGATGAAGTCAGGAAGGCTGTGGACCCCCCAGTCACAATGAGGAAGGCTCCGGTGAAGATTGCTCCATGATGCAGGGAAGGCATCCTTCTCCAGGACTGTTAA
>NW_005187447.1:1243884-1255059 GCF_000239375.1 Pundamilia nyererei
ACCCTCCCTCTGTCTAATGTGTCTGAAGGGTACCACTTTAGCCCTGTGTGTGTGTGTGTGTGTGTGTGTGTGTGTGTGTGTGTGTGTGTGTGTGTGTGTGTGTGTGTGTGTTTCAGAGAGAGAGAGAGAGTAAGAGGGAGAGAGAGAGAGTGCCAAAACCACTTCTCTAAACATAAATGGACATACTGGATGTAAAATAGACACAAGTTCAGTCCTATATCCTGTAACAATAATATGTTTTCCACATTATGAAACAATCCACATCACAGCAGCAGATCCTGAACAAGTTAGAGTGACATATAAAGGATGCTTCCTTTTAAAAAAATTACTTGGAAGAGGATTTTCCATTTTTGCTTACCACACAGTTTGATGAAAAACACCTACTGAATTTGTTACAGGGTTAATTACTAACCAATGTAAACTTAATAATGGACACATTATTAAGTACACCTTGCTAGCACCATGTTTGACCCCCTTTTGCTTTAAGAGTAAATTTAGTTCTTTATGGAAAAGGTGCTGGAAACATTCCAGAGATTTTAACCGATATTGACATGACAGCATCACACAGCTGCTCCAGATTTGTTGGCTGCACATCCATGATGGGAATCTCCTGTTCCACCACATCCCAAAAGTGCTCTATTGGATTGAGATCTGGTGACAGTGGAGGCCACTTGACGAGACTGAACTTATTGTTGTGTTCCAGAAATCATTTTTGAAATGACTTGGGATTTGTTACATGATATGTTATCCTGCTGGAAGTAGCCATCAGAGGATGGGGACACTGTGGCCATTAAAGGATGGCAACAATACTCAGACAGGCTGTGGTGTACAGATGATGCTCAGTTTATACTAAGGGGCTCAAGATAATGCCCTAATCATTAAACCATTGCCTCCAGCCTAAAACATTGATACAATGCTGCATGGATTCATGCTTTTATGTCATTTATGCCAAATTCTCACCATACCATCTAAATGAAAGCAGCAGAAATCAAGACTCATTAGAGCAGGCAGCATCTTTCTAAACTTATGTAATGCAGTTTTGGCGTACCTGAATTGCAGCCTCAATTTCCCATTCTTAGCTGAAAGGAGTGGCACCTGGTGTGGTCTTATACTGCAGTCCATCTGCTTTAAGGTTCGATGTGGATGTAAAGTGCATTCAGAGATGCTCTGCTGCATATCATTGTTGGAACGAGTGGTAATTTGAGTTATTGTTGCCTGACTATCAACTTGAAGCAGTCTGGCCATAGTCCTTTGACGTCTGATATAAACAAGCCATTTTCACCTGGACCTTTAGATTGTTGTTATGGACTGAGACCTGTCAATCTGGTATTATATTGTAGGAGGTATTTGTCAGGAGCAGATGAGGTTCAGATGAGGTTAGGGCGCTCAGATCAGAAATGACAATAGAAGCTACTTGATTTGCCTTTATGAAGACATCCCAGTCATTTGCACCAATGCATCCTAAAACTTAACGTGATGATAGATTTAGTCATAGTCTGTCTAAAAGTTGGCTGTTAAGCTCCTTCCCCTTCTTCTTTTCTCTGCTCCTTTTAAATCCCCACTGCAGATCATCTGCCTCCATCTAACCCTATCCCTCACATCCTCTTATGTCACACAATCTTGTGCATTGTCCTCCTTCACTACATTTTCTCTGTGGTCTTCCTCGTCTCTTCATGGCTGGTAGCTCCATCTTTTACATCCTTTGTCGAGTCTATCTGTCCTCTGCACATGTCCAAACCATCTCAGCTTTTCTTCTCTAACTTTGTCTCCAAACCACTGGAACCTGAGCTGGCTCGATGACATTTCTAATCTGTCCATCTTGACCACTGTAGAAAAAAGCCTTAACATCTGCAAGTCTGCCATATCAAGTCCACCACCTATCTTTTTGCCCCTCAGAGACAGAAAGTTCGAACAGCAAGTGTGTGGGGCTTGTGAGCTCACAGACACAGCTGTATGGCTGAGAGGACCAAAAAAAGGGATGTCCAATCTAAATGCCAAAAATAATCTGAAACTGAGTGTCTACTTTCATTTGGCTTCAATTTTTATTTTAAACTCCAAAATAAAATTTAAAAAAATGAATTAAAAAAAGACCACACTGTGAACCTTGGTGGCCTCATAGCTGGCTAAGCGCATGCTTGTGAAAATGTATTCAGATATAGGTCAGCTTTTATTTTAAAAGGTGTAATTGTTACAATTTTAGCTTTTTAATTTTGCTATTAGTAGTAAACACAAACTCCAGACATTTAACCTAATGATGCCAATACTGTGGAAAGGTAGGCTGCTTTGATTCGACCAGAAAGGATCATTAATGTCTCTCCTTTCAACAGCTAATCTGCACCAAAGGGGGTAGGCGCACTTAGGTTTATTACTATCCACTGATTTACATGCGCACACTATAAATGAACATGTATCAAATGGACCAGTTACTTTATAAAAGATGGGGAAAACAATGCATGTAACTGACCTACAGCCATGGACATATTGGGAGTGCATTCATGCACTGATTATGACAAAGCCTGCTTCTGCAAGAAACTACAGAAGTTAATTTAAACTTAAAGTGTCCGCATTAAACTACAGGGTCCAACCTGTGATACTGTGTAAATACAGTGTTGTAACACAGTCTTGAGGACAGGGTGCATGGTGTGACAGCCTGCGTGCTCCGTGATTGGGTAAACAACAAAAAGGCTACTTTTCTGGTATTCCCTTCAGTCACTTAGTGGACCAGTTAACTTAAAGCTTACACGACAGGTTCCGCCCCTTTGGTATTATTGCCCAATAAATGTTAAGCAGGGGAGGGGCTTGCCTACCACCTATCCGTGCTCACCTATCCCAGCGAAGGGGTGATCAGAAATCGAGTTTTGGGGGTTGGGATAATCAATACAGAGTTCGCCAAAGCGCTACAGCTGAGAAGTGAAGCGGATATCTTTAGTTTGGAAAGAGAGGAGAGTGAGTGCCGATCTGCCCGGACACGATGGTTCCACTGTTGTATTTAGGAGGTTTGGTAGTTTTGTTCCTGCTGTGGATCAAAGTCAAAGGTCTAGATTACGTGATAGTTCACCAGAGGTGGATATTTGTGTGCTTGTTCCTGCTGCCGCTCTCCGTTATATTTGATGCGTATTACTATGCGAGAGCGTGGCTCATTTTCAAGATGTGTTCCGCGCCCAAACTGCACGACCAGCGCGTGCGAGACATCCAGAGACAGGTGAGCGTGTCCGCGTGAACAGGTGTCAGAGCTGCACTGTCCTTTTCAGTCATTACTATATAAATGCAATCCATCATTACTAAACTAATAAGGCACGCATTTCTATTACATCTCAATGTTTCATTCATGTTGCAGAGTCGTCCCTTTTAATTTGGGCCACCATGATATAACAATTACAGTAAAAATAGTTATTGATCATAAAGTTTCATGTGTTGTTTGCAGTGAGTCATGCTTGTGAAAACTTTTAACAGGCTGCTTTTGATTCAGATGGGATAACAGATGTACTGTGTGTGTATATTCTGTGGATTACAAGAAGCTTTGTAAAGTTAAACAGTGGTGTGGCTTCACCTCAACTAATTAGACTCATTTAAAGGGAATCAGTTATTCAGTAACTTAAACTTATTAACTGATCACTCAACAGCTGTATCACTAAAAGGATTTTGCTTATCCCCATGTCATGCAGGCTTTCATATACAGGAAACCTATCTTAGGAAAAATGTCCTCTCATATACATTGTCACCTAATGGATACCAACCATGACATCTCCATATGTGACATTTCAGGTGCGCGACTGGAGAAAGGAGCGCGCTAAGACCTACATGTGTACAGGTCGCCCCAGCTGGCTCACCGTGTCTCTCAGAGTGGGCAAGTACAAGAAAACCCACAAGAACATTATGATCAACATGATGGACATTCTAGAGGTGGACACAAAGAGGCAGGTATGAGGGGGCAACAAACTCAACTCCAAGTGTTTCGTATCTGTGAACTCAACCAGAAATATTTGTAACTGATGAAACAGCATCAACCTGGGCTCAGTTCTTTCAAGTTCCCCAGATAGTAAGTCAGATAGTAATGAAAATACAATAGAGGTATTATTTTAAAAAATTGCACTTTGACATCTATCATTAAAACATATTACCACAATAATAAAAACTTTCTATCTGTAGGGAAAAGAATGGCTATGTTAATTTACCACATCTTCTTTTATGATGTGAATGGCAGCTATTTGATTGATTTTGTCTGTTTATTTATAAAACTCAGCAACAATGAGCCAATCAGATAAAAGTTGGGTGAATTATTGCAATATCTTAACCAGACATTAATGTTAAGTGTTAAAACTTTGAGAGAAATTGAAGACCTAATTAAAAGTGGAAAACTATTCTCGACCAGCGACTGAAAATTATTGATCGTCCTTAACCCTTAGTCTTTAAGGTGGACTGAGCAGTTTATAAATGTCCATGTAGTCCATGCAGTCCAAATAGTCCAGACAGTGTTGGAATCAAACAGTTTGTACATGGATGGATAGACTGAGGCCATTTCTTACTTTCACAGAAAGTGTTTATTTCTGCAAGGCAGATTGTCTAATTATTTGGCTCAATACTTTCATGCAGGCACGAGTTCCACGTAAATTGTGAGGATCTATCTTTTGAGACAAAGATAGAGAGGCAACATGATTTGGACATGTGTTTGAGGAGGGATAGTGTTGAATATAGAGTTGGCAGGCAGAAGCAAAAGAGGAAGCTGTAGTGAAGAAGGACATGCAGAGGGGTTGGTGTGACAAAGGAGGGTGAGATGGAAGCAGGAGAACCTGCTGGTGGATTGTTACTTAAAAATATATTTGTTTTTTAGGTGGTTAGAGTTGAACCGCTGGCAAACATGGGTCAAGTCACCGCTCTCCTCAATTCCATCGGCTGGACATTGCCAGTGCTGCCGGAGCTGGATGACCTCACTGTGGGTACGTTGTGCTTTATTTTCATTGGAATCATGGATCGGCACCTTCTGTGGTTTCTGCAAATACAGAGATGTACCAATGATGTCGACACCGATTTCACTGATGTAAATCCTGCATTTCCTCTGTCAGTCACTGCATCCTGTTTAGAGCCTCAACGACTTTTCTAATCGCGTTAGAGGACTGATGTTGTAGCTCAAAAGACGAAACTGGGAGGAAATGGCTGCAGTGTTGGAAGCACCCCTGGATTGGGTTTCATAATGGATTTCCTGATGTTATAAACAACGCATCAACAGTCTAATGTTTTCCAATCAGGCCGCAGTACATTCATTTATCCTCATGTCCACACACGCGCGCACACTCACAGCAGGCAGATGTTCCTGTCTGCTCATGTGTCCGCCTGGTGTTGTACTCACCCGGGTAGAAATTGAATTAGTAAAGGACGTTTATGATTCTCTGTCCTCTCTCAGGTGGGCTAGTGATGGGTACCGGCATAGAGTCGTCATCCCATATTTATGGGCTGTTTCAGCACATCTGTGTTGCCTATGAACTGGTTCTAGCTGATGGCAGTTTAGTACGCTGCACAGAGGTGAGTATTGATTTTGTGTTAAATATATAGATGATATATGTCTGAGTCCAGGAGCTTGTATTCTAAAGAGAGTTTTGTGGGTTAGTATGCCATCCTTGCACTCATGCCTTACTAAATTATCTCTGCTTTTTGAGATAACAAAATTATGATTTCAATTACGCTGTCTCTGCTTTTATATTTGAAGAAATATCCATAGGCAGTGAAATCAGCTTTGCTCAGATGGAGTATCTGGTGTTCACTATATTAGCATGGTTTTAATTCATGGTAGAAGGTTCATTAGCAAGAAAGCACTAAAATTCCACCATGAAAAATAACTATGGAAACTTTTACCCTCAGTTTCAGTGGATAGAAACATTTCTCCTTCTTAGCTCACCTGGTCAAAGGACCAGTGGGCTAATCTGTTTCTGCACAGTTCACAAATCGGTACTCCTCCTCAAGTTTTGATCAGATTTTAGTGAAACTTGTGCACACTGATCACCTAATGCAAGGGTGGGCTATTAATTTTCCTAATAGGCCACATGAGAAACTACGACTGTTTCTTCCATTCTCTTCCACGTATCCTTAGCAGGGTCGCATAGGAGGGTGCTGGAGCCTATCCCAGCTTAAGCTGAACTCAGTTCTGCTAAATAATAACTTCATCTCTTTATAAGTTTGATGGTTTTGCCCTCCGCAACAAGCCTAGATTTTCATGTGGCCACTTGGGAAAATTAATTGCCCACCCCTGATGAGTCTTCATCCCAATTGTGCTTAAGATCAGTGTCACATTGGTCATTTTACAGGCAGTTTTACATTTTTCATAACAATCGCTAGTAGTCCTAGATTTTAGCTAAAGGAAATTCATTTGTCCTGGATATGATTCTGAGCCTCAATGACAATAGATTTGTATTCTCATTAGTTTGTGTAATACAGCCAACCAATAACAGCACAAACTATAGTTTTCTTTCTGTACTTCATACATTTCAGTAACCTCTGAATTGGGGTGAGCTACTATGTCACTGATGTTATGATTATCATTTTTGTCTCTGTTTAGTCTATTCTAGTTAATATTATCTATTTTAAGTCCTTCTGTTTACCAGAAATGGGCAAGAATTGAGTAAAAATTCCTGCGTAATTCCCTCTAATGCTCTCGAGCTAAAAATAGGCTATTTATCAGACGTTGTTCTATAATGTAAAATCAAAAGATGACAACTGTTTGCTGGTAAAATAAAATAACTAAACACAGTAATGTGGTTCATCAAAGACAAATACACTGTCTTCCAAGCACCGTTTCTGGTTTGTCACACTTGCATGTTATGATTTTTCACCCCAAAAGCAGACAGCGTGATCTTTGTGAGAAGATAAACTGGTCGCTACTGTGAAGTATGTGAGAAAAACTGAGACAAATAGCCTAATCTCAGAAAGCCTGGCTCTTCACAGTCATATTCAGAAGAGGGCCACACACTTTTGAAATTTTTTTTCTTCTTCATAAAGGAGGAGAACACGGATCTATTCCACGCCGTCCCGTGGTCCTGTGGCACTCTGGGCTTCTTGGTTGCCGCTGAGATTAAAATAGTCCCAGCTAAGCCTTGGGTGAAGCTGCACTATGAGCCAGTCAGAGGGCTTGAGAACATCTGTAAACGCTTCACCGAAGCTTCTGCGAACAAGCAGAACACATTTGTTGAGGGACTCCAGTATAGTCTGGATAGTGCTGTTATCATGACAGGAACCATGACTGACCACGCAGAGCCTGACAAGGTAAGGCATCTTTGACTGTGCTTGCGATTTGTTTTCATTTGTTTTATCATATTAACCTTCCCGTTTCCTCTTCAACATCAGATTAACAGAATCGGCCTGCACTTTAAACCCTGGTTCTTTAAACACGTGGAGGGCTACCTGAAGAAAGACTGCGCTGGAGTTGAGTACATCCCTCTGAGACACTACTATCACAGACACACACGCAGTATCTTCTGGGAGCTTCAGGTACTCACACACAACAGATTTTATCTGCTTTAGGATTATATTGAGGGGGTGCATAAATCTGTCACATTTTAGCTTGTCATCATCTTACCAATTTGCTGTCTTACTTCTCTTTAGTAGGCTCTAATGCATGCTCTTTGTCTCTTTCTGTCTCTCTATCCCTATCCCTCACCCTCACACACCATTAGCCATTAGTGAGGAGGGCTTGGCATCCTTTGTTTCTGTAACAGTAAATGGTGTGATGAATTATGCATTGTATTGGTTTGACAGATTTAGTTGAGTCACCTCTGGGCTTTTGGATGCTCTGTTTTCCAAAGGATTTTGTGTTTGTTGACAGTGCAGGGAAAAGCAGGCAGAAACAGGGCTTAATGATGATTTGATTAACTGACGCTAACTGACAATCTGTGATAGGAATCGTTTTTGTTGTTGGACATGGTGGCGTCAGACCGTGATTGGTAGGTTAACACTGCCCTCCGGTGGAAAGTAAGAAGACTAAAGCCAATACTGATGCTACCATGCTATTTGACACACTGATCAGGCACAACATTATAACCACCTGCCTAATATTTGGTCGCCCAGTCGAGACATGGACTCCTCTAGACCCCTAATGTGTAAAATGGTAAATGGCCTGTATTTGTATAGCGCTTTACTAGTCCCTAAGGACCCCAAAGCGCTTTACACATCCAGTCATCCACCCATTCACACACTGGTGATGGCAAGCTACATTGTAGCCACAGCCACCCTGGGGCGCACTGACAGAGGTGAGGCTGCCAGACACTGGCGCCACCGGGCCCTCTGACCACCACCAGTAGGCAACAGGTGAAGTGTCTTGCCCAAGGACACAACGACCGAGACTGTCCAAGCCGGGGCTCGAACCAGCAACCTTCCCATTACAAGGCGAACTCCCAACTCTTGAGCCACGATCGCCCCAATGTACTGTGGCACCAAGATGTTAGCAACAGATCCTTAATCCTGAAAGTTGTGAGGTGAGGCCTCCATGGATTGCATTTAATTGTCCAGGATTTGCCTGTCCCACGGATGCTTGATTGGATCTGGGAAATCTGGGGGCCAAGTCAACAACTCAAAGTTTTTGTTGTGCTTCTCAAACCATTCCTAAACCATTTTTGTTTTATGGCAGGACGCATTATCCTGCTGAAAAATATCACAGCCAGCAGGGAATACTGTTTCTATGAAAGGCTGTAAATGGTCTGCAACATTGCTTAGGTAGGTTGGTACCTGTCAAAGTAACATCCGCATGGATGGCAGGATCCAGGGTTTCCCAGGAGAACAATGCCCACAGCCTCTGCCGGCTTCCCTTTTCCCTATACCACATTCTGCTGCCAGGTATTCATCAGATAAGAGATGCACACACATCTGGCCATCCATCAGAACCACCATTAAATTTTGACAGTGATTCTTGGCGGCCCATGTCCCTGTCGCTTCATTGGAGCACTTCTGATAGATACACAGATTTGGAGATGCTCTGACTCAGTTGTCTAGCCATCACAAACAGTGGTCATAATGTTATGCTTGATCAGTATATGTCAGAATCAATAATATGTCAAATGTAGGGTCAACAGTTATCACAATATCCTAGTACATCTGGTCACAGCTTGCTATTCTAACCCTGGTCTGTGATTATGAATCAGTTCTCTGTGCAGCTTACAGTTTCAAAGCAATTACTTTTTACTTCTAATTTTGGGCTACAGGCTGTGATTAATAAGAAGAATCCTAAAATCCTGTGTTTTTATATATTGTAACTTATTTTGATAGCAGAGTCGTGGTATACTGTATTTTCAGGACTGTCATTTTTAATTAAAATTCTCACTGTGATAGAAATAAAACTTTCAAGAAAGAAGAGTTTTTTAAAACCTGATTTTCTTTTATTATTTTATTTTATTTTTACGTATGTTTGTGTGTCTACATGTTCTGTTTCTTTTGAATTTTAAATTTTAAAAATATGTAAAACGGAAAAAGAAAAGGATGTGATCTGTGATTTTAAAATCAGACATTGAATCATGAAAATCAAGTACAGAGAATTCTCCACTTTAAAAAAAAAAAAAAAAAGAGTCAGCACTCTATTACAGAGGGACATTTTAGTATCTCTGCGTACATTTGTGCCTTTTCTGCAGGATATTATTCCGTTTGGCAACAACCCCGTGTTCCGCTGGCTTTTCGGCTGGATGGTGCCTCCCAAGATCTCGCTGCTGAAGCTCACCCAGGGAGAAACCATCAGACGTCTCTATGAGCAGCACCACGTGGTTCAGGACATGCTGGTACCCATGAAACATCTGCAGGATGCCATCACACGCTTCCACAAGGACATTGAAGTAAGAGTCAAATATGGATCAGTGTGCCGGGCACTTAGTTTATGTATGAGGTACTTGTGCTTTAATATTGAAACGGTTTGTGTTGTTTTAGGTGTACCCACTGTGGCTGTGTCCATTCCTGCTGCCACCAGGCAGAGGGATGGTTCACCCCAAAGGTCAAGAGGAGGAGCTGTATGTAGATATCGGGGCTTATGGGGAACCTAAAGTCAAACATTTTGAAGCTAAATCGTCAACAAGCCAGCTGGAGAAGTTTGTCAGAGATGTTCATGGGTGAGTCTCAAATTAAGCAAACAAACTGAAGCATCTGAAACAAAAGTGATATGAAATATTTTGCTTTAATTCACACTGCTTTTGCTGTTTCGTTGGCATGTAGATTCCAGATGTTGTATGCAGATGTCTACATGGAACGAGAGGAGTTCTGGGAGATGTTTGATGGACAGTTGTACCACAAATTGAGAGATGAATTAGGTTGTAAAGAAGCCTTTCCAGAAGTCTATGACAAAATCTGTAAATCTGCCCGACATTGACCCCTATCTCCCATCACCTGGTGCCTGAATTCAGCCCCGTGTCGCAGATACACGAAGCTTCTGTCGGCAGCTCACGCTTTCGTGAAAGCTGCTACATTTTGAATATTTCTAGGAAAAAAAAGAGAGCTCAAAATTTTCTAAAGTGGGACTAATCACACTGAAATACTTATTTTGGAAACCAGCCTGTGGGGACATTTTTATCAGTGTGACAAAGAAGCAGAAGCATTTTATTATGAAGGGTTTTTTGTGACTTTTTTGCCTTCATTAAGAAAATGCAATGCTTAGTTCATCTTCAAACTGTTTAATACTGCACATATTATGCAACTTCTCCCTGTTTGGCAATTTTGTATTATTGTTCTCCTAAGTGCCATACACTTTGAAGACATGTATAATACATGGTTCCTGTTTTTCAGTTTTAAAAAGTATATATTGTAACTTATTTTGATATAAGTGTATGGTTATACTATATTTCCAGGTGTGTATAACATGTAATTATAACTTTTCCTACAATAAAGCCCATTGCCATGCCTTTTTCCCATCAGTTATTTCACATTATTTGAAATGTCAGATAAATTATAGCCACCCATTTTATAACTAGTTTTTAACAAGGTTATTATAATCAACTGAAACTATACTAGGAATTAAAACTACGTGTGAAAAAATACTGTCTGAAATAAATAATACATTAAATAAAAATGCAACAGAAACATATTTAGTTTTGTCATTCTGGTAAAAGTCTGTACAGTGAGTATGAGGAGGCATTGTTGTTTTTATTTAACTATGATATTCATTGAGGCTGGAATGTTTACTTTAATGAGTGTCCAAAATACGTCCCGTTCCTC
>NW_005187447.1:1255237-1322947 GCF_000239375.1 Pundamilia nyererei
TATGCACAACTTTACAGACTACCATCTACATGCTGTAGCTGCTTACTGTCACCAGAGGGCAGAGCATGTAAAGCTGATAATCGAAACAGAGATTATACTGAAATGCAAAGTAAGACCTGATTACATTAAAGATAATACTGCAAGAGGCATCCCAATACAATTACAGGCTACACAAGATAAACAAGACACTTTAAACCACATCATAGATAAACGTAGCCGCAGTAAAATATCTGCCTTCAACTGCAAAGTATACAAAAGAAGACATGCAGAGGTAGATTAATGAACTCACCACAGACTTAGACAGTTGGGGGTCACCGACTGTGTCTGCAGAATATCCAATCCTACATTCCCATGTGGTCTGTAAATTTGTGGTTTGCTAATTTTGAAGATCATGCTTTAAAACTAGTGTCATGAGCTATTAAATTACATCGTTTTACTTCTAGAGGGACACGAGGAGTGGGCTACTTTCTAAAGTCATCCTAGTTACCACAATTAATTTTTTTAATTTATTTTTTTCTTACTGCAGAGTGTATGGAAACTTTTACCTGTTGAGGGGGAACGAGTATCTGCTGTTAAGACTACACGGGAAGTTTTTCCAGGGGACATCTTCGCGGGTCCGCCCTTTCTACAGACAGCGATAGTAGCTGCCAGCCGGTTTGGTAAGTTTACTATAAAGTCAACTGCAGCAAGGCGCCCGCAGTCTTTTGCCAGCACAGGTAGGTTCTTCACATTGTTTATAGCATTAAGTCTTCTTTCTTTTATCATTATAAAGCTCCCAGTTAGCTATTCAGTAAACGTTTTATAAAGCGAGTCACACAGTTAACCTTAGCTACCTGTTAGCTGTCAGTCAGTGTAGTTTTATTACTACAGCTACCCAGCAATTTTCGTCAGCCGTGACTTATTATTGTAAAGGTGACTTTGACGATTTGTAGAAGCCACACGACTCGTTAAAACTTAAAGCTATCGAACCACCTTCGAGTGAAAAATTATCACAGCACTTCTGAGTTGTAGCTGAAGTTCCGTGTGTAGTTTTATGTGCAACAGAGGTGTTCCAGATTAACTGAATATTTTCATGCCCAGCACATTAGACACCGCCTCTGCAGCTCCTTAAAATAAACTATGTATTAAATAAGATGTATCTGTTGTCGGTTTACTGTATTTAGTACGATTTTCGTAATTGTATTAATTTTGAAACTATATTAGTTTCCGCAACCTAACAGGAAAGTTTCTAAAATCGTTTAAGGTGCTCTGATTTCATCAGTGACGGAAGTAAAAGCCTACTTTATTGCATGTATTGTTATTTGGAAAGATCGATAAGCTTTGTTTGTAAAGCTGTGTCAAAAGTTTATTGCTACTGTGGAAGATTTGCCACAGTAGCAAATAATTTGCTGATAATTCGGCATTTAAAGCCAAAATTTGTAGCTAATGGCACTTTGATTTTGCATGTTTGCAGCTGAGTACTCCTGCTAGTCCTCCATTCAGGGGGAAAAAAAGAGGAAAACCCCAGGTGGTGGGAGAAAAGGCATTACCTGTTTTGCACACTTGATCCTAGAGGAGAGGGAGGCCGTGGAGAAAGCATGCCCACTGACCAAGAGCCCACCTTCACTGTGAAGCTACTGCAGCTGATTCTGATCTCCACTTATTGGGGGATGCAGATTTGGGTCACGTTCGTTTCAGGTGGGTATAAACATGCACACAAATACAGGATAAGAGAATGATAGGAAGTACAAGTGGTCAATAAAGAGATACCTGTTTAGTTTATAATCATGACTGAAGCACAGTTTTTTTTTTCTAGTGAAAACTGGAGAAAAAACCCTGGTATCAGTGTAGTCTCAGCCATCCTGAATGGCTGAGACTACTCAGTATGTCCGGGGGCAGGGGGGGTTGTAACAGTTCTGCAAAACCCCAATTTATGTCATACTTCGGTTTTTAGGTTTTGGTTCTTACAGGCCCATCACTTGGCCATGACTAAAAGAAATTAGTGCCACTATTCTGACACATTTGAATTTCACTTGGTAACTTTACAGTCTCTAAACATGATTGCTTTCACCAGATTACTCATTAACACCACCACATGCATATCATGGGACAGAAAGATGAGGACAAAACGATACCGTGGATGTTTGTGACACACTTTTAGTTTCAGAATCATCAAGCATACAATGCTTTTAAAGTGCAATACATTGGTTGCACCTGGCTTTTTGTAGCTTGCAAAGTTTACACACATTGAATTTGTTATCATAAGGTGTGTACATTCCTTGCTTATGGAGGAATGCCCTTCACAAACTTGTGACCTGACCTTCCTGTTAGCTTTAACACTGCAGTATGTTTCTTTTCTTTAGTATAACTGTGGTCATATTATGTCAGTGCCACTAAAAACTCTTCATGTAAATGTATTCCTGTATCTATATTATATAATTATAATTTTGAGATGAAACTTGATTTCAGACTTTGTTGTTACTGCTGTGAGATAATAAAAAACTTTTTTTTTTCTTTAAATAAAATAGTATTGATTTTGCCTGTGGAGTTAATGTCCTCGATTCTGCTCAGGTTTTGTGATGAACAACCACCTGAACAGACACACGTACGGCTTTATTCAGAGTCGTCTGGTCCCGTTCTATCTCCACCTCGGTTCAGCCTGTGCTTTCTTTAACCTCACTATCTATGCTGTGTATCACCCAAGTGACATGTTGGATGACAGAGAAGCCTTTCAGGTATGTTTTGTTTTATCATATCATTACATTGCATGACACTCATTTTGAAACATTTCCTAAATCTTTTTCTCTGCTTTTGCCACCAGATCTTCATCTTCTTTGTGTCCGTGACGGTTTCGGCCGTCAATGCTCAGTGGTTTGGCCAAATGACATCAGAGATTATGGCTGACATGCATCTTATTGAGCAGGCATGCGGACTGGGTCAGGATATCGGGCTGTCATCCAACCGTGAAGCTTACGCTAAACTATGTGAGACGGATGTCAAATACAGACACCTCAGCAGCCGCCTTTGGCTCTACAGACTGCTGTCCTCTCTGTGCAACCTCTGCTGCATTGGCTGTAACTTCTACAGCCTATGTTACATGGCCGAGAACCTTGTTGCACTATAAAGCTGACACATCAGGACTGTTGGAACCTTTAAATCAGTCCCTTACAAATCGACAAACACTTCATTTTTTAATTGAACCTATAACTTATATATTTAATTCATATTGTCTTCCTCTGTAAAGTGTGCAATGAAATGTCAGGTAAGCCTAGTTGCCCCTCCTAGCGCCTTTGGGAGTAATGAAAGGACACTGCCTTGTTTCTCTCATAAGGCTTGTGGAGAGGTGAGTCAGTGAGTGCAGTGTGGAATGCCTCAACTTTCACCTAGTTTCAGTTCACGGTGTCGGCTGCCTGGAGATTTCCTTTCACTACAACAGTTGCCTTAATAGTAACATTGAGCCAGTGGATTTTTTTAAGCTTTATTGTAGCAATACAGAAGAGGCCACATCAGAAAACAACCCAATCCACTTGATATTTTTATAAGTATGCAACAAAAGGGCCCCTTTAGTTAGGGAAACTGCTCCAATTCTGCTCACTCCCTCTCTTTCTGGTTGGGTGGAGTTTTTATCCCATATTCAGGGTAGTGTCACAGGTTTGTTTAGCTTCCCTTTCATTGCTTTAAGATTGTGTGGGTGTGCGTGTGTGCTTCATGCTTCAGAGTGCAAGGTTGTACTATCTTTAGTTCTCCTAGCTCCTGTTGAGATGAAAAAGAACACTTTTACTGTGGTATGCATTCGGCGCTGCTTTTAGCTGTGCTGTGCATTAGTTAAACTGTAAACAGCTCGTTTGTATTTATTGAGGCGAGGGAGGAAGACTATTCTGCCGTACAGCAGGTCAGTCTAGTTGTGAGAGTCGTCTAACAGGTAGACCCTTGATCTCCTGCTGAGATAATTGTTCTGTTGATCAGTGGTGACAAATGGCATTAAATAACTATTTTTGTTTAGCAGCTTTGATGGTTGTAGTGATCTGCTGTCTAGTGATGCATTAATCCAGAAAATAGTGTGGGGACATGTTTTTTGATGTGGTCGAAAGTATTGGAATTTGCTGAGTTGATGTGGGTCTACTTAGGCTAAATGTCTGTAATAGTAATAATAATAGTGCCCCCAGAATGTCACAATGAAACTGAAAGACGTACATTAATACATGTGCAGTAACGTTTCCATTAACTCTTGAATTTCCCTTGGCCGATAAACATCCTACAAGGTGTTGCATCCTACATTACTTGATATCATGTGTTCAGTGTGAAAGGCACTGGTACTGGCACTTACCACAGGTGATGCTGGTTGAGCAGACACTCATTTGACCCCTTTTCTTCTATCCGATATGGCAGGAGACTTGCTAGTACACACGGCACACACTACTATGGTTCTAGTACATCTAGACTTGTAGCTCAGGCAGGTCTGTATTAATTTGCCAGCAAGGGTTCTGCCTACTTGTGGTTATAATCAGCAGCTCTAACACTTTACATAATTATTACATCATAATACATTCAGACTTTCTCTTTGGATCATATGGGGAAGTGATGCATAGCATCGAGCATAAGAACACCCATTTTGACCTTCCGGGAGCCCCGTAAGCAAATGTCTGAAGACCTGAATGAATCTCTGCATTTGATGTTTTCACTTAATATCCAAGCATGGCCTCTGTACAAATTTGAACCTTGCATTTTGTCTAAAAGGAGAATATTATTTTGTATATAATGGTGAAGATTTAAAGTATTGTTTGGTCTGTATCTTGAATTCCTTGTGCTTTATTTTATAAGACCTCAGTTTGTTGTACATTAGGGTGTTTATGCACTCTTTATGGGGAAAATTATGTAGGCTTGAAGTGAAATCAAATTATATTTAAGTTGTGTTTTTCCACTACAGTTCTATCAGGCTGTTTTAGTCATAGTTTGAATATCTCTGAAGTCTTTGTTTCACACTCTGAACACTGAGGATCTGTGCTCATTTCTTTTAAGCTGTGTCTTTGCACATTGAAATGTTAAATCCCTTCCTGTCAGTGACGGTCGCTCCTTTTTGTACCTGCCTGGTTGAAATGCATCAATGTGTTTCATCTTTCTTCTGTTTGTAGCACATGTCTATGTAAAACTGCCGTTAACACCAGCACTTCCATAATTGAGAATTTACAGCATAGTGTGGATGTTAAAACTGCTGTTTTGTTCAGACTGGACTGACGAAGGTGCCTTTTTATGTGCCCATTTGTGGGACTTTTTAAAAAAAACAAAACAAAGCAATGCAACATTTGATAGCTGCACATGTAAGACAGGACACTGCTGTCTGTAAGTTCAGCCGATTTTTAATGTGTATATTGTATATCAATTTAAATGTGGTATGAGTATTTAGTTTAGGTTACCTTTTACATTCATTTGTGGATATTTATGACAATTTAAGTTTGAGGCAATGGGTTTAGTTGTACTCATTTAAGTTATGACCAGCAAGGTCAAAGAAGGTCATGAGTTGTTAATGGTAGAGGGTTTGTATCCATGATGTTTCAGCATGTGACTTTTTGTATTCAAATTATTTTCTATAAATTTCATGCCTCAACCAAAGCTTGCTGGTTTTTTCTTTTATCTATCTTTTATCCCTCCAAAGTTGTACACTAATATGTTGCACACAATGTAAGATGTTTTCAATTCAACTCACTTTTATTTTATTTATATAGGAGTAGCTTCAAGAGGGAAAAAAAACTTAACAGGAAGAAACCTCAGACAGAACCAGACTCGGGTAGTTGCAACCAACTGGTGCAACTGGCTGGGGGGGGGGAGGCTGGGGCTAAAAACACACTGGAGAGAGCAGAGCCTCAGCCTATGACTGAGGGAGGTTTCAGTGTCACCTGATCCAGCCTCAACTATATGAATTGAATATTGGAGAAATATGCTCTCTTCTAGGCTCTTTGGGTTGATTAAGATGTTCTTTGTGCTGGAAATACATTTGATTTTAGGTAAGGGAGGTCCTTTGGCAGATTCCACATTCAGCAGCACACAAGGCCCTCTTGTTAGCTGTGGTGATCTTGTGTGGTACTGCCCATCAGACTTCTTGTAGTTTGCCAATGTAACAGTGAATATACTTATTAAAACGTAATTCATAACAGCTCAGCTGCTGTGTTAGATCGTTTTTCTCCTCTTGGCCTTTTTTATCCGTGAGAGTATATATCCTTAATGCCTGCTTCTGTGCTTCATGCACTAGATTGAAGTATGACTGAAACGACTTTGAAATTACTGACTCTGGGAGTCTTTGCATATTTGGATTGAGCAGCACTGGTTTACAGACTTGTACCAACCACATGCATCCATAGAGTGCCAACTCATACTTCTGTACTGTCTGGTCATTAAGAGGAGTTAATAGTGGGATTTGTGAGGGCTTTGATGGTAACTAAAAAACAAAATCTTGCTTTCTACAGCATTTGCTGCCTCCTAGTGGTGGCAAATTAGAAAATAATTAAGGTAGAAGCCCTTTTGTTAAGCTTAGTGCGGACTAAACTCTCTACATTTATGCCTTTAAAATGCTAAATTGTTCCTGAGAAAACAATGTGTTTTAGAGTAGATCTCAGCACATTATCTAGTATAAAGCTTTAAAAGTGGGCCAACAGCATTTTAAAGGTGTTGCAGAAGGGGGCGCCATCATGCTACTGTAGTTTGTGAAGAGCTGGAAACGTAATATTTAAACAGTCAGTTATAGAGCCGCGCTGAATTTACTTGGAGTGAGCATCAACGTTTTTAAACTTGTTTTTGATCGTTTCTGTGAAACTAGAAAATGTTTTTACTTTAGAAACACAAAATCTGGCTAAACAGGGAATGCTAATGATGCAGATGTTAAAAAACATCAGTTTGGCTAACATTTTTCAGCTAAGAGTCTCTGGTTGGAGCTGAACTAGAGAAGCTGGACTTAGCCTTGGAGGCTATCTTATCAACCTGTGAGGTAAACTGGCAGATATTTAGTCTTTTCATTCTGCATTGCTGTAATCAATGTGGCACTTTTCCCACCAGGGAGTAACAAAGTCTGAAAGTACAAAAACTGTAAAGTAACTCATCCATCATAACTTTGAACATTTACTCAGCATAAATGCTATCTTACCACGCAATCCTACAAAACACTCAAGTGTGTACTCTGAACATTCTGTTAGATGCTGGAATGACATTACAGCAATGCAAACAACCACTGCATTAAGTCAAGAGTTTTTAATGTAAAAAATACATTGTGTTCCAGCTACAAGATCATGGGTACTGTGTTTGAGATGTGATCAGCATCAACAATTCACTAGCCACTCCACCTACAAATTAATAAGTCTAAAAAAAAGTAATAAATATAAACTGATGATATTTATGTTTTGTTTTGTTTTTTTAAAAGCAGACACTTGTACCTGATAATTGAAAAAAGAAGGGGAAAAAAAGAGTTCCTCTCATAGTACTTAAAAAAACAACAACAACAATAAAAACCCTGAAACAAATTTCAGGAACATACATTAATCTCAATGACTGTAACAGGAGGCGTGGCTGTTAGTCACTCTTCTGCAGATGCTACCTCAGTTAAAAGTGCGATCACATTTTGTCAAAAAACACAAACAAATGATCCCCTTGTACAAATAACAAACCATATATACTGTTTGTTAATTCTGCATAGAGAGAACCAGTTACAGCTTTAAGAGTCCACAACAAACTTTCTCTAATACTGAAGGAGCAAAATGTAAACTGTCATCTCAAATTATCACCCCAATAAAGAAGGCGATACTATTTAAAGCCACAATCCTTGATGAGAACTGACGGCCTGCTGCCCATCCGCTTTGGTTGTTTTGAAGGATGAGGTCCGGTCAGTGTCGTTACGTGTGTCTTTAACAAGCGTGTGACAGTGTTTGCGCAAAAAATAAAATAAAGTATGGAGACAAAGAGTTAAACGGAAAATGACAGTGTCAGTGCATCTCACTGTGCTCAGAAAGGCATCTATAGTTACATTCCTTGTAAACAGCAAAACTGAAAGGCAAGAACAAGGATTGTGCCTTTTTAAATAACTTCCTTAATATTCCCATTGACTCATAAGTACACACCAATATGTAAAACCAGCTGATCGCGCCTGTGTTCCATAATCTCAACATTTAACTTTAAATGTTCTGTCTAAATATCAAATGTTTGTATAAATATTTTTCACCTAATGTTCCCTTATTCTCAAAGCTCACAAGAACAGTATCAAAATACAACATAAAAAAACAACAACAAAGAAGCTTATCTAAAAATCAACCTACAAACACTTGGGAGGGTTTCGTCACCATGGTAGCAGCAGAGAGGCATGGCAATGGTACTGCTCCATTTCCACAAAAACACACTGCGGAAGTGTCTGAAACACTGTTCCCACCAATCCCATGCCTTTACTGCCAAAATACTCCATAAATTACACTTTTACTAAAAAATAGAGTTTTTTTTCGTTCATCAGCATAAGAATAAAAAAAACAAAAAAACAATCCAGTGTCTGTCATACAACCACCTTGCCCTTGATATCCAGCTTGGTGTTTTCATTTGCTTTGCTGGACTGTTCCTCTGTAAGAGTGATGTACGAGTACACCAGGCTGCCAGCAATACTGCAACAAAATTGAGAGAGGTGACATGAAAATGTTGTATCAAAACAACATGCTACAGCACATCAAAGTTGTAGAACTAGAAATAAGATCCAGCTGACACATCTGAATTCCCACAGGGCTGGAATACAATATTATCTGTGTTAACAGAAACTTTTTATTTTCCCACCAGAAGAACAGATGCTGAGAACAGTTTGTATTTAAACTGAGAAACAAGAATTAACATGCTAGTGCTCATCATGCTATATTTAATCAGACTGTTTCATTTCTGATTCTGTATCAGATTTTTCATACTTCAACAGAAGTAACATTTTGTGCACCACTGCCCAATCTGCATAAAACAGAACCCCTACAGCCCCT
Source organism: Pundamilia nyererei (assembly GCF_000239375.1). Classification (NCBI taxonomy): domain Eukaryota; kingdom Metazoa; phylum Chordata; class Actinopteri; order Cichliformes; family Cichlidae; genus Pundamilia; species Pundamilia nyererei. The sequence continues at coordinate 1,264,204 of NW_005187447.1, forward strand.
CCTGTAGGTGGTTGGATCACAGGAGGGCAGACTTGTAACTACTTCAGGCTAAGTCTGTTCAGGCCCCTGTGGGCCATTCCCAGTTCTATGGTGGGACCCTGGAAACCAAGTCCCAGGCAGGATAAGCTGGTCCATTGATCTTTTGGCTTATATTGGTTTTCTGAACCACTCCAAGTTTCCTTTAGGAGACCCAACCAGGGGAAGATTGCCATTCACAACATAGTTTCTGGGATCTTTGGAAAACACAAACCCCTCTGCCACATTAAGGTGGCAATTCAGAGGGGCAGTGGCCCAATCCTCAGCTTCTAGGACTAGCTAGCAATACATGGACTGTAACTTCTCTGGTGAAGCTTGTGGTGTATGGGGTTGAGATACTGATTACATATAGTTGGGATCTGTAACCAGTTTCTTAGAGAAGAGCTGGACTTTGTTCCACTTTGGAAGTGTCCCAGATCAGATAGCGAGCAGGGGTGGATATACTTGCATTCTACTACTACCAGAGAATATGCTCCAACTACACGGGTCCTGGGTTCTCACTCCCCTAGGGGAAGGTCTATGCCAGGGTATCAGAGAGGAGGGGGTGACATTATTTAACCCTCAGATTCAGGAGAAACATGGGATCTGTTTACCTTATGTTCAAACCTAAGAAGTTAGTCCATGAGAAAATGTAGTCTCCACTGAGTACCATTCCAATGTATGTCACCAGGACATTCTGTAAAAATGGAGAAAACATTAACAAACCTGAGCATTTTGCATTGTTTTGTATTCAACAGTTCCCTCAAGCACGCAGCTCACCTTAATACAGCCCACGATAGTAGTTGTTAATGCTGAGTTGTACTGTGTACACAGCACAGTAGAATACATCAGAATAAACCTGGGAAAAATGAATAAGTAATCATGTTGTAAATCACTCAACGTTTATTGGAGCCTGAAATTGGATTTCAAAATGTTAATGCAACATTGTAGACAAGCTGTAAGACAGAACTGAGACTGCAATACCGATCTAAGAGCAAATCACAGAAATTTGCCATCACCCAGATGTTGCACTGATAGTGAATTCACGCATGCCACATTTAATCTCAAGCCTGTAACTTACCCCATGACACACGACAGGGTGAACTGGGTGAGGAACAATGCATCCGACCAGCCCTCATATTCCACTGCCTGAAAGGAGAAGCAGAGTATGGGAAACACAAACTGACAACTAACAAATACATTAAACATTATATTTGTTTCAGCATTAAAAGCAAAGAAAAAAACGATTGAAACACATTTGATTAGTAAAGTAAAATATTACATTAGTGGTTTTTGATGTGTAATGTCATGCATTCACTTAAAGAAAGTGAGCAGCCTAAAAACTGAGGCGTTTTAGTTTATATCCATGGTGGTTGCTCAGTCAAGGGAAGTACTTGATGCTGCTGTAATAACTCTGCTAGGTGCATAATAGCATCTTTGTGCCTTTCTGGCTGCTGGGCCCCAGCTGGGCAACCCAGAATGTCTGCCAACACTGACCAAATGAAAAGACAGCTCATATTTACGGCACACACCCATGCTTAGACATATGTTCGCTCACTTAAATGCAGAATTAAACCAAGCAATAACTGGTCGGTACTGAAATCATAACAGCTCTGGTAAAAAATAAAATAAAAAGCATTAATTTAACAAATATAGTGTTAAAGTAGTAGAAGTAGAATAATAAATGCTAACTCCTCACCTTCTGCATATCTCCAGTCACATGAGCCAACAGCAGAGTGGGAAATATCATAAATAATGCATTGTAGTACAATAATCCATATTTCCCCAACTCCTGAAATGAAATGGGTAGAGAAGCAGGTGGGAAGGGAGCAACAGGAAAACACAAGTAATATGCAGAGCCAGAACAGAGTGCTATTCACAAGCCTTTCAGTGCATTCCTCACTAAGTAGCATACAGATGTCATGCATGGCACCACCTAAGACTTCTTTGTATGCTCTGTTTCACATGGCTTCATCGGCTTCACCCCCTCACTCATACACACCCCTCTCGTAGTTGGAGCTCAGTCCTAGGAGATGGCGCTCCATAGGCGTCATACGCTAAATTTGGATCGGCCCTTGCAGAAACGTGAGAACTGAGTAGTTCAGTTTGCCCTTGTGACATTAAATATAACTTGAACGAGCTTAAACAAGACATTTCGGAGTCAGTCCAAACAGATCTGAAGACTAATCTAAAAAAAAATGTTTAGTTAAGCACAATGATATTTTACCAAAACAATGAATCACAAATATTTTCTCTTAATCTAATCAAATTAGTGGGAGTAAAAAGAACTGACTCAATGTATTTCCACACGCCAAGTTCTTTTGAGCAAGATACTGAAGGACAGTTTGAGTTCTCTACATTCACACGTAATCAGCTCAATGCCAAATACAGCTCCCACCCAACAATGGTCACTATTCATCAGATGCTGCCATCACATACCTTTGCGTCTAATTTTTGCTTTACATAGGCTCCGTTGGCTGCAGTCAGGATGTCGTTCAGGAGAATGAACATGTAGCCTTGCAGGTCAAATGATAAGTCAGCACTAGGATCAGAAAGAAGAAAAGGCAATCGAAAGTGTCAAGAAAATAAATAATGTGTTCAGTTGGCTAACATTTAAGCTGTAGTTAAGCTGCATTTAGGCAGGGCTCCTTTACAACTTCCTTGAAGATAATGGCAACTAAACTTGGACCTATATCCCGACAAAGCACCTCTTTGTAGTGAAGGTAAATCTTGCTTAACAGCCAGCACACCTGGATTTAGTAGAACTTACCTTGCGGCTATAAATGCCCCAAGGATCATTGTAAACACTGTCAGCTGAACTGGTCTGGAGAATTTCTTCCTGCCACAAATTAAATACAGTAAAGAAATTCAATATGACCACTTAGAACTGGAACCGAACAAAAAAAGGACCAGTAAATGGCGAAGAAAAGTAGGTTATCTGTTGTGTGGGATCTTACTTGAGCAGAAATCCCTCGGCCAGCATAGTGAATAAGATCGAGAACCTCCTGAGGACTGTAAACATGGGCAGACTGGTGCACCAGGGCGTAAACGGTGACAGAAAATCCATTAAACAAAAAACATCAACATTAATAGCCAAATAGTTTTTAACTGTGTGAATTTTTACAAAATGTGGAGCTTACTTTAGCCTTTTGGTTCCAAATAAACCAGTGATTTGATTTCCCACATACAGGAGAGGTAGAGGAAATGTCTAGGGGAAAAAAAGGAAAAAAAGGATAGGGAGGTTTTGTTAAGTAGGAACAGCTCCAGCATGGTTAAATGAATTATCTGATGGACAGGCAGCGATCACCATAAACCTGACCTATTCCAGTTCCTGGGGGGGGGGCAATGCCATTTTTCAAAGGGTGAAGAAAAAAATAAAGGCTAATATATCTAATGCATATAGAGTATGCTAGTTTTCAGCAATATATTTCAAAATCTAGTTAGACACAGCTTGACTTAATGCATAAATGCTTTGAGGTTACAAGCCACTTACTCTATGTGTGCAGTGCTTAATGTGTCACACAATTTGGGGTTCAATATTTAGCCCAAAAACATTTATACCTTTCCAATTAAAAGATAATAACTCTGTATACTTTCTAAACCACAGTCACTTCAGGTACTGCAGACACTGCTAAACTATTTCTAATGAATCTGTTTTCTTTTTTTTAATATATGTCAATACTGATATGCTATTAATGGGAAAATAGTTGCTTATATTGGCCAAATTATACATGTTAGGCCTCTGCATTTGATATTTGGACTGTTTATTAAGAGATGAACAGACTGCATATGGACCTCTGGAAACTAGTAATAAATGACTGGTACTCTTCATTTAGAATATCTCACCTTGCGAGGTATGGTCTCATCGCAGTCTGGGAAGCTGATCACCCTTGCAGCCTTGCCCACCCACAGCACAATCACCGTGGCTAACATCTGCACAGAGATTCATGAAGAAATCAGTGTCGATACCTGCCTGGTTTTAAGGTGTGGTGTCAGCTTGGTTAACGTAAAAGAAGAAGTTACACGTATCACGTACTTGTCCTATTCCGACACATATCGACGACGGGAACCTGAAAAAGTAGAGATGAAACTCCAGTAAATTTTAATGCTTTAGAAGTTCAGCACACTGTAGTTAGTAAGCTAACCTCGTACTTAACACTCAAGGGTTAAAATGTTGCCCAACACAGGCAACAGAAAGAGAGGCTCCCTGCAGTGTGAACCACAAGATTACCATCACTGGATAAAAGTTGCCGTTAGGCTAATCAGCACCGTGGTGTTGCCTGCTCTGCTCAGCCTGCACAACTTCCACAAGCTAGGTTAGCTAGCATGGAAACAGCTTATCGACCGTAACTGTTACAGGCGTTACCGCTATGCCGTTACCTGTAGTTAGTGAGGACACTCTTGTTCACCACGACGATCAGGAACGAGCTGAGACCGTAAAACCCGGCGGCAAACAGCTTCACGACCAGCGTCGGAGGTTTGTCCGCCATCCCCGACAAGTTCTCATTCCTCTCTGAGAGTCGGCTCTTCCCCTGCCCATCACTTCTTCACTGTAGGCTCACCCACCTACACACACACACACGTTTCACAACTTCCGCCCCAAGTCTGAGCATCACATTACGCGCAACAAATTTAACCACGAAATTTAACCATGAAATGAACGAGTTTTTTTTTTTGTTTGTTTGTACAAAGCTAGCACTGCGAATGAAATCACCAGCCAGGCTTAGCTTATTTTTTGCATTCTACTTTCTTTTGACATGGAGCATTAAACTTAAAGCAAGAATTGGACGGATATTTGATCTTTCCTGCAGCTTTATTATCCCCCCAGCTTTCACAAACACATCTGATTTACAGGCAGGTCGGCACTTCCCGGTTTTTAACGTGACATGTGATGCGATTAGTCCAATCACAAATTAGAAGGGTTTTTTTGTTGTTGTTGTTCTTTATTACATGTAATTGGGGGTTAGGCGAGATAAGTTATTTATTCACCACATTTCAAACACCACAGCTAGCCAAGATAAATTCAAAATCCAAGATAAAAGATAATAACGGCAATAACAATAAAAACAACAAAAATTAAAACAAGGGCGATGGCACAGCTACACTGTTAGTTAAAAGCAACCGTGAATCTAAAGCTGTGCTCTTTACAAAGTAGCTAGGGTTGGAGACGATGTGACCGCAATGGGTAGCTGGTTCCAAAATGCCCAAATGCAATAGATATTTATTGAAAATGTTTATGGTGGCAACTACGAAGGCTATAACTAGGCATTGCCTCCTACAGGGCAATGGGTTGTTTGGAAGAATTATAATAAAAATACGTTAAAAACAAAAACAAAAATATACATGTGAACTGCTAGGTAACCAGATCTTGCAGACCTTAGAGATCTACTAAGTTTGTATACATTAAACACTATAGATTTATATTTAGGGCCAAAATCATTCAAAGATGTATAAACAACAGAAAACAGGCATGAATGAGCTTCTCCAGATAAAAATATCTCAGTTTAGCCAAATTACTAAGATCCCAAAAGGCTGATTTAGTTACAGCACAAATATAGTCAGTGAAACTAAAGCCCTCTTTTATTGTTGCACCAAGATTTTTCACACAAGTTTTAGATTTGTGGTTTTACATATACAGATATAAAGTTATAAGTAACCCATGCAATTAATTGCATGAATCGTATTTCACACTATGATCACGTGCAGCAGCAGTATAAAATGTATCTCCAAAAGTTGATTCTGTACATCTGGACGTAGCGTTTTCAGTGGGAGAAACATTTCGTCACTCATCCAAGTGACTTCTTCAGTTTCTGGTGACTACAGGTTTCCCCGGTCTTCTAAACAGTACATTTGCATAATGACTGTTGTTGATCAACAGTCATGAGAATTTGCATATAATCATGATGAAGGAACTGACCTCCCAGCCCATTGTTCCTTCAGTGGGCTGTTTTCAGTCATTAAACACAGCACATGACAGGAACAAGTATGTTCTGGAGACAACAGAGCTCTGAGGGTCCCCTGTGCCGAAATATGCTCACCTCACCTACTTCCAAGGTGCACGTTCAGAGGTTAAAGCTACAGCAACATGTGTAGGAAATGTCATAACTTTATTGTTTGACTAACATATTTTCAGCTTATTGCCTTCATCATGACCCTGATGAAGTAATAAGCTGAAATTTGTCAGACAACAATAACTTGTTGATCCTTGGAGAAAAGGAATAGGAAAGGTTGTCAAGATGGGCCTTTGTTGATGGGGGTTTACTTTTCTTCCTTGGGCTATTCCTGATTAGTTTGCTGGAGCATTGAGGCCACGGCTATTGGGACGATTAAAAAATGTGATGCTTTTATCCCAAACATGAATGGATATTAAAAGTCTTCTGGATAATGAGTTTGGTTTGCTAGAGTTCACACAGATTTACACAAAACTGGTGAAGGTGAATTTGATTCAAAGCAGATAATTTTTGTTTTCTTTCAATCTAGTTTTAAGAAAAAATGCCAGGCTGTAATATCTCATTAATTGTTGGATGGATTGTCTTGAATTGTGTTTTATATTTTTGACTCTTGTTAAAGATTATTAACAGTTTTCTGTCACTTTAATTAACAGGTTGTATTTTAAACCTAATTTTCTTTCCTATATTTTGAGGGTTGTAGATTATAAAGGCTTGAAATAAAGCATTAACGCACACGAGGGAAATGTTAAGATATGTGCAGATAAGATTAAGAGATTTATTGCTGCCTCATATCTGTCCTATGATCAGGAATGTCTTGAACTTCTGTCCTTTGCCATTTATATCTGCTATGTATGTGGTAGAGTTCTTGTAGCATTACTCATCATGTTGCCGTCTTAGGACATACATACTACATTTATTTATATATGTATAGACATATAAAATGTGTGTGTATGTGCACCCCCATGGGCTAAGGTGTAACCACCAGGTGCTCTTTCCATCTGATGTTTTCTTTTCCATAGGGGTCATATGAATGGCTCCTACAGCTGAGGTGGTTAGGCATCTAATCAGGCTGCCTCCTGGGCGAGGTGTTCTAGGCATGTCCAAACGGAAGGACGCCCCAGGGTACACCCTTGCCACAGAGAGATTACATCTCTTGGCTGGCCTGGGAACACCTCAGTATTCACCAAGGTGAGATGGAGGAGGTAGCTGGGGAGATGGAGGTATGGGTTTCTCCAGAGGCTGCTGTCTCCTGGATAAGCGGTTTGGCACTCCAAACCACTGTAAGAGGGGTACATTTGGCAATTGAGGCACTTGAGGTTCTCAAACTGTGGCCCGGCCCACAGTTTGAGAACCTCTGTGTTACTGTATGCCCTGTGCAGACTTTGTTAATCACATTGTTTAAATTTTACAAAATACATTGTATTCACATTCTTGACATTGAAATCTGGGTTTTATGGTAACCTGCTTGCAAAAATGTATTTTCTGTGCAATAGCTCACAGTAGCTATTGCACAGAAAAAGTAGTCCCTCAGGGAAAAAGGTCTACACTGATTCAGTGTTAAAAATTATAACTATCTCCAATACATGCTTCAATTTACTATACAGACTCCAAGCTGTATAATCCTCATATATTAATTTTATCTAAAAATAAAAAAACAAAAACAAGAAACCCCCCCAAGCCTTTCAGTATCAAGAAATTCACAGTATATTTATTTCTTCTAGACAGAGTGGGGAGTCATTTTAACCTGAGCTTTTACAAAATGATGATAATAAATGATCACTGAATGAAGGCCAGCTTCCTGACCTTACCTTGAAAAAGCCCTTGTGTATTTTGGCAGGTGGTTGTGGGATAAAAACCCTGACGTGTCTCTGATAAGAATTGTGTCTGTGCATGTGCCACGTTGTCAAACAGTGAGTACAGTGGTAAATTCAGCCCCTCACTAATTTCATTTTCTTCAAAACACAGAAGGGGACATCTCGCCTGAGCCATGTCTGGACTGAATGCGTCTCTCGGATACTTTGTGGCTGCTGTGACTTTTGTAGTCTCAGTTCAATTTCTCCTTAAAAAACGGCCACGGTTCAGCTTCATCTCAGAGTTTACATCTTCTTTTATGCTGGTGGCATGTTGGCTGGAGGTGCAGACCATCGTGGAGGTGGGCGAGTGGGCCGGGGGTTTGGGCCCTGATGTGACTTTAACCATACTGTTTGTGGTATTGCTCACACACGGTATAATCTGTGGTGATGCATCAGGGAATCCCAGCCTGGCTGTGCAGAAATTCATGAAGCTTGAGGCCACCACCGTAACCACACTGCTTGATGTTGCTGCCCAGTTTATTGGGGCTCACCTAGGCCTTCTTGCAGCCAAATACTACTGGAGCCTGGAGCTGACAGACATGCACATGATCAAAAACCTGATGATCAGTGAGTGCAGCACATCTCTGCTGGTTTCTGTGCTTCAGGGATCTTTTACCGAGTTTGCCTGTGCCCTCGTCTTGCACATCATCCACTTAAACCTATGCCGCCGATCTGCTCTGATCAGAGTGCCGCTGATTGCTGTCCTCCTAACATTCCTGTCCCATTCAGGTGAGCCTGGGAATAACTGGCTTTCCTAATCTTTGTATTATTTAAACGTTTTACCTTCTGCTTTTTGGGATCCATTATTTGCATTTTTTTTTTTTTACTTTGAAAGTTCAGAGGACTTAAAGCTGGAAATTTAACAAAAACTGTATTTTCCTATTCTTTTCTTCAGCCAAAGGTTATACCTCAGCTTACATGAATCCATCACTGGCATATGGACTCACCTTCCACTGTTCTGGATTTACCTTTGCAGAGTATGCAGTGGTTTACTGGCTGGGCTCTCTCACAGGTAAACTGATTAAATGTGCATGTCCTTTCAGGTCTTAAAAAATTAACACAATACATAAAATAAACATTTGATTTCTAGGTATGACTTTGGCTGTTCTCCTGTACATGGGCCATATTCCCAGAATCTTTGCCAAGAATCTGCTATACTCCCAGAAGACACGTTTCAGAGTGCCCAAGACAGACAAAGCAGAAAAGAAGAAACAGTGAAAGTTTTTTTTTCTTAAATGCAAATCTTTACTTACCAGTGCTCAGCTGTAAAGAGATGTTTTTAATTTAACAATTTATCAAAAATAAAATCTTCAAATTTTGTCCTCCGTTTCTTTTTTAATCATGACATAAGTTTTTATTTGAAAAAAAAAAAAAGAAAAAAAAAACAATTTACAAGATACATATGATTTTTTTTTTAGCAATGTTAGAGTGTTAGCATAAAAAAACAAAACAACCCCCCTTGTAATCAGAAAAGTAAAAAACAAAAAAAAAACAAAAAAACAAACTGTCAATAAAATTAAAAGAAGTAATTTCATTTAAATAACATTTAAAAAAAAAAACCTTCTCTAGTCTGTGGGTGGATGTGACACAACAAAACTATATATTAGCTTTTATTAAGAACAGTCCTTTGTATGTTAAGCAAATAGAGCAGAGCCATGGCTGCTACGTGCTGGTAGCACCTGGAGCAGAACTAAGTTTTGATGTCTGTGACCCGTCATTCTTTGTGTCTTTTGGCTGATTTTTAGCAGAAGTGATTGAATCTGTATGAAAGAAAGAAAAAACAATCAGCACAAATTTTTTGTCATAAAAGTCCCGTGCAAGAAAACATGAATTTCTTAATTACTGAATTTGGCAGCATGCTTATATAAGCCATATTGTGTTATGGTATGTTTCGTCTTAGATATAAGTTTTAAGTTTGTCACCTTTCTGCTTTTGCTGCTCCAGCTGAGCCTCAGCTCGGTCTGCCCATAAACAGTAATCTGGATTATTCAGTAAGGTCTTCCTCTGTCCACAACTGAGACATCTCATCACGGTAAAACGAGTCTTGCTGTTTTTTCCTTATTAAAGAAATTCAGTTTAAATAAATAAATAAGTACATTTTTAATATTTATTCATTATCAACCATTTCTGAAACACAGGACAGAAAGTGACAGCCTACATTAAGTAGGGACTGAAAGATAATAGGGGCTTACGTTTTTGTCTTGTTGTAGCAGTTACACCTGGGATGAGCAAAGAGCAGCACCTCTTGCACAATGTCCTCTTCACCGATGGATCTCTACATAAATTGAAACATTAAAATGTTAGTCCATCTTTAAGTACATTCTGATTTTACTACTGTCCATCAGCTCCAAGACCAGTCTCATGTAAATATATGTGAATCTACACACAGCTACACATTAACATCATAACACTTGTCCACACATTGTCAGTGTGAGACTGCTCTCATGTGTGAATACAGCAGGGTAAACGTGGCAGATGTTCCAGACAAATGCCAACTGAGCTGCTGGTCCTTATGTGTGCTTGTGTAGTTCGTACGGTATCGTATATTTAACACTATTTCAATAACTTTTTTTTTTTTTAACTGTGACATTTTCATCTCAGTAGTTCAATACTTGATCTAAAGGGAGCTCTGTGGCACGCCGAAATATCCTGCATTACTCTTTTGCTCCCCAGACAATGTGATCAACGGGATTTGTTAAAAATCAGTATTTAAGTACACGTGATTATCATCTCAACTTACTGTCTGAGAACGAGACGCTTTGCAATCGTCTTCTGTGAGAAGCAGAAGAAACGAGCCAGCTCCACATTTTCCGGATTTTGAGCTAAAACACAATGTGCAGCCTGTGGACAAAACGTAAGAAACCAGCTGAGCGACCACATTCAAAACAGAGAGCATGCTAGCATTTATGTAGCATGTGACTGTAGCTGGAAGCATCGTGACGATAATTAACTAAAACTTTCTCCAACCTGGTAAAGGTAGTTCAGTCTCTGGTAAGCTTCTTTGTCTTTCAAGTGGAGCGCCATTACACACAAAAGTCAGATAACAAATTAGCCCTAATAGTAACAGCGGATTACTTCTAACTACAGAAGTATGACCCTCTGCAAGTAGCTACAACTAATATGCTTCCGGGTTAATCCTTCAAAATAAAGGCACACAACGTGATTCACACCTCGGAAAATCAAAAACGCTAAATCATCAGATTAGGAATTAACTGTCTACAACAATTCAAAGACCCGACAAGCATCTTGTATCTTTGTAGTTTAGTTATATCAACATCAAACCATATCACAGAGAAATTATTCATTGATTCTACAACCAATTAATTGCAAGGCTTGTAATTCTTTTTCTATACTACTTTGACTTTGTGTGGCTTACGAAGTAACGGATGATCTCTTTACACATCAATCACATTCACATCCAAATCACAAAAGTAAAAACAGTTGAATTTATTTGAGTGTGCAGACAAAGTCGTTAGTTGTCCAGAAGAGAAACCGTTAACAAATTGTCTTTACCAGCCTTTGTATCCAACCAGTATCATATGGTCACGTTTTTCAAACTAGTTAAGTACACAATATACACATGGAAAAACAAGAGCATTTGTTTAGTCAACACGAACACAAAGGACAAAGTTCAACATACAATACTCATTTTTAATAACAACAGAGAAGAAAGTAGAAACCCTGTCAATCTAACATTTTAATTTACCTGTAAGGTGCGCCTCTGGTATCAGGAGACTATAAAGATACAGGGGAAGAACAGGTACAGTAGCTCTGTTGTGTGTAACAAATGTAGAACGACATAATCACAACACATGTTCATGATGATGACTCCACTGAAATCTTTCCTATAAAACCAATAAAAGAAATGTCCTTAAACAATGGGTGGATGTGGAAATAGCACAAGTGTTCACTGAATGAGACAATATGTGACAAGAAGGGGGACAAACATAAAATTCAAGTATCAAAATAACTAAGACACCAACAAGCTGAAAAGATCAATTACAAAGGTAGTAAAAATCATGGGAAGAGAGACACTGAGACAATCAACAATACATTAGGCAACATTTTGCATTTGTTTAAGGCAGTTGATTAAAAAAAACTAAGTAGAACTAGGCATCTTCTTCATTCCAAGTTAAATACAAGCCTAGCCCTAACTTATCACCAGAAGAGTTGATGTACAAAATTAACTATGCCCGACTCTGATACTACGCACTTGAGTTTGACTTGTCTTCTGACATCTGAGAATGAATAGAGTTCATATGGACAGCGGTGGGGTTGTGCTCTAGATTTTTGGTCTTCTTCACAGTGAGGTTTGTCAGGGCTTATAAGGCTGGTGCATCAAGAGTGGCACACCACTCTCAGCCTATTGTCTGGCACAAAATCTAAATAGTTGGCACATATCTGTGCACAGCATGGGAAGGCAGGATAGCTACTTTCATCAGCTAACGATTGCTCTTCATGGCCTCCTTGGCTGCCAAGATGAGAGGTGTGAGACTGGAGAGAGGTTTCGCCAGCTTCAAAAATGGATGCTGAAAAAGATGTGGATGTGAAAAGAGAATATTACTGGCCTGAAACACAAACAAAGTAAAACACTGAAGAGTTCAAAGAGTAGCCAATAACTGGAAACGTTTGTAACCTGCAGGAGCTCTTTGCCACTGCCTCTTTTCTCTACATCCATTTCCAGGCACAGGTTTAGAAAATCTCTGAAAATTGGAGACAGCTTCTCAGGATTCTGAAGCTCAGGTGTGCCATTTGTAGCAATTAGGTATAATGCCTGCCAAAGGGGAAGAGACAAACAAACAAAAACTTTAAAAGCAGAGTTTTGGGAAACAACACACTTAAAGGAAATGAATCAAGTCAAACTGGCTGAGAGGGAAATGTACTACAAAAGTTAATGCTGCACAACTTTCTATATTTGCCTGGGGATATTCCAATCCACATGAGCACATTCCACACAAGAAGTGAAGCTTGTCACTTATAAAGTAAACAGACCAAGAGCGACAAAGTCAGAAAAAGCAAAGTGTGAAATATAGGGTAATAAAGTTCATTATAGTGGTAAAAAGGAGCAGGGTGTAAAATCAGAAAACGTTAAAAATAAACAAAGACAAGTGTTTATCCTGCTTTTCTGTTGAATCATGGGAGTCTATGGCCCACAGTTATTTTCTAACTACACCAAAAGTCCGACAGACACAAATCACCGATTCAGTTTTAAGTGATTTACTGTGACCTTGTAGACACTGTACAGATGAATAAATTGGAAACATTTCATTTAAAAATGGTATATATTTCCCTACGCTGCTCTACACTATATTAAAGGTGTCTAAACTAAAATGTGTGAAAGTGTTCTGCACTCACTCGTAGTGGATTCTCATTCAGGTAGGGAGGTTCTCCTTCAACCATCTCAATGGCCATAATACCCAGTGACCAAATATCTACTTTAGGCCCATAAGCCTTTCTGGTCACCACTTCAGGAGCCATCCAGTAAGGCGTGCCTACCATGGTGCTGCGTTTGCTCTGCTCTGGAGTGATCTGGGCGCAAAAGCCAAAATCGGCTGTCGAAGACATGAAGAAGAGTGAAACAATTTACACCGGAAGGATTTAACAATGCAATATTTATCATAATTACAGCACAGGACTCACTCAGCTTGACAGAACCATCCATCCCAAGCAGCACATTGTCACTTTTGATGTCTCTGTGGATGACCTGATTTGCGTGTAGGAAATCCAATGCTTGTAAACACTGGGTGAAAAAAAGAATTGATAGAGGGAAAGATGGCATTTTTTTTATTATACCTTTTACATAAAGTGGGGGTCAGTTTGTTTTACAGGACTGCAAAATGTAACGTACCTCTCGGCAGACAGCAGCTATCTGGGCCTCATCCATGCAGGTCTCTGTAACCACATCTGTCAGCGAGCCACCAGCAAGATATTCCATCACCACAAATAACTCCTCCCCCATCAGGAAACTGGCACATAAAACAAACGCATGTGAACAATCAGACAAAAAGTACTGTAAAAAAGTTTAAAAACCTGCCAGGCTGTAGGTTTACGTTCACTCTCACCTGTCTAAAAAGTTGACAATGTTTGGGTTCTTGAGCTCCTTCATCACTAGAATCTCGTTGATGATCAGCTCCTTCTTCGGCTGCTTTTGTAAGTTGATCTGTTTAATGGCGACCTGGCAGTGTGAAAAAACATATATGACCTTTAGTTCACTCTAGGTTTAACATTCAAAAATCTTTCCTCCTAATGTAAAGTGTCACACAGTAAGTAAGAAAAACACATACGCATATGCCTTTAAGAGATAAAATGAGTTTCTAAGCAGTTTAGTGGATTTAGTGGTTGGTGCAGATGCTGGACTTTAGATACTTCTTGTTGCATAACAGATAGCTCTTGCTCAGTTTAACTTAATTCAACTTCTTCATTTTTTGTTTGCTACAATTAAAATAATAAAACTTTGTTTTTTATTGAGCTAGATTGCTTTTGATATTTGTGGCTACTATGACACAATAATTTATCATTTCTGGGGATAAATAAAGTACATCGTTCATCAGATCTACTTGTCAGGTGCATTGATGGAGACCCAACGCACTGCAGTTCTCACTTTAAAGTTGTTTGGATGGGTCTCCCTGTTATTCTGGCTACACAGCCAACTACTCACAACACTTACAAAATTCCTGGCAACCCAGATCATTACAAACTTCACTCCACAGCAACGTCTCAAATGTACCACCTGAACACCTTCACCATGTTATCTCTCTAGTAAAACTCCCTAAAAGCTCTTTCTAGCTACAACATGTTCAGTGTTCATCTGCTCACTATAAACTAAAACTGTGCACCTACGTATTACCACCCAAATAATCTTTTTAGTAACTACCAGCTGCCTCACAATCCTTTTTATAAGCAAATAATAAAAAATAAACAAAAGGTGCAGTCCAATCCTTTCAAAAATGGCTTTAGCTTGTCACTCAGCCCCGCTTGCTATGATCCATATTATTTTTCTTTTTTTTGATACCACCTAGTCCATTACTTATTTAGTCTTTACCTCCTGTCCTGTGGATACATCAATGGCTGTGAATACTGTTCCTGATGCCCTGTAAAAAGAGGAAGATTATTTATTTACTTCAACACATATTCTAAGAAACTATACACTCACAATTATTCTTCAAATGCATTTTTACTCACTAAATGTTTTACTTAAGGTCAGTAATACTGAAGAGAATTTATGTTTGTATGAGTTGAGAGGAATCACATCTTGATTAGGAATGTACTACCTGAGAAACACAAGTATTCATGTGTCACTTATAAATAACTTGTCAATCTTATAAACTAAACTTTGACATGAAACCCGATGCTGAAGATTCTCCGACCTAAAAGCTGGTTGTGAAATTTCACTTTGTTTTTGGGTGGGATGATCAGAGGTAAAAACAGAGTCAAACTGCTATACTGTTTTGTTTTTATAACACCTTCTGGAAAAAGCTTTTAAAAATCCTGCTCTGGAGAAACAAGGGATTTTAAAACATTAAACATATTAATCAACATTAATAATATGACACATCTGCTATTAATAATGAAAGTTATTAGTCTACTACTATTTTTTCTCATGGTAACATTGCTCCAGGGCCTTTTCACAACAGAAAAAAAGAACTTGTCAAACTAGAAATGGTGAAACTGTTACAGACAAGACCGCCCTCCTGGCAAAATTTGCCAGTAAATAACTTCACCAGTTTAAAACTCAGCTCCTCCTATTGTGAGTATCTACAAGAGACTGAACAATAACAATCTCTGGTGATTTAAAAATCTCATATCGCATATCAACTGATACCGTTTCTTTCAGATACAGCAAACAAACTTTCATTGTTATTTATTAGTTAATGTATCAGTCCCTGCTAAGATAATATAACAGTCCATTTTAAAAACAAACTTGTTCATACAGCTACAAGCAGATGTGAATTACTCCTTTACGTTGCTTGTGGCATTTCAAACACTTGCTCCCAAGAGGAAACTTGTAGAGCGGCCTCTGACGAATAAACTATTCAGTATCAGCACTACTAACGTGGACCAAGTGTGTTTTGCCTATCGCTTCCTCACTTTCTTATTTTGCATTTCAGTCATTCGAAATGTTATGTATATGCAAATGGATAATATTGATCAAGCCCTACAATCTGATATCAAAAAGGCTATTCGCTGTAAATATTTACTTAGGTCTGGACAATAAAGATTGAAAATCAACTGCCTGTTTTATAACATAAACAATTAAAACTGTAATATAAAAAGTAACTCACCCCTGGCCAATCTTTTCATATCGGGTGTACTTCTTCTTGGGATCCCCAATACTGACTATGGTTCCTGTAAACCACATTTAAAACGTGTTAAAAGAAAATGGCAAATGGAAGTGACAGGAAAAATGAATTATGTCTACTGTATTTATGCGAGACTAATGATGAAGTAAGAAAAATTTACTCAGTTTGTCCATGATCTCTTCGTCTGACATCTTGCCCTTCCTTTTTTGCCTGTCTGCAGCCTTGGAGGCCACATCTCCGTCCGGACACGTGCTTGGAGCAGGGATGGGGTCGATGACAGAGCGAGTATATACCTGCAAAATACAACAAACATTAGCCAAAGATCAAGATTATTTTTAAATTGTTATTTAAAAAAGGAAAAACAAAATCATTAGAATTAGAAGTGGAAATAAAAATATCTTATAATGAATTCTGATAATAATCGTTACGCAGTAAGGCCAACATCTGGCAGGTGACATACACTCTTTGTGTGTTCTGGTCTTGGTGCCACAACTGGTGGAGGCGCTTCATCATCGTCATCATCATCGATGTCTTTGATGTTTGAAGATGAGGGTTCAGTGCCTTTTTTGGCAGCCTGGTATAAAGTCACAACAGATTTTGTTAATATGTATTAGACAAAACAAATATATAAAAAAATACCTTTTAAAAGTCCCAAGATACTTACAGACTGAGGCCCTACTGTAAATGTGTCTTTTTCTGTGAATTTAAAAAAAAGTGTGTTTTTAGTAACCATGGAGGTATAGTCAATTTAAAACTTAAAGTCTGAGTGTCATTAAGCTGTGACACTCACTGATCAGTTTACCCCTAAATAGGGTACCAAAAACATAACATTCTCACCAGAGGATGAGAAGCTGAGGTACTTCTGGCGACCGTTGCCTGTAGAGTCATAGAACTTAAGGACATCAAGCACAGCCTGTGGGTTTTTCTTCTGCTCGGACTTGGTAATGTTTGACGTCTGGAGTAGTCGAGCCCATTGCTCTGGCATACCCTATGTATTAAAAACAGAAAGGAAAATGTGTCCAATAATGTAAGCTCTAATCTAAAGGACATGCTGTGCTTTGGTAACAAGAGAGCAGAGTTTAGTGAGTGAAAAATGAAAATAACCAAACAGCGAACTCACCGTGAACTCCCCTGTTACAGCGTCAAACCCAACATGTATGGTATGTTCAAAATCTGAAGGCGGTGAGATTTCTGGTCGCTCTTTGTCTCGATCTTTCTTCCTACCACCTGAAATTAAATGAACCTTTATCCAAATTGACCAGGACAACACTCGCTACAAACACTAGACTTGAACTTATTTTAGGCCAAACTTTTAATCTTTTTATCTCACTTTTTTCAGCCCCAGAGAAGATTGAGATGATCTTATTGCGCTTCCTCTCCTCAGGCACAGAAGGCAGCGGTTTAGAGCTGTGGTTGGCCGAAAGTGAGTCTTTGCCAGAGCCAGTGCTGAAGATAGTGCTGCTCATCCTGACCGGAGGGGCAGGGGGTTTATCCTCAGGATCTCCGTTATCACACATGGCCAGGAGGTGGTTACAAGCCTCACAGGGCTAACCAGGACAGGAATACAGCGTGTGAGGATAGTAAGTGGTGAGGGAGGAAGGCGGTGCTCACATCAGCATGAGACACTAGTGTGTTCATGCACTGCAGGAGAAAGAAAACACCAAGAAGTACCTGGAAAAAAAACAGATATATGAAAGAGTATAACTACGCTGTAATAAAGCTAGAAATACAACAGGGTGTAGTGACAAGAAAGCAAGCACCCTCTATAATAAAATAATAAGTTAAATTTGCTACAGAGGTTCAATAAGTAGGAACATTGGAAGGTGTAATGTTTCGTAAGAACCCTGAGCAGACAGAAAAACCTACACAAAGCCTGACATGTTTTCAGAGACATCACACTTTCTCTGTACTTGTGAAAAAGCTGCTGCAGAGACCTGCTGCAACAACTTTACAAAGTTAACTGCGCATAGAGTCGACAGGGGTACCCAAGAATAAACATAAGCATGATACACAGCAGACTAACTCGAATAATCAGCTCGTATTCTAACATCTGAAAGGTGGAAGAGGAGCCCAGATGACAATCAAAGAACGAAGTTGCTCCTTATCTAGTGCACAAAAATGAAAAGCTTGCACCTTTCTTCATTTTAAGGTTTATAAAGTACGAGCACAACCTCATGAATGACCCACATATTTCCATATAACGGTGTTCCTACTGTAATGTCTACTCAAAATGCCCTTCAAGAGAGTAACAACAGGGGCGGCTAGCGGGCTAAAGCTAGGATAACTACTTGGCCAACAAGTGTGCTAGCCAGAAGCTAACATTAGCAAGCTATAATAGCGACTGCAAGCCTTAAATAGAGCTTTCAGCTAACGCTAACTTGACAACCAAGCTTGAAGGTTCCTCCCCATGATCCGCCAAAAATAACACTGTTAAGCGGTGCTTTAGAAATCACAAAACATACCAATTCACAAACTATTCCGCACAAATGAGCTTTATTTAGCTAAAGAAGGCGACGCAGGAGCAGAGAAGCTTACCGGAGAATCCACACCAGTTAAACTTGATTGGAACTTCAGTCCAGAACGATCCTCGACGGTGTGCAAAACGTCTGTATATCCTTTAAAAGTTATTCCCCCGTAACAAGGGCTCCCCGGTGGTACAGCCGGCGTATAAATAACTTAGTACAAAGGTTATTCCAACTATTTACAGTGCAACTTTTCTTCTATCTTTTCGGCCCTTGGATAATTCCGCTATGGCGAAGGGGAAGCGGAACTACCGACCCAGCCCTGGCCTGTTCAATAAAATGTTTCAAATGAATGGTGTGTGAAAACCACTGTTGGGCAAGTTACTTTGAAAAGTAATTAATTATAGTTATAGTTACTTCTTCAAGTTAGTAACTGAGTTACAATATTCTAAAAGTAATTAATTACTTGAAAAGTAACTATTGTGTTACTTTAAAAAAAACGTTTAACCCTCTGGGGTCCAGGGTATAATTGGCCATTTTTAACTACTTTTGATTTTCCCTCTACATTTTACCTTTAAAAACTATTTACTTTGCCTTGTTTGGTATCATCCTTTTCAGCACAACCTCACGTGTCTGAATTTACAGTTATGTTTTCATTTTGACTGCATTAACACAATTGATCTAAAATCAGAAAAAAACAAAAAATCAAGTAGAAAACAGTTATATTTTTTACTGTAACAACCACAAACTTGTTTAATGAATCATATTTCATAATTTTAAATGCAAATATAAATTGTCAATTTTAAAATCCTACGCACAAGTTTTGCAAACAACAAAGTTATTTGCATCCATTTACCTTTTACCTTGATTTTTTAAATAACCATTTCAAACTATTTACAGAACAATCACCTGTTCTGCATTCAATAAGATGCCACACAAATTATTTGTGCCACTCCAAATATTTCTGTCCACTATAAAGGAGAACATCACAGCCTGATATCTGCAGGTCTGACAGCAGCAGGTGTATCACTCCTTTTTCTACCTGAAGACAGCAGTCGCCTCATTGTTCTGACACTACACGCTAACCACACAAGACAACACATTAACTACACGGCGAAGACAGTCAGCTATCTGAAGCAAAGAAGAAAGAAAAGAAAGAAAGGAAAAATCAGAGCCCGTGTGCAAAACCACACGGATCATACCCGGAGCTCCAATAACACGTTTTTAAGCATTAAGAATAATAAAAATGTGAAACATGCTGAAACCTATTAAAGTGGACGTTTAAGGTAATGTAGTTCAGCATTTACAGATGTAATTTTCCAGCTGCAGAGCAATTATTTTGTAAATTATAAATGAAGTGTGGCAGGTTTCTCTCACTAATCTGACATTAATGTAACGTTTGTTTATTTTCCTGCCTTAAGAAATTTTAAATGGCCTAATTTTGAAAGCATAATTTTACTCAGATTTTTATGGCGTAAATAAAAAAAAGCAAATAACATACTAGCAAATTTACTTTCTACACACGCATCATTGTTTCTCAAGCTGTGAGAAACGACAGAAAAATGTACAGACTTATGTTAAGTAACAAAGACTCATTCCAAATGAGGGCAAAATTTTTATAACAACAACAAAGGCCTATTTTGAGAGAGGAAAAACAATATAGACATATAATATATTAGTTATATTGAAAAAGGAAGATGATGGGTTAACTACTTATTAGTTTTCCTGCAGTATAGTTCATAAACTACTTAGAACATAAACTAGTTAGAACATATAAGGTTCTTCATCTTCTTTCCCCTGCTTCCTTTAGGGGTCGCCACAGTGGGTCATCTGCCTCCATCTCACCCTATCCCAACATCCTCCTCAATTTCTGACTGTGCACTTCCTGGTCCCTTCTAATGACAATCTAAACATGTTCAGCTCCGCTACCGCCAGCTTGGCCTCCTGACTTTTTATCAGTGCCATCTCGTCTCAGGTCTCTCTACCATCATGTAAACCTTCACTTTCACTCTACTGCTATCCTTCAGTCACAAATCACCCTTGACACTCGTTTCCACCAACTCCAACAGATAAAACTGACTTTATAACAAAAATGTCTATATTTTGTGCATATAGTTATCAACTGAAGTTAAAATAGGGCTAGATCGTACTATTCTGTATTAACAGTTTGTTCCACAAGATGGTGTAGAAAGTCAACATGAGAGGAAGAGGAAATATGGAGAAGCAGAGGAAACACCTGGAAAGTAACCGTTATCAGCAGCAGCATCACCTCCCAGAGGGAAATCAAGTAAAACAAGAGGAGGAGTTAATGAGGATGCTGAGTATATTACTGGTATGATAAAAGCTGTTGGTGCTAATTTTCCCAGTCAAAAATAGCTATGAAGCAGATGCTATTTGCAGTGCGTGTGCTCTTACTGATATGTGATTTAGACAAAAGACAGTTGTGATCCTCTCAGGTAGAGAGCATATCCAGATCTTTACTGGGGGATCTCAGGTACATTTTCTTACTACACAGGAGCTGATACTTACATGAAGTATTTCTAGTAAAATGCTGCACCTGGTGGTGAAAGTTCTAGTTAAATTTTACAGAGGGTGACTTCAAAAAACACTTCTACTGTGTTGACACTGTGTGACTATGCGCCTCTCTTTGCTCATTGGTGATGCATAATATGTTGCAGACTTAATTCTTTTTAACAAACTATGTGATTATACAATTTCTAAATTACCCTAAGCATTTTCTCTGCAAAACAAGAAAAATATTGGACTGGCTCTTCATTGACTGTATTGTTTGAAGGCGTTTCCATGTTCCATGTTATGTAGTGCCACATGCACTACCCAACAGGGTCAAGAACATACAACTACAAATGGAGCCTGGTAGGAGACCAAAATTGGATAACAGATGTAATAAGACAAGACATAAGCTGAAAGAATAAAAAACTTAGTTTTTCCTGACAGCATGCACGGCAGCACAGTTTGTCACTCATAAATCAAACATCCAAACGTTGGCACAGGATGACACCTGGTACTCTGTCTCAAATGGATATGACCTTTACCTCATCATGGCATTCTTTAAACTGCCACAAGAAAAGAATACTGATAACATTGTTGTTATATTGTATTTATAGCAATCTGAACTATATACATTTTATTCAGTGTTAAAATACAGATTATACTACTGTAGACTCCAGTTTTATAATTGTGTTATTATAATAGCCCATTTTACAGTCAAAAATAAATGAAAATCACAACCAAATAGCCCAAAACTGAACAAATTAATTGATAAAAACATGTTCCTTAATTAGGTGCACTAAACTGAACAGATAAAGAATCATGATCCTCCCAAAATGAGGTCATAGCAGGAAAAATGCTTGCACAGGTTGCAGGATTCACAAAGATAAACATAGTTACATTAGCTAGAATGGAAAAAGGTAAATTCTGATATCTTTCAGCATTTATCTGTTGTTTCAGCAATATCTCAGTATTCTTTCCCATCTCAATTAGTCCTGTTCTCTGCTTGCAGCATTTCTGCAGATAAGATGACAACACTGAAAGTGCCTCTTCCTTGTCAGTTTGATAAAAAAATAAATAATGCCAGTACAATTTTAGCTATTTAAATGACTTGATGTTTCCACATGTATTTGGACAGTGCCACACAGCAGATCATTGTGACAAGAAGAGTCCCTCCGCATACGTGTGCCACCAAAGACCCATCACCCACTGGGAGCTGGAAACTCACTGGATTGAGATCCTATAAGGCAAAAGGGAAACAAGTGAATAATTGAGTTTTGTTTTTGTTTTTTTATCACCTTTTCACTCAAGATTTGTTGAAATATTGTTCACAATCACCTGCTGAGGCTTGACTTTAACCCAAGAACAAGTGCTTGAATTGCTGGCAGTGCATGGTGCATCCACAACTGTGTGAGGCTCTAAGCTGCTGAGCTGTGCGCCTGGATAAGAGAAATAGTTTTAGAAGAAAGTGTTTCAGAAAGCCAACGTGAAAAGGCTTCAAGTCACGTTTTTGTTTTTACACTATAAAGTTTTGATCACTAAACTTATTATATGTATGTAACCTATGACTGTTGTATCCACAACCACAAAAGTGAAATAATTTGGTAATATTCATTGACACTCCACTTTCATAGAAAACAGATACAGATTTAGGTTTTTATGCTCCCACATCATTTAGTTTAATTATGCAGTCAGGTAAAATTGTATTGTGAACAGTAAGGTTGATTTAATGTATTTAGTTAATTTATTTCATTACACATTATGACACAAAATTGTATTTTAAATATCACATTTGGTTAACATTGTTTTCCGTCTGTATAGATATACACAGTGTCAGAAATTGCTATACAATGAAATGAATCCACTTACATTTTTCTGACCGCAGCAGCAGCTCTGGAACTTCTATGTCAACAGATTTCAACATTTTTCCATCAAACGAGGGCTTGTGGTAGCGACCATGTATTGGAATTGTTACTTTGAATAACTTGGAAGTTGGTCCAGTGGAGAAAGGATACACATAGGTGACAAATCCTGAAGCTTTGTGAGCAGGAACCTCAAGGTCAATGGCTGAATCTAGTAATATCTTACAAAGTTTAACACAGAAATAATTAAATAAAATATATATATATATACTATACACATGTTTTGTACATGACTGTGGTTTGTAGTAGAATTTTACACTGTGTTATGCTATATCTAGTTGCTCGGCATCTTACCTTCCAATCATTTTGATCACTAAGGGATGCAAGTTGATATGGATCAACATAGACATCTCTGGGCCATCTATGAATCAGCAAAACTTTGACACTACTGAGCTCTTTGGATCTGAACTCAACTGTAGTTGTCACCTCCCTAAAACATATTAGAAAATATCATTGATTTTCCTGACAAGCATCCCTAAAGGCAGAACAGCTTTCTTTTGAGAAAACAAACAACCGAATACCTGTGGAAACCCTTTTTGTTGAGCTCCACTCTCACTGATGAGGGCGCAAGCCACTGCCTCAGAAGATCACAGTGGTTCTGAATCTCATCTGCACAAATTAGCAGGTTACACTGATCAGGTAAAAGCTTTTTGAATTTGAACAAGGTGCATTTGTTTTTCAAACTGTGCTAGATTATATAAGTCATGTTATCCATACAGGGGTATATTTACAGCACTTTTTTGTCTACTGTAAAAATACTATTGCTTCCTTCAAACTTTAACCGCCCCCCCCCCCAAAAAAAACAACAACCCACAAACAAACAAAAACAAAAAAACCCAACAACTTAATTTAAATGACCTTCAATCAATAATAATGAGAGCTTATTGAATGACTATCGAGTTTTCACGTAAAACCTAGTTCACGTACCCTTTTCGCCCAAACAGAGACATTTCGAGAATAAGCTCAACGCAGAAACAACATAGAACAGTTTAAAATACATTAAAAAATATAATGGCCAACGCTGAGGCGTGTTTATTTAACTCAAGCACAGCTACTACCGCTTAAGCGCTTCTTTGAAGTGTTTACGGAAGAGGATTTTTGAAGGCCCCTTTTGTAGTTTCAAGGAGCCTGCAAATGTGCCTGTGTAGAGATTGAAAAACACAAGCTTTTAAGGAAACATTTAGTAACATTTATAGACATAGAAAGTAGTTTTCAGGAATGAAATGAATAATGATGATACGTGAAAGTTAAATGATTTTATATTATTTTTTTAAATCCGAAATTTAACGTCAGGCATCCCAACAGACAGAAGCGTCTTTACGTGAAGGCTCCGCTGGCAACCTGGCAACGCGTAATCATCCCTGAAGCCGCTGCTCAATTTTTTTATTCATACTGTGCGCTAGTAGCAACAATTATAGCTGGGATGTTTCTGTTTTAAACATGTTTAAATTGATGGTCGGATTGAGTTAAGTTTGTTTGTTGTAATAGAAGTACAGGATGCGTTTTGCGGCAAAGCGCTGCGGGGTGCAGTTCAGCCCTCCATCCATAGTTTTAATTTATGAGCACACGGAAACCAAAAAGGTGCGAAAAAGAATAATACCTGTGCGAAATTTCTCCAAATACTCCGGTAAGGCACCACGGACACGTTGGGACTCGTTCTCTTTGCTCCATGTCACATGTTGCTAGATATAAGAATAGAAATAGCTAGAATCAGTGTGAGAATATTATTTTAGCCTCGTTTGCTGTATATTAATAATTATATGATACTCTAGTAAATCTAACAAACCTGTCAGAGTCATGAGCCCCTGAAGTTTTAATTTCTATATCTTGTGGATAGCAGCAGGTAGATTACCTGCAAGCTGTTGAGCCTCAGGCTCCTATTTTTGACTAAAATAGGAGCATCTTACTTTGTTTAACTAAAGTCATTGCTAGTGAATGTTAATAATAAATAACTAATATGTAATACATGGAAATCTACCTTTATCGTACTGCGTTTTTTCCTTCCTGCTTTTGTTTTGTTTTCTTGTTAGCCCATTTTTTGAGACATAGTTGCTGTGATCAGAGCTGGAGTCATGAATGCACACTGCATTAACATATGTATGTAGCGTAGTTTGTTCTTGTAGATTGCCACAAAGTAACTGGGCAGGACTACAACCAACCTATTACCTCATGCTGTCTCTTCCAGACTACAGCATGGCTGCTGAAAGGCTGAAGAACAACCCTCGGCACAGGGACTACCTGGAGGGTGTCTCTCAAAGCCAGCTTGAGAAGCTTCACATTATCCTGCGCGATCACATGCAGGGCTTCAGTCTGGAGCACAGCCTCTCCTCGTTCTGTCTGGACCCTGACGAAGACCTGAACAAACTGGACGATGAGGACCTGGCACGCAAGAAAGGCCAAATGGACGAACTGTTTGAGAAAAACCGGAGACGTAAAGATGATCCTGACTTTGTTTACGACTTTGAAGTTGATTTCACTAAGACCACCTTAGAAAAGTGCAGCTGGGATGATGAATCAGATGATGGATTTTGAAACTCTCTTTTTACCAATGTTTTAATTAAGAATGTAGATTGTAAATCTATAGTGAGACTGCAGGAACATACAACCCAACTGATGTAGATGGCAATGCTTCAATAAATGTCAATATAGTAGAAATACTATACCTTTAATCAAACAAAAAACCACCTTGAACCTCTGTTAATGGCAAGCAAAGACCAAAGCCTGTTAATCAAGGGAAACTAGAGCTATGATTTGGTGTCTGTGTACCATAGCATTTATCTGTAAAATCTTCTCGGGCGCTGATAATTGGCATCTGTCTTGTGTCAGTGACGTAAAAGACTGATTTAATGCGACATGACCATTCAAACAGCAGTCGCTTTCTAAAACATCAGATATGTATCGGATTCAGTACCACATATGAAAGTGACCAAGATCGGATGTGAAAATATCAGATTTGTGCTGTTTACACTGTCATACCATAATCGGATATGGGTCACATAGGGTCAAAAAAGTTGGATTTGATGCGCTTTCGCCTGCAGTGTGAACGTAGCCTTTGACAACCAAAAGACAGATATTAAATTTATGACATCCAGTGACTGCAGTCTCTAACACTGATGACAAAGCGCCCATGTTAAGGCAAATTACTGTACCTGAAATACTATTACCCAACTAACTAACCCATAGTTTAAGTTTAAGTTTGTTAAGAGTTTCCCTCAGGTCAGGGTTAATAAACTCCATTTTAACAACTTGCTTTTGGGAACAGGCCTCCAGCAACACCTAGACTTCATTCATGGAATGAAACAGGCAGAGTTTAGAGGAAGATTTCTAAATCAGGGGAAACAAAACCAAACAATGTTTGAGAACAACCTGATAACAAACATTAATTCCATTTTAAGCTGCAGTAAACAAAATCATGCATGGATAATAGTGAATCTTTATTTGTTATAAAATACTGAATTTTACAAAATACAAAGACTTTGGTTCTTTTATTTGTGGCTTACACCTAGATGAGTGATATTCACAGTTGAATATGAAGATTCTAAAATCCTATTAAATAAAATCTGAGTGTACACCAGGAAGTAAGCAATACAACAAATATATCTTTGGGGGAAAAAATGTGTGCACAAAATAGTTTTATATCATACAAAATATATATATACACTTCCATATATATGGTCTGACATGATGTTCTATGGCAAAGTTTTAAAAGAGATAAACTATAACATAAAACTAAGCCTGCATTATCAAACCTTGTAAGGGGAAAATGTCATTCAAAGTGCTTAAATACCTCATTCAGTTGATAATAGACACTGACTGACTGACTGACTGACCATAAGTACCACAATACATTCAAAGATGTCGCAGGTTTTTGTTAAAATGCAATACAGAATGACTTTACATTGCTTTGCTAGTTTGGTTTAAGCTAATCAAAACAGTTTTTTACATTGTTATCAATTGCAGTCATTTTGCAGTGCCGATGTATTCCCTAAGGAGGTAGTAACAAAAAAACTGACAATTCCTTTTCCCATCACCATTTACACATGGATTAGGGTATCTGAATTGTAAATTCTCAGCAGGCTGTTAATTTATTTTAAAAAGTCATTTATAAAACTGACATTTCAAGTATGCTTAAGACACAATCCGGGTTTTTGAGTTAGTCTTTACACATGCACACGCGCGCACACACACACATACACACAAAGCAAATGACTTAAGAGGAACAACTTTCTGAATGACAATTTGTGAAAACTACACCCAGAAGATTACCCAGATTTACCCAGATTAGACAAATAATACATAGGTAAACTAGTCATTTTAGAGCTACTGGACAAAGACAGGCATCTTGAAATCCAATAACACGGACATAGTAAAGCAACAAGTATAGATATACTCCAACTCCGGATTAGGCCTTTAAAGAAAGCTTTATGATACACCATTTATATGGTGCGCTGTACGAACTAAAATATTTTATATATTTATGACATTACGAAACTCTACCCAAAGTACAGATGTTAGAGAAGCACTTCTGGAAATATGAAAACTCATTTTTTCTTCCTGTCCTGGGTGCATCTCGGACAAAACCTGACAGAGTAAAAGGAGGGGAATATGTTAATTTGCTGCAGAAAGAAAAAGCGTAAGATTCCATGAATAACTATATTCTCATCACAGACAAAGAGAATAACACTGTTACTACTCAAAAACGTACCATTTTCCTTTGGGTTTTGTGGCGAGATCAACACAAGCAAAGTGAAACCACTCAATGGGGCACTAAAACCAAGAATAACAAAGAAAAATGTCAATTTAAAAATTAAACCTAAACTTGCTCAGTCAAAAAGGTTCTTACAATAAAGCTTAAGAAGAAATTATAAGTGAAAACCTACATCTGGGTTATCACATCCTATCATTTCTCCATATGACACCTGATGACACAGGCAGTATGTAGGTTCATTTGGATCGACCGGCATGTCCAACACGTCTGATGGCTGCATAGGCAGGAGAGCGTCACTCAAGTCTGGGCTAAAAGACCAACATACAGAGCATGGTTAGAACTAAATATAAACATGAGCCAATTATCCAGTAAACTTGAGTTTGATTGAAGCACTGGTTCAAACTTACCTGTTTTTCATCTTTTTCTTTCTGGGAGAATCTTCATCTGAACCTTTCCTTCCTCTTCCCCTGGATCCACGCTTCTCTCTCAGCCCCCGCACATCATTTTCTGGGGAAAATATTTGCATTATTACACACTTAAAACTCTTGTCTTTTGTTGCGTTTATGATCAAAGGCGTGCAGTCACTCAGCTTACTTTTCAAACTTCTGCCCTCTGTACTGTCATAGCTCACTTCTAGTTTCTCCTTGAGTTCATTCTCAAACCGTGCCAGATCTGCATCCAGCCTGCGGATATGTTTGTCCACCTACGGTAGAAAGATATTGTGCATATTTAAATCTGAGTACATGTACACATTGATGATGTAAATCTGATAAACAGGGACAAAAAACAAAAATAATATGACATTAGAATCTGGACAGTGACAGGAGACACATTGTTTCGGACTAACCATTTCATATGTCTGCATTGCGAGCTGGACTTTGTCATCACTGAACTCTTTGCACTTGCTGTAGGCATTCTGGATCTTTTGCAGGTGTTCAACTCTCTGCTCAGAAGCTAGATTCTTGACATTTGCGATGTACTCCTCAGCCAGTTTGTCGATCTCTCCTTTCTTTTCTGCACAACAACATGATTATTAAAGTGCTGAATAAAACTAGTGATAAAATATTACACGTAAGCTTCCTATTTACAGTTATGGTCAGAAATTTTCATACAGTTATTGTAGGCATGAATGCCATGGTAAGTTTGCATAGAGCTAAAACAGGGTCAAATGTTTTATTCATTTAAGTTTAAATTTTTATATCTAAAAAATATAAAAAAATCTAAACTATTTTTAAAAAAAAAATCAATTATTTTGTATTGAATAAATTATTTGTTTTCATGCAAATCTGACATATCAATATGTTGCAACCTAATGTTTGTAACATTGATATACATTAAGGTGGGAAAAGATTTACCACAGCAACAAGGAATACTGTTATCTGATTGGTTTGTAGGTCACTTTCCCACAAGAGCTCTGAACTCCATAGCAAAATCTAATAATTTAATAATCCTGTTCATTTCTGTATATTATACTGAAATTAGAATCTGCCAACTTAATATGCCTTTACCCTTAATGTATATATAGAGTTCGTATCTCTTGCTATGAATTAATAATTTCCTTTAAATGATTTCCTTGAACTGTTCTTATTCCAGGGTGGAATGACTGCATCGCATAAATCTTTAATACCCTTATCAAACAAGACTTGGATGCACAAGTTTGAATATATTTTGGATTTTCTCTAGTCACAAAGGGTCGAAAGTGAGTGGATGTAAACTATTGACAACTGTTTGTCTAAGACTACTGGTAAGTGGCACAACCTAATACATAAGGAGCCTGGCTAAACTGGGTTTTCAGGTATCACAGATTATACTGTCAGAGCCATTTGTTTATTTTGTATAAGTCCACAGAGCGTTTTATTGACTGTAATGTTAAGAGATTAAATGATCACCTTCAGTTCTGTTGTCCAGGTCCCGCATCAAAGTGAAGTTCCTTTGTAGCTCACATGGCAAGTTTTCAATACCTAAAGAAAAGATTAGACAATATTAATGCCTAACAGTTCATTCCAATTACATTTTCTGAACATAATCATCACACTTAATTAATTATAACCTGTGCTGTAATGCCTTTTAAAAAGGCAAATGCACAAACTCAACTGAATGCTTTAAAATCAAAGAAATATAAATAAGAAGTAAAGAGCAGAGGTTATTATGACATTAATTACAACTTAGAAATCATTAAGCTTTACACTGAAGCCCTTCTTGTTCTACTTCCTCTCTTTATGAGTTTAATTCTGTCCAACCTGGTCACTCCCAATGCAAATCATAATCTTTTTGTTAGCGTTCGCTACCACCTACTCAACCCTTTCAGTCTTCCTGCTATCCTTCTGTCACAAATCTGCCCTGACACTTGTCTCTGCCCACTCCATCCTGCCTGCATTCTCTTCTTCACCTTTAATGCTAAAGGCTAAAATTACTTTTGTCATTATACTTATATAACATTTCATACAACATTTAAAATACTTGAGGTCAAATCTGCACATTAAACACAACACAAATACCATCACAACCATACACTCACGTGTGCATGAATTGCAGAATGTTGTCGTGTAACAATCTGTCTGTACAAAATAACGCTTCACATGTATTACATTTGTCCCAAAAGCAGACATTATTAAGGGCTCATGATAACAACAACTGTCAAGTAAATACACTCTGTATGCCATGTGACACACTTCAAACACCCCGCCCCGGCGCGTAAACTGTTACGGGAAACGCGGCAACCAACAGGTTGTAAATGATTTCCTATATAAAAACACAAACTGTGACTAAAATGAACCTAGCTTAAATATAAAGACTGTTAATATAACAATTTATCTCTAAATGCCCTTATATAACTAATGCTAGTTGCGTAGCTACAGGCTGCTCCAACATTGCTAGCGCTTGAATCAGAAACGGTTGCAACCTATAGTCAGTTTTCCTAAATATGTGAAAACAGTTAATTATTACATTCCCTTTTGACTGAATCTGACAAGACACATTAAGATCTTACCTACCCCACCTTTATCACTCCTAAGGTAATGCTAACCAGTTAGCTGGCGGGCTAATGACCTAACAGCCTGTTAGTTGCAAACGCACTGCATTGAAACCGCTGTCCAAAAATGTATAATAAATTAAACCTTTAAAAGTTGCATTTTCTATCTGTTGACAGAAATTTACCACATTCTGGATACTTACTGTCAAGGTAATGTTCCAAGTATATTGCAGTCGCCATTTCGAATTAGCTGTTTAGCTTCTGCGTTACCCTCGTTAGCTCCTCAAACTGTTGGCCAGAGAGGTTGGGTTTGTTTTGTAACCCTGGGTCGCCCGTTGGTCAGTTGGCTTGGCGTAATGCGAGTTTGTCTGCAGTCACAGGCTTCGCCGAATTAAATGAAGCGAGGCTCACAAAAACACAGGAAGTGACAGTTTACCCCAAGCGTGCCTTCACTCCGAACATGCGTGCTGGAGGACAGGGCACAACTTTTTAAGTTTGGTACCTCACATGTAATAAAAAAAAAGTTTCTAAGTACTATTCATTTACTCAAGTATTACGAACACGTAACTTTGCTCCCAATCTCCTCAGCTACTGTGTTTATACTAGTTTATACGCGTTCTATGCCAATTTAATGCATAATTAACCAAATGTATCAGCCAGACATGAAGAAACCAACAGGCAAATTCGTTACACACACACTCCTAATGGAATCATGTTTAATAAACATGAGGAATATTAACACAAGCCTCGCCGTCGGCCATGTGATTACCAAACGTTAGAAACGAACTTCAACAAGCGCGCCCTCGCTCCGTTTGCTAGCACTTTCCACCACTGTCAGCTGATAGGTTACGTCATCCAAAACAAAAACCTCCCTCTCGCGGAAAGACTGAACATTCGTGAAGATGCTCTGTGGGCGTGGCTTAAGGCCTCCGTTGTGGACAGTAACAGTGTCAGCTAAGTTTAGCGGTCAGGGTTTTTCCTCTCCGTGGAAGGAGTCTTCTTCTTTTTATTTTTTTTGCATCTCACTTCCGTGTTTGCTGTTTCTCCACGAAAAGCTTGATATCACTCTCCCCCCAAAAAGCATACAAAAAATCAAGTAGGTAACTAATTTATCCAATGCGTTTACAAGTACGGGTAAAACGACAAGTTGTGGTGTTTTAGCGTATTATAAACACGGTTAACCGATAGGTCAGCTTTGTAATGGCGACGTGTTTATATTAAAAAGCCGCTAACGGTTAGCGATAACCTACATATCAAATAACTTATATCATATAAAATCCACATTATAACAGGGTTGCTATGGGTGGCATAGCAGTTATTAAACATGAGGACGACCTACTCACAACTGGCCTAGTCTGACTTAAAACCAGGATGACATCTAAGTAAATAGCCTAAACATTGGTTAAAGCAGGAGAACTGTCAGTTATCTGGCTTCCACCAATGTCATGTCCTAAACATTGTCTAACTAAGCATGGGGGGACTACAGAGTAACTAAACATGGTGTTAATATTTCTGGCCATGTGGCCATATTACATTGAGCTGTTATTGTAACCTATCCTATCCTATCTTATCTTATATAAGCTTATGTTTCTGAAAATAGATTTGTGAACTTGCTAATAGTGCTAACAGTCACGAGGTTTGTGTTGGACATGCCACACCCAGTCATATGCTCCTAGTGTCTCAGTAATAACAGATGCGCTCTAATGTGTTTACATTTTATTCTGTAGGTGTTACTTCCAAGATGGCCATGGTAAAGAGTGGCTGGCTTCATCGACAAAGTGAGTATCCAGACACATTAAAGGAAAAACATGAATGCTTGACCTCCACAGTAATGGATCTATTAGTGTTTATGCTGTAAGTGGGGGCAATTGTGTGGTTTAGATGACCTGTATCCTACAATGAAACATTTTTAGCCTGATAGTAGTGATGAGATATGAAAATGATAACACAGGAGACTTTGGATCTCAACCTAATCGCGGAATATTTGTTGGAAGAAGGATATTTCATTACTCCAGTAAAGAGGGGTCTTTTTTTTCTTTTCATTTGTCACCCATCTATAAGAAAACAATATAGCCATAAATATGTCAGATACTCAGATGGTTAAGATGATGTCACATTAAAAATAAACAAACTACCTTTACTATGTCAGGTACCATACTGCGTCGATGGAAAAGAAACTGGTTTGACTTATGGGCTGACGGACGACTTGTGTTCTACAACGATCAACAACGGCGCGACATGGAGGACGACATCCACATGAGGGTCAACTGCATTAACATCCGCAACTCCGCTGGATGTCAGGGTACATGTCTTACGCTTAATGTTGATCTCATGCGGCTGATCCCTATGCTATTATTACCCACCTCTTTGCACTAATTTTAAATGTTTCACCACCCCACTTGCATTTTTAGAGCTGAACCCACCGGAGGGAAAGACGCGTGATGCCTTGTTCCAGATAGTGTGCAGAGATGGACGGGTCATCAGCCTGTGTGCAGACAGTGCAGATGATGCTCTGTAAGACTGCACATACACACCAAGTCATAAAATTAGTTAGATGTATTTGAGTACAGGTAATTAGAACAGACATTTTTAACTCAAGATGACATAATGTCTGCTTTTGTTGCAGGGCATGGACAATGGCACTTCAAGATGCCAGAGTTAATATGGTGAGATTTTTATACATTATTTAAAGTTAGTGTTGTTGTAACTGACAGTCTGTCATTTTCTGTCACATTACCTGAATAAGCTCTGAATAAAGCTGAACTAAGAGTGACTTGAGCACAGCAGAAGAACTGTCCTCCTGGGAGGAAAACTGGATATTTTTTTTATTGTTTTCACTTATCTTAATGTTATGTGCTTGAGTTTTTTTGGTGTTGGCAAGCTTCAGTTGCTGATTTTTGTTATTTGATACTTTTAGGTGGTCACTGCTCCTCAGATCGGCTTTGCACAGGAGGTGATTGCATCTGCTCCTCCCCCCTACTCGGAATATCCTCCCCAACCGGTGAAAAACATTAATACATTTCTTTTCATGTTCATAACTGAATAAAATTACTTTTTCAGGTCTAAAGTCTTTTATGAAAATAGTGCTACTTACAACATTTGTCTGTGGTTTAGCATGACTATCTCAAGTGAAAATCAACTCAGTGATTAATGTAAAACAAAACAAAAATCAACAAATCCAGTCTTTCTTCTATAAGCCATCTAATACAAAGGGTTTATTAATACAGTAACATCCTTTGTGTCACTTTGTTAAATGTAATTTTTTTTGCCAGGTTTATGCCCCAGGCCCATATGGAGACTACACTGCACCGCCCCCACAGGCCACACAGGTCGTATACTCTGCTGATGGGCAGCCCTACACAGTTGCTTATCCTTATCAATACCAAGGTAAACAGCTGGACATTGCCCACCACTAGTTTATAGGAATCCTGGTAGCTAGAATAGAATAGAATAGCCCATTATTGTCACTGTAGATGTACAACAAAATTGCGGACTAACTAAACTCTGACCTAAATTTGATTGTCGACAAGCGGACATCTTCACAATATGCATATCCATAATGCAGTAAAGTGGCTGGATTTGATCCTTATAAAAGAAGTCTTCAGTATAAAAGTAAAATCTTTCCACTTTGAAAGGCCTAATATTTGTTTATCCGTAACTGGCTCATTTCAGAACGTGACTGAACTTAGTGGTTGTCAACATACTTCTGAGATTCCCATACTGAGGAAATGGTGCATAGAATGGGATTTCTGACGCAGTAATTACCAGTGCTGTCATCCTGATGCTTAACAAGAGTATTACATACCATCTTAGTTACTATAAGAACATTTGCTCATTAACAAATAGAAAAACATGCAGCTTAGTCTAAAATCTTTATTAGTTTTTCAGGTACTTAGATAAAAATGTATCATGGACTTTAAATTCATTCTTAAACAAATGGGTCACAAAAACCCATCTAGATGTTCTTATTTGTGACCAGAGGATAAAGTGAAAAAGTAGAATAGTTTAACAGAGTTTAAATTGTATGAACTTACCATCATAAAACTTGTGTTTTGTAGGTGGGTACGTTGCTTCTGGAGTGAACCATGTCATCATTCGGGAGCGACAGCGTGACGACGGAGGAGATGTGGCTTTGGGCATGCTCGCTGGAGCGGCAACCGGTTTAGCACTCGGCTCTCTCTTCTCTGTATTCTAGCGTCAGAACTAATGTACTTCTAGCAGCCAGTGACTCCCTCCCCCTGTATTTATATGGCCTCCTCTCTGTATCATCACGTGAGTTAGAATGAAACGTGTCTGTTGGGCTACATCTATCTGACGCATAATTGTGATGTGCAGTGAATTACTCACCATGTATTCTCAGCACTTTCAAATACAGTCTATGTTGCTGTTTACCAACATCTTTGTGTTATCTGAATATGAATATTCTTAACCAAAAAACATAATGTAATATAAGCATTACTTAATTTTCAAAGTTGTCAAAATGACAGAAAAGACACTACTCCTTTCATGCACATTTCAGGTCCTCTCCTGTCAATTTGCTTCCACTTCACGGTGCACAGATGTTTTTTTTGTGTTTATTTCCGTTTACTGTATGTTTTTCTATTTTAATGTTTTGTTGTTTTGATTGTGAATTTGCATCGTATCTTTGACTCCTGAGGTAATTAGTGGTGGAGCTAGCTTCAGATGAGCATAGTTTTCTGAGGGACCCGTTTGATGAACATTGGTTTGATTATATAGTCTGTTATATTGTAACCCTGGCATTTACATGAAGTGAAATGGGACATCACTCCTTGAGATTTATAAGTGCTTGGTTTATGTTTTTTTCATTGGCAGCTTTTCAATCATGCCTTTGATTTAAAGTGTTTTTTTTAATTTCCATAGACTTAAAAAAGCCTTATCAGGTAAATCTCTTGAGTCATTTCACTTGGCTAGGACCCTTTTTTTCTCAGCATATAAATTATGACCGCTTTTAAAATCCAAACTTCTGCTCAATAGAAAACATTTTGGTCTACATTTCAAACAGATTTTTTCATCACTACTGACACTGAATTAAGAGATGTATAAGAAATGTTTTGCAAGCAGCTTATTGATGTAATTTTTTCTACAAGTCTTAATTTGTTTGTTGCTGTGAAATTAATATTCACTTATCATATAAGGAAATTAAATTGTGATTTACACTGCATTAGAAATATAGAAATATGATAGTTAACTAAGAGATGTATTTTAACAAATAAACATATTTACAAAGTTAATGTTTTAATTCCTTTATTTAGCCCTGAGACTTCTGTTCACAGAACATATCCAGTAGAATACAAGAAAAGTACAAGTTGACCTTTTTTTTTTTATTAATGTAACCCCTGTAAACCCAAAGGAAATTCTTAAATACATTTAAAACCCAAAGGCAACACAGCTAGAGCATAATCATTTATAAATAAGTCAGAACATAACTAGAACACAGTAAAGTGTCAGTAATCTAACAGGAGAAGGCTGAAAGAAAATGTGCAACGGCATATCAGAATTAAGAAATTCTTTCATTTTCTCTACATCAGTTTAAATCCCAGAAGATCCTTTTGGATGCCATTAATGATTTGTATGTAGTGAAAAAAAGATTGCCAGTGTTCACAGACTTCATTGCATAAATTCCTGTTAAATGTCAACCACAACACCAGTTCTGTTAATCAAAGTATTAAAATCTGCCTTAGACTACATAAAGTATGTAGTGATGGAAAGATGCCAGGATCTACCCACTGTAGCCTTTGCACATACTTTTCTAACAGTGATGCAGTTTCAGAAAAAAAACAAAAACGCTTCAGTTTGAAATATAATAAGAAAAACCCTTAAAAAAATAACGTAAACACAAGCCTCGGTGGATCGATAGGTTAACGTGGCTGAAAGAGGCGATTCCTCAACT
Organism: Pundamilia nyererei; assembly: GCF_000239375.1. NCBI lineage: Eukaryota > Metazoa > Chordata > Actinopteri > Cichliformes > Cichlidae > Pundamilia > Pundamilia nyererei. The sequence continues at coordinate 1,300,805 of NW_005187447.1, forward strand.
GGTTGGTTGATTTAAAAAAAAAAAAAAAGATCTATGATTGTGACAAAAGGATAAATGTTTTTTTGTCAGCTGTAAGACTGATTTGCTGCAACCTCTGGTCCATTAAACCTGTGACATTTTCCACCATTTTTGACACAGCAGTTGAAAAGGCGAATTAAATGATCTGAAGCATAACTGAGAGTAAAGATAGTTGTTAAGTGCAGTCCTATTTTTGAGTACAAAGATATTATTAGCCTTCTTGACCAAAATCTTCAGTAAACTTCTTCAGCTTCTCCAAGTCCTGCTCGTTCACCGTAGGCTTGGTGTTGCTTTGTGACCTCAGCATGTCAGCCTGTATAGAGAACATTAGGTAGGTCAGAATAGATTACAGTCACTGGGTTTGTCAATAACAGAGAGAGAGAACTGACAGAGACAGATTGCGATTCATTGTTAACCACAATGAAGGAAAAAAAAAACATTTCATAATTGTTCACTGACTTTGATGGTGCCTTCTGGTCAATTTCATCCACAAGCAAAACACTGTTAAATGCCAGTAAGCTGCTGTTATGTGACCAACAACTAACAAGAGGGCAAAGAACCCAATAACCTGTAACTGAAGATTTTTTTCTCTGAGCAATAATAATGTATGATGCAAGCAGAATCCTGACAATCAGCAGGATCCAACCAGCAAACACTGTGTCACTGGCAAGTCAAATATGCAAATGTTAATTTCATTTCAATGTAAAGCATTGAAAATGATGGGTAACAGTATCCATGCTAACTGCTTAGACTCCTCTCTATAACATTACAAAAATGTACAAAACAGACTATGTTTTTTTTCTTCCAGAAAGCAGACTCTGTTCATCTGGTTTCAGTGAGAGAAATGTTTAGTCACTCATTCGAGATGCATTTTAGAAAAATCAAACATTTTTAGCCACCAAAAATGACTTTGTTAACCTTTCAGCTCTCGGTTACATTTTGCTGGGCTGGATTATTTTCTATCCAGTGGGTGTGGTTTTCCGAATATCAACTGATGAAAGAGCCCTTTTCTTACCATGGATACAACTGGCTCTAGAAGTTTCTCTCCAGGGACCTCCATCCATGTCATTTCAATGGAGTTGGGCTCTCCAGGTGAGCACGGAGTCAGCAGGTCATCGACCACAACGCCAGGATTGTTCCATGTTGACCCTCGAACCTGAATTAGTATGGGCATAAGGACAGGAATAAAAAATTATAAAAAGAAACACCACACAGTGCTGCCTCCCTCTGGTTGAATTTATATTTTAGATTGATAAATTTATTATGAGCTCGGATAGTCTCCAACAGCTATAAAGATAAGTGGAAGTGGATAGAAGTTTATTTTGGAGTTACAAGAAAGACTCCTGCCCAAAGAATGAGCTTCAAGAAAAGTTGCAGACATAAAAACACAAGTTATAGGCATAAACTTGATATGCATACAATCAAAGTACATGCCTGACTGTTTATTGTGAGTAGCTATGTGTCTCAAAACACAAATTTGGGGAAGAAGTCACAATGCCTTTAACCAGCTAATCCCAAATGACCACTCCTCTGTCAAATACACCCAAGCCTATAAAAAGGCACTACGGCTTTGGAGAAAATTACATCTGTAAGAATGCCACGACTGGTACAATCTGACTGGGATCTTCCCACTGGAATGCTGGAGGCAGGGTGAACCACCAGACAAGTTCAACTCCACAGAAAACCAGTGGAGTCATTTTAGTAACAGAGTAAAACAGTGTAATCCTCCTACGTGGACTCAGCAGCAACTCAGCGCAACAGTGACTGAAGAGTAAGCTGCCATCCCACAGGATGACACCTGACCAAAGTCAGTGCAGACGGGGGGTACACTCATTATGGATTGCCTTTTTTTGTAACCTGTAGTTATATTACACACAATATATAGTGATATATCAAATTTGGACATTTTTTTGGTCTTTTTTCCACGTTGTTTTTATCACTGATTAAGTTAAAAGGTAATGACAAGCAATATATGAGTGCTGATTTGCATATAACACAAACTACACCAGTGCATTTGCAAAGAAATGTAGTGGTGCGTTTTTAAATTCTTTGAGTACAGTTGTATGTAAAGATGAGATAAGCACCTTGTCAGGTGTATGAATTTCAAGTATGACAGTTAGTTTGATTTTGGAATAATATACTTCCACTGGATCCCTGAACCAGGTTTTTTTGCATTTAGAAATATGACAAAAAGAGCATGTCAAGCAACGGTTACTGTGGTTTTACCCTTTTGAAGTGCGTGGCTGTCTGAACCTTCCTGACTGGCTGCATCAGGGCGTCCCTGACAATTATACTGATGTCAGCTCCGGAGTAGCCATCTGTCTTTTTGCCCAGAGTCACGAAATCCGCCTCTGTCAGGTTATTGGGGGTGGAGCCCAGATGCAGTTTGAACATGGAGGAGCGGGCATGTTCCTCCGGCAGAGGAATGTAGATTCGCTTTTCAAACCTGAGACACAAACGAGCATTAAACCTCTTAAATCCTGGTTGTTACACCGAAAACACTGATGAACAGTACTAGGTAATATAAGAGGTGATTAGGTAAGTAAAAGTAAGTAAAATGTATTTATATAGCACTTTTCACAGATAAAAAGGTAGGGATCATTTGTATAGAAACAAGTGGATCTGACCTTCTCCTGATAGCTGAGTCCAGCGACCATGGTATATTAGTTGCACCCAGGACAAGGATTCCATCATTATCATTACCAACACCTGACAGGAGAAAAGAGTTGCACAATTAGTCAACTGAGTACTCAATATTTTCAGGTTTTTGTGATTTTGCTGTAACAAAATAAAGAAAAAAAATAGGTGACTCTGGGCTGCGGGCTGTTACAGATGATTTTTAGACAAATAAATGCTTAAAACGATCAGTTGTCATGAATAACTGAACTATGAGCCATAGTTCAAGACACTTCTTATCGTCTTTCCAGCTGTTGGTTCAAATCTGTAAGTATCTTCTTTCTCACCCTGCATCTGAACGAGGAACTCCGTCTTGATTCTGCGAGCTGCTTCACTCTCATTCTCACTCCTGGAGCCACAGAGGGAGTCGATCTCATCAATGAAAATGATCGATGGTTTGTGTTCTCTGGCTAAAGAGAACAAGTTCTTCACCAACCTAAAGACAGACAGAAGTGGAAAAAATTGATTCATTTTTCTTAACAGTAACTTTGTCATAGTCTTAATTTTGCCGCTACGTAAAGAACTTGGGCCTCACTTTTCACTTTCTCCTAGCCACTTAGACACAAGATCGGAGGATGAGATTGAGAAGAAGGTGGAATTGTTAGCTTCTGTGGCCACGGCTTTGGCCAAGTAGGACTTTCCTGTTCCTGGAGGCCCAAACAAAAGGATCCCCCGCCAGGGTGTTCTCTTGCCTACAAAAGAAGTTTCAGTCTTTAAAAAAACAAGGAAACGAAAAACTTCACTTTCACAAAACTTTTTCACAAAAGAAAAAAAAAATCCCTGCCTGTAAACAGATGTGGGAATTTGATTGGCAGGATAACAGCTTCTTTAAGGGCTTCTTTGGCTCCTTCGAGTCCAGCTACATCGTCCCACTTTATGTTTGGCTTTTCCATAACAATGGCACCTATAAAATAAATGAGGTTCAGAAATACCAACACATTTGGCTTTTCAAGAAATTGTATGTCAGTGATATGCACCTGACAGTTGATTTTGGAACTTCTTTTTTTCTTGGTCTTCACCTTCATCACTTTCATTCCTAAAAGGTGGTGGTGGGGAGAGGTGGAAGTCAGGGGGTTATAAGCATAGGGCAAGAAGAAGACAGAACACTTCTGTAGAACAACTGTAGAACCCATGGGAGTAAGAATAAAAATAAACTTAGTAAAGAATATTACAAATTAATTGTAAAAATAAAAAGCTGTACAGATCCACCTAAATTCAGGAATCATCCTTTCTTTACAAACTACTGACTAATGGTTCTCTTATGTGTGACTTCTAAATCAGAACACCAGGTGGCACACTTTACCAACAAAGGCAAAGCCATACAGTAAACCAAAAATCAGCAAGAAAAACATGTTTAGATAGTGACACTATGTCACTTATACTTTCATAACAATTTTACAGCAACAGTCACAGAGTTAGACACTTCTGGGGAAATTATGACAAAGATTCAAAGAATAATACAGTTAGGTCTATGGCTGTGCAATATTACTAAAATCTCATATCCCGATATAAGAATTCTATCGTCCGATAACGATATAAATCACACAAATGTAACATTTTCTGTAAATTCTGTGAATCTCAGGCAGCTCGACTTGCGGGAAGTCTTTCCAGCTGTGCGTCGTGTAGCTGGAGTCGAGTGTTTTAACCAGTGCATGAAACAATACATTTTTAGACATAAGTTGTAAAGGCCGCCGTTTTCTTTGTGAGTGTTTATTACACGGCGTGTTGCGGGGAAAAGCCTGTTCTAACGTTTGAGTATAAGGTTTATTTTTTAGCACCTGGCGGCTCTTTTTTACTTCTCATCCGTAAATAATCTGCTCTTTTATGTGATTCAGTTTATTTTGAAAAGCCTCAACAGGATCTTGAGCTTTATTGTGAAAGGTTTATGTGGAACATAAACAAGCGGACACGTGATGGTGCAACCGTTGTTGCTAACCACAACGCATAAAAACAGGTGCTGTGGTTATATTAAATGTAAGAGAAAGAGAGAACTTTAAAAAATTAATATAGCCACTACAGTGACCATCAAAACGATGAAAAAATATTGCCGTAAACAGTTTATTTTGCGACACCACGAAACAAACGATAGCGTAAAATGAAACGATAGACGTTTTTATATCGTCGTCCGATATATATCGTTATATCGAACAGCACTAGTTAGGTCTATATATTTGGACACTGACTTACAGCCAAACCCAGGCGTTTACTAAAGCAAAGATGTGTAATAATCTTGAATGGCCAAGTCAGTGACCTGATCTTAACCAAAACAAACATGCATTTCACTTGTTGTAGACTAAACTTTGAACAGAAAGGCTCACAAACAGCAACTGAAATCAGTGCAGTAAAGTCTGGGCAGAGCATTAAAAAGGAGGAAACCCAGCATCTGGTGATGTCCACGAGTTCAAGACTTCAGGCTGTATTTGCCAGAAAAGGGTTTTCAACCAAGTATTAGAAATGAACATTTTAGTTTCAATTATTTAATTCAACTACTTTTGAGTTGTATTACAAAATGCTTTAATTCCTCAAAGTATTATGCAGTATTTTTGTTCAACCCACTAAATTAAAGCTGCTGAAGTTAAATAGAGATCAGAGCAATTGGAGATTAAGAAATCCCATCCTTAGACCTATTTTTTTATAAGACTGAGCTAATCACACAGCAATGCTGCAGATGATGAAAAGACATTTGTTTGGTAATTCGTGTTATACCCCAGATGGAACCGAGCACATCAAGTAATAACTCTGTATTTCAGTGGTTAAAATGTTATGTAAAAGTGTTTATATGTAATGCATTTCAATAATAAAGCATAACTGGTAGAACAACCTGTCTGATGTGTATACAAGTGAGTGTGATTAAGTTATAGCAACCGGCTGACATCTGCAGGTGATTTAACAACTGTAAAGGTAAGTGGGTCGTCATGCAAATTATCAGAGCAACACTTCAACAGATAAATAATAAATAAAAATTCAGAGGCTTCAAATTCATTAACATACATGTTCTGCTGTCTTCAGCTGAATGGAAAGGTTTAATGAACTGAATGAAACATTTTTCATGCAGTATAAAAACGCTGTTGACACCTCATTAAATGGGACTTACTCATCCATTTATAGATAAATACAGGCTGGTTTACAGACGTTCCTGCTTCAGCTGCATTAAATGTTCATTAAATGCATCTGCTGACTGGAAAGGGATTCATTAAAATGGTTTATTTACGCGTTAAGTGTTATACATAAGTATTTACTGTTGAACAACTGTTCCAATAACTTTGCTTGTTTTTATTGATTAAATCCGCAAAGTGGATGCAGATTGAGCAATGTGCTTCTGAGCGAACGATTGTGAGAGTAAAGTTTAAGACTCAAAGAAAGTCCGCTGAATTTACAATGACGCAAAAACATTTTAAAATATCTGTCACAGATCTAACTTTAAATTTAATAAATAAATGGATATATATTTGTACACATTTAAACTGATCTCTGTCTCAGTCCGTTAAAAACATTGCACATAGAATTTCAAGGCAACTAACAATAACTCTCAACTTTGTCCATTATTCAGACCAAATTACATTTAGCTTTCCTTTCAGGAAATTACCCAGCCTGCAGAACAAAGTCTAAACTGTAAACAAAGCAACAAACATTGGGAAATGGACTCAGATTTATTGATTGCTCCTACCCTTTGTCACCAGACTCTTTGACGGGTTTGGCTGGAGGAGCGTTCTCTTTCTTCTTCAGATATTGCTTCAGTTGCTCAGCTCTGTCCAGGTAGTCAGCACACTTTGCCCTGATGCTCTGCTTCGCCCGATCGCCTTGGGCCTCATCTGCAACGCAAAAACTGACTTAGATCATTCATGTGGAACCGAAGTAGAGTTTAAAACAGCAAAAAGGATGTACAAATCTAACAGTGGTACAAGTTTCTCACACTTCACAACATGAAGGAAGTATTGCACTGCGTGCTGATAACATCTGAGGGCCTCTTCATAGTTTTTGGCCTTGTCTTCCTCTGCGGCCTTGCTGGCCAAATCTATGGCTTTCTGAAAACAAACAAGATGAAACAGAAGGATTTATTACACACTTATAGAACTTATATGAATTTTTTTGGTTCTTGTTTGTGCTTCTTGTTTGGTCATATATGCAGGTAAGTTGTTTAGCATGGTGGGGCGATCGTGGAGAAGAGTTGGCAGTTCGTCTTGTAATTGGAAGGTTGCTGGTTCGAGCCCCGGCTCCAACAGCCTCAGTCGTTGTGTCCTTGGGCAAGACACTTAACCTGTTGTCTACTAGTGGTGGTCAGAGGGCCTGGTGGCACCAGTGTCCGGCAGCCTCGCCTCTGTCAGTGCGCCCCAGGGTGGCTGTGGCTACAATGTAGCTTGCCATCACCAGTGTGTGAATGTGTGTGTGAATGGGTGGATGACTGAATGTGTAAAGCGCTTTGGGGTCCTTAGGGACTAGTAAAGCGCTATACAAATACAGGCCATTTACCATTTTAAACTTATAAAATACACTTTAAAAAGATAGTATTCAAAAGTATTACTAACACCATAAATTAAAATTCTAAATTGTGGTGTCCTGTGATTACATATGCAGCATTTTAAAATTAGACATAATTATTCTATATTGATCATTCAGTCTAGGCTGTTCCATCCAATGGGTGGGGTCTTACTAGAAACACCTCAGGGCCAAAAAACAAGAAAACAAGAAAATGTTTACATAAATGTTATACACATACAGGCCTCCTTGTACATCATATTTGTTCTGTTTGTGAAATACTGGGTAATTTGGGGGATATTAAAGCTACTTCAGTGACTTGCTAACAGTTCATGGACAGCTTAAACAATGAGCCAAGTTTTGTTTTTGTTGTTTTTGCTATCCATAGCAACAATTACCTGCACAGTTTAAGTTATACATTGTTTTCTAATTGTAAAAAGTACAACTCTGCCCATTTAAATTCCCTGAGACAGAAACAAAGTAGCAAAAAGCTAACTTTTATGTAAATAAAGTAATTTAGTTCTTTACCTTCCTACTTTTCATCACTGGAAAAGGGAAAACAGCTAGAAAATATGTTTCACTATGGGACAATAAAGCCCCAACTAAATATTGTTAGAGTTTCTTCATCTATGAAGCATTAGTAGTGATTTACACTCCTTACGCAGTAGTGCCTGTTTTTTTCCATTACTTATAATTGAATTTATGGGTAAATACATTCAAGTTGGCTTATTGTTAGTCTCTAAATTAGACATTCAAACAATATAAAATCCCTAGTTGCTTATTTAATAAAAGGCTGAGTTTATTAAAAGCCGAGTTAACATCTCTTTGATTTGGGCAGTCTTATGTAATCATTGTTAGTAAATGTCTGCCACTTACCTGTAAATTACCGCCCGCCATTAGATGTTTTTCTGTCGGTCAAAGTTTAGTATTTGACTTTAAATAAAACCGTAAATTCGCTCACTTCTTCTTTTTCTCTATTATCTATCACATATGGTTTACTGTCGAACAACTTTAGAAGCCAAACATCCCAAGTGTCTCTCTTCCGCATCAACAAGAGCTCCAGTCACTTCCGCGATGGTCACGTGACATGAAGTAGCTTAACAGCGGCTGTAATTCCTCGTGTTTCATCCGTACATTTGAAAGTTATTTTAATTAATATAACTTACCATATAAACGTGTACGTTCATAACCGCTTTAACGTTTTGAGGGAAAAAACGGAATTAATGTAATTAAATCACAGCACAGGTGAGCTACAGGTGTCTGTTAATAGGGATAATAGTGACCTCTAGTGGGTATTCGTCACATAACTAGCACACCATTGTGTTATTAAAATGTGTACGTAATATCAGATCCTTATTTTATCATGACTGCTCATTTTCCAACCACAAATAAAATGTAATTAAAAAAAAAAAATATTACACATCCACACAGATACTCCTGGATTAATAAATAAAATTACACTTTATTACATTTATTAAAAAGGCAAATAAAGAGTGCAAAATATATAGAAATCTGACAACACTTGGGATAAACACAAATAAACAGGAGACCAGTAGGGGATGATGCACATGTTAGAGAAATGTTTCTTGTGTTGCGCTATACTTTGTCCAGGTTTGTTCGGCATACGACAGCTTAATTTCAACCAAAAGCAAGCACCGTGTACAGTACATGTTGTAATTGGGTGGATTGGACACTTGTTTTCTTTCCCCCTCCTTACACAGACAAGCGTGAAGGCAGGAATCTGTGCCATTATCAGCTGTGTCCATTCAGGATTTTTGGACGTAAAACCTTAAGGATGCGATCATTCTTTGTCAGATCTGCAGGGAGTTCACTATTCTGCAAAAGATACATGGGAAACACTTTGATTATAATATCTAATGAGATTATATACTTAGGTTGTCTGCCGTTTGTCAGCTATCCCACCTTATTGAGTAGCGTTGGGTCAGCATTCGCTCCAAGTAGCAGCAGAACAGATTGAAGACTTCCACTCATAACAGCAGCATGAAGGGCAGTATAGCCATTCTGTAGACAAGACACAAATATGAACTACCCTTCTTTAATATTATTACTTTTCCTTTAATAGTATCTGGCATTTCACAAGCATGCATCTTCCTTTTCTTGTTCAGCATTAGATTACAAGATTGATTAACAGCTTTAATATTGGGACACTAAATAAAAAGAAAGAGCCAGCAGCCAGATAATGTAGTTTAACACAAAAAATGGAAATGGGGATGGCAGGTCCACTGACTTTCTTTCTTTTTGTGTCTTTTTGGAAGAGAGCTGTCTCTGTAACCATGTTTCAGGCCTGTCAGCCATGACCCACTCTGACTGCCCGGCTGCCCACGGAGCAAATTCATCTGATTGTTAGTGGAGCTGGATATAGTGCCTCTGAACCAGTGTTCCTTGCTATTTGAGCACTGAGCTACTCGTGATGTGGGTGGTATTTTTGGGTTTGTCTGACACTACTAGTAATATGTTTTTAATAGTATTTATTTGATAGTTCAGCTTTTTTTAGATCCTCTTTTGTTCTGTTTATGAGCAGTTGGAAATGTAATAATAATTTTTTATCTAGGTATAAAATTTAGCACCGCTATTTTGGTTTGACACTATAGGCTTATTCATTTTTTCCTAGACAGTGATTTTTATTGTTATTATTATTTTTATTTGATTTCCTTTTTACTGATTACATTCCAACAGTACTGTCATGTGCTGTACATACAAGTTACTCATTGCTACATAAAGATATCAGTGTTGTTGGGTTTTTTTTTTAAAACCTTTTTATTATTAGTGTCCATGTATAAAAAAAATTATATCACTGTTGTATATTGTATTAGATTTAGCTATTAGCCATTTTCCATCTGCAATCCCTGGGAATGAAAACACAGCTTTACCTGCCCAGGGATGTTGTTTCTTTGGATCAATAGTTTGCAAATATTTTTAAGTTACTCTCTGTGCTTCTACTGATGTCAAATCTTCAAATCTTTACAAAGAGGAAATCACTATCTTGACTTTCTCTAAGCGGGTAACATCCATCCTACAAAACATGCAAAATCTATCTACAAGCCCACTAAACATTGCTGATAAAACAATTTGTTCTATATGTTTAAGTTTGTAAAAGAACACACTGTGTTTGTGCCAGACTATTTTTTTGGTGTTGCAGAAAAGCTCGAGAGCTTGACAAGTTGTGCCTTAACCATAGCTATTTCCCAAAACAGACATCTACAGCAGCATGTTTTACCTTAAGAAGGCCAAGTGATGGAGAAAATTTGAGGAGTTCCTCAATGACGCCATTGTGGCCTTTCAGCGCTGCTTTGAACAGCGCTGTTGATCCATCCTTGAAAGACACAAAAAAAAGCATACAATTGTTAAAATTGTCACAAAAATCACGAGTCCATTTTCAGTTACTCACTTCCTTAAAAGCCTTTGACTATATCACGTTTCCCACCAACAGATAATCTCTCATCCAACTTTGAAATGTTAAATATAAGTGTAAGTATCTGCATACAGTTGCAAATTCAATCTATAATATCAATATAATTACAAATCAAAAACCTTTTATGGTAAAATGTTTCTATAAAGACAGATCGCAGCCTCCTAGTCTTATGTAATGTCACACTTTCCACACTGCAGAATGGCAGGAATCAATAGTAAAAATCCCTTTATGTACACTTTGATGTACTTTATTAATCCTAAAAGATCAATGTACTTGTCTGTCAGCATCCCGATCAGCACCACGTAAGAGCAGCACCTTCACCACCTCACTGTGACCCATTTGGGCTGACATCCACAGGGGGGCAGTGCCATCCTGGAGGAGGGAATTGATAAAGAGGGGGGTTGTAGGTATTGAGGGACAATTAGCAGGAGTAGGTGACAACATGTTTAGAGCTCTGTTTTAAAGAGGCAGAGTTTGGCGAGGACATTACCTCCCTTGCTTGGTTGACCTTGGCACCGGATGACAGCAACTGACGAATCACAGTCACATGACCCTCTTGGGCAGCAAGGAAAAGAGGGGTGGCACCATCCTGCAAAACAAGAATTACCTCACACTAGATTTTCGAAATCTGCTTGGAAAATCTTCCAATTAGGCATAGACTACATCACTAAAACAAGATTCCATCAGTACTATTTATAAGCACATTTTTGTGTAAGCAGGTTGTTTTTCCATGGCACCAAGGAAACACACAGTTATCCTGCCCAGTATGATTCATGTCTGACTCAGCAGTCTGCAGAAACCTGAGAGGCTAGATTCCAGTTGCTGGGACAATGTGTGCAGCTAACCATTGTGCTTCTGACAGACAAATAGACTTAACAGACAGGACAGTGACGGCGTACTGAGAGCGAGAGGCTGCAGACGTAAATGCAAAGAGCCTCACGTTGAGCTGGTCGTGAACATTGGCTCCATTTTTCAGCAGGATGTCCACCACTTTGGAGTGACCGTACTGAGATGCGACAGTGAGAGCTGTGCCACCATCCTGCCACATAAACACACATGGATGCACAAGAATGACTAAAGTGTTCGGCAACAACAAAAATATCTTTAAAGTCACAGCAGCACTGTTTGTGCATCGCTGTCTCTTTATCTCCACATTCTGAAGTCTGATGATAGCACTGCAGCATTCTCCTTCACACCCAGTATTCTAAAGGCCATGATACACATCATTGCACCCTGTTGCATACCTTTGTCTGGAATTCAGTGGAGGCACCGAATTCAAAGAGGAGCTTTACAACTTCATGGTGTCCTTGCTGGGAGGAGAAGAACAAAGCGGTAGAACCTGTCTGGAAAGTTAAAAAAAAAAAGACACCGCTGTTTACCTCAACTTTACCCTAATGGTGTACACAATATAACCTTTCATGAATATCTGACATGAGGAATAGAATAAATAAGTGTCCAATTGGGGGAATTTTGCTGCACATATGGCCCTGTTTTCTTACAAATAAGATTCTACTCAAGCATAAAACTAACATTATAGACAGTTTTATTTGGCGGGGAAAAAAACGGAAAAAAAAACATTAGCACAAAGGTTGAAATATAACCAAAGTGTAGGGCAGACAGTTAATGAGGACTATATGCACCAAACCTATAGCAGCAACTTGCTGTCGCTTCCCAGTGAAACACCAGCCGGTTAGCATGAGAACGGTTGGAAAAAGGAAGAAAACTACCTTGGTGACCTACTGCCTGTAGGTGAGAGAAATCCGCGTATAAACACATCCAAAAGATACTAAATTGATAGACTACACTCACTGGCCTCTTTGTTGTTCAACTGCTTATTGACAAAAGTATTGAATCAGCCACTTACATGGCAGCAACTCAATCTTTTTAGGCACGTAGACCTGTTGAAGTTCAAATCAAGAAAGTCAATTTAAGTTACTTTGTGCAAGTATTTAAAAAAAAAAAACTGCAGATTTCCTGAGATTTTCTGGCACAGTCATCTCTAGGGTTTACAGAGAATGGTCCCAAAAAAAGAGCAAGCAGCAAGACCTCTGACATCAACAAAGAATTGCTTTCTTGATGTCAGAGGTCAGATTAAATGGCCAGATTGCTTTGGGCTGAAACCAAGGCAACTGTAGCTCAAATAATCACTTGTTACAACTAAGGCGTTCAGGGTATGCAAAGGTTGCATAAATCCTCCTGACTACCAGCAATGCAAATTTGTCCTCTGTAGAGCACCTTTCTAAACCTGAATATCTCCCATGCACTGCATACTACAGAATTGCCTCCTTTTGGTATCTACAGAGGACATTTAGGGCTTTCCAATGATACCAAATGTGAAGGGGTGGAGCTTTGGGAACTTTAGTTTTTTCATTAAGGAACATGGCAGCCATCGCTGCAAGCACATTTTATGGGAAGAAGAAAAGTAAGTGCATAAAACTTCTTATTGAGCAATTTTTTAGCTATAAATATTGTCAGCATATTTTAAATAAGTCTCTTAATAACACATTAAAACATAGTATGCTTAATTCTAACTTCATTTTAGTATAGTATTGAAGTGTTTAAAAAATGTCCTCCATAGTGGACATTTGTAGTCATTTCTTCCATTTTGTTCTGTTTTTTTAAATGACCAGAAAAGGAGTCCTTTTTAGAAGCAGAAAGAAATTTATTGCAGTTTGATGAGGGAAACTCAGATCTTGAGTTGTCTGATGAAAAAGATCATAGGGAATAAGCCCTTGAAGAAGAAAGAAGGAGGAGCATCAGGGATGGTACTCAGACCTGAACTTGCTGTCATTAAGTGGTTGGACAGTTGTCATGGCATCCTCTGCCTATGGCAATCAACCTCAGGACAGACGCACAAGATGGTCTAAGAAAAACAAAAGGTTTGTCCATGTGCCAAGTCCACTGGCAATTGCTGAGTACACTACCAATATAGGTGACGTGGACCATATTGAATGTTGAGTTTCTACAGGATGGTCTCTCACACTCAGAAATTGACAGTATGTGCAGTTTTCTACTTTTTGATCTGGCAATCACCAACTCGTGGCTTCAGTATAGCAGTGACTTGCAGTTTTGGGGGAAGAAACCACTACAGTTCCTTGAGTTCAAACTTCTCCTTGGTGAAGAGTTGAAGCAAATGTTTGCCATCAAAGTTCATTTTTACATGTTCGGCCTTCCAATGTCCTCTGCAGTGGACATGTGATATCTAAAAAATTTAAACTTTTTTTTCCCCAAAAAATTATTTCAGTCTTCTAATTACCTTACAAACATTGGGGGATTTAAATTTTTTTTTGATTGGACAACATTTTTTTTTCCTGGTAGTCAGGAGGATAAACATGTTGTGCATCTCTGAACACAAAACCTTAACTTTTAAGCAGATAGAACTAGCACCCGCTGCTGTGGCCTATCAGCTATGAACAGGTAATTGAGGCAACAATTCACATAGGCTCACCAAAATAGGACAACAGTCTGCTGTAACTTTCAGAATGTAGAGTTAGAATTTAGTACGAACAACAACAGCATGGATCAATTTCTGCCTTTTTACTCAAACAACCTCTAGTTGAGTCACAGGATCCCAATCCAATAAAACACCTTCGGGATGTGGTAGAACTGGATATTTGTATCACGGATGTCATATCTGGAGCGACTTGAATGCTGTCATGCCAATATAGAGCAAAATCGCTTAGGAATGTTTTCCAAGGCAAAAGGGGGTCCAACCCAGAACTACCAAGGTGTAACTAATCAAGTGGCCAGAGGGTGTATAAACAAATTTAAAGCACATGAATTTACATAATACAAGATCTTAAGACCTTATTTACCAGATGATGCAGTACTGGCTTAGCGTAGCACAACTGCTGGACAAAGGGAGTAAAGCTAGCCTGGGTCTTCCAGCAGAACAATCCACATATACACACCTTGGCTCAGTAATTAACAGTTAAAGGCACAGTGTTCCAGACATGGCGGAAGTCTAGTCCTAGACTAAAAACTTTATTCAATTTAAAACTTCAATATTTTTCTTTTGGTCTGGACGAATTTCTAATCCATGTCTGGAAAACTGGAAAGTGTAAAAACAACAATTAGTGGGTTTTCAGGAGCTATGTGCCAGCAGGTTGTAGTGACCTTCTAAATTCACCGGCGGTAGCAGACAGTGAGTTTCCTTAGCTCAGCACAAAGGCTGGACAAAGGGGGTAAAGCTAGCATGAGTATGCTTCCATTGAAATAAGATAAATCCATCTGTCAACACATCTAAATTTAAAGCCTGGACAGTCAACATCTGTCAAGTTCATTCACTAATATTGTATTTGCCTAATTCTGACAATGTAAAAACACCTTTACCAACACTTTATGTTTTGGAGTCTGTAAGAGTATTTAGTTAATTCATTGGGTTTCATTTCCCCAGCATACCTCTCTTTGGTAGTTGATATCAGCCCCTTGCATGATAAGCTCTTTAACACAGTCATAATGGCCGCTGTATGATGCCACCATCAGCGCTGTTGTTCCATACTGGAAAGAAACATTAATGAGCATATTTGTTTTGTTGCAATGACCAGGTAAACAGTGTAGTGACGGCAGGGATGAAACCACAGAATTCTGCATATTTCTGGATTAACATGCAAAACTTTCAACTGTTTATAGGACAAAGAGAGAAAGAGAGAGAGAGAGAGAAAACAATTAATGGATGAGGAATTGTGATGGTACACACATGCACTACATGAACCCCACAGGTAAGGCTTGAAGCTTTCTGTGTCCCTACCACAGGTGGAATATGGTTAAAGTGTGCATCTGAGCAGCCACAGCATGCAGTGTCCATACACTGTCTCTGCAGTCTGCGTCCACTCGCCCGCTGTTGAGTAGCAGTTGAAGCAGAGCCAAGTTCCCCTTCCTCGCTGCCCAAAACACAGCATTAGCCAGGGGTGTTTCCTTCTGGAGGATAAATACACACAACAACACAAAAACTGACCTGAAAGTTACCATTAGAGCGTTAGGAATGCTGAGAGCAGACAGTAAGGACAGCAGAGTGCATCCAGGTGTTACTGTTGAGTGTTGTGATGCACCTGAATATGAATGACAGGTGAGTCATCAATAAAGTGTGCCAAGAGATTAATAATCATATTTATGACATCACATCACATCTCAACCAAAGTTAGGGTTTAAAGTTTGTGCTAACTTTAAGTCTTTACCATAAAATTTAACAAGTTACTCATGAATAATGGGGACTTGCTTTTTGTCCTCAGAAGAGGGGGACATGTCCAAAATGTGCGTAAAATGATTTGTTTCCTCTCAGTACCGGTAATAAAAGGTATGTGGGCATACTTGTGCACGCACATTCACGTGCACGCTAGTACCATGGGCCGTTTGACATGCTATTACATCAGCAAATCCGGATGCACACACACCGAGTTGGACTCTATGATCGCCCAGGCCAGTAAGCAGCCATTCAAATGTCAGAGCAAGTGCTACCTCACCGGGCTCATAGTGAAACATAGCAGATCGTTCAATAACCCCCAAATAAACAAGTCTGCACTTCAAGAGGAAGCGGGTGCGATCAATTACCTTATTGCGGCCCTCTCAGGCTGCGTGCACAGAATGATGGACGGAGAAAGCTGGTTTACCTTGAAAGACATCCTGCAGACCTCATTCGTGACTCATACTTCTTCCTGCGCACTCATTCATTAGACGAGATGTTGAGCGCCACTCGCCTGTTTTGCCGCACTGACTTTGGGTGTTGGCGGCGCCCGATCGCGGACATAATAACGGGGAGGCACAAAATCAGCTGAGCTCATCCTCTGCAGTGTGTCCTGCGAGGGAGCAACACCGTGGGCCAGCAGAGGGCGCTGCTGCTCACACTGATGAACTGTATATAAATATAGATTTATGGCGTGAAGCCATGGCTATTAAGCAACCTACATTTACTCAATACTGCACTTAAGAGTAATTTTAAAGCATTTGTGTTTTACTATACTCCACTGTAACCTACATTTCTGGAAAAAAAAAACTTCGCCTTTTACTCCACTATTGACATACATATAAGGAGATCATCGTTAAAAATTAAACCAAGGATCTAATCTTAAAGTCTAAATAAATGAAATAAACTATAATTATTATTATTAATAATAATAATAATAAATAATTAATAATGTGGTTCGTGTTTAAAACGTTAAAACTTTGAACAAGTGAGCAAAGATTTGGAGCAACTGAAAAAGAAATCCCTCTCTGTTAAGCCCTTGTATTGATCTTGGGGATTTTTCTCTGAAACTTTCTGTTTGTGTTTTAGTCCTAAATTATTTCAGAGAGCAAAAGTCTGCTGTGGTTATCCTTAGTTCACATTTCTAAGAAAGAAAGGATAAATCCCTCATCTTCTCAAAACAAAGATCCAAAATGTCCAAACAGAATACAAATTTGTGTAGCAGAACTTTGCTAAAATAAACTATTATACCGAGTATGAATGACTTAAAATGAAGCCGAATATGGCAGTGAAATCCTGCTTACACAACGGATCTGTATGCCTGCAAGCTCTGTGCTTTTGGTTAAGTTTTAACTACTGTTTATTGTATGCACTCTTGAATGCAGAAATGTTACCCTCAGCTTTCTTACATCAGTTCACTGGCACTTTTATTTAGATAAAGTTCCCCTTTCACAGTTTGTTTTGCACAGTTATGTGACAGTTGTTGTGCTCAATTATAAACCAGTATTTGAGGGATTTACACAACTGCTGCTTTAGCTGTCTCTAAATGATTACAGCACTATGGCCAAGGAGGAGCATGATAAGCATCTTATTTTTGTTGACTAATGTCCTTCTCAGCTGCTGTCATGAGTGTTGATTTAGGGATTAACTTAAAGTATAGTAGTAACATGTACTTACTGACAAGCTTTATAAGGCAGGTCTGTTTCGGTGTCACTGTTCAGAGTTGCTCTCAGAATATGGGACCAAAACAGACTCACATGCATGAAGGTAAGCTGACCAGAGCTTTTTGTTTAATATCAAAAGAACAACTAATCTTATATAATGTTATATGTCTCTTTTATATGTTGGTTTGTTCTATAAAATCCCTTAAGTCTATTTTCACTGTTGATTTTTAAATAAACTAACCTAAGCTAACATAAGCTCAGAGAACACTTTTTATATTGACTAGATTTCCATTTTTCTTTTGATTGATAATACAGTTGCAGTCAGAGGGCTCATGAGGCCATCCTTTCAACATGATATGATGAAATATGATGAATTATACATATACACAATGCAACTGTGCAATGCTCTGGTCCTTCTAGTCCAGCAGGCCAGCTTTCTGCTGAAAGCTGCTCTGCTGTCCGTCCTGCTGAGTGGCCTGCAGCACGTGCTGGCAGACTCAGATGAGGAGGCCCCGACTGAGTGGGAGATCTGGAAAAGCAGATATGGCATAAGCTATGATGAATCAGTGAGACAGCCTCCACATCTAAAATCCTCACAACAACAATAAGTGCAAATGTTCTCTAACGAAAAGTCCACATGTTCTCTAATTTATTCGAGTTTTTCTTTGGTGTGCTTTTCCTGTGTTAACCATCAGGATGACATGGAAAGGAGAGCCATCTGGGAGGAGAATAAGCAGTTGATTGAAGACAACAACCGAAGGTTTCTCATGGGGATGAAGTCATTCAGTATGGCTATGAATAGATATGGAGACCTAGTAAGGAGTATTGTTTTGTTCTAGTAGAATTTAGTAGTAGAGTAGAAGTGTTTTGTTTCAGCTTTGTTTAACCAGCTCCTAAATGTACCTACTATTTTCCACAAAGACCTTAAAAAAAGAATTGTCTGATTAATTGCTGTAACAAACTGTGATACTGTGAACAAAAATTGTTTTACATTTGCAGACACAACAAGAATACCGGGTTTTGCAAGGTGCCAAGATGAATGCTCAGTTTGTAAAGAGAGGGAAAGAAGTCTCAGCTCGAAGACTGCGTAACAATGCAAGGCATTTAGATGGCTATGCTGTTGACTACAGAAACATGGGTTTTGTGACTGAGGTTAAAGATCAGGTAAGACTGTCCCTCCATCACATGAGTGGGTATATTCAGACTGAATCACAATCAGATCTTTGTTTTAAATGTTCTTTGCAGGGCTTTTGTGGGTCATGCTGGGCCTTCAGCACTACGGGAGCTATAGAGGCACAGCTGTACAAAAAGACAGGTCAGCTGATATCCTTGAGCGAACAAAACTTAGTGGATTGTTCTAAATCCTTTGGTACCTATGGGTGCAGTGGTGCCTGGATGGCCAATGCTTATGACTATGTGGTCAGCAACGGGCTGGAGTCTTCAAACACCTACCCATACACCTCAGTGGTAGGACTCTGCTGTCTTATCCTACATCATAAAAAAGTAAATAATTCTGCGGACATGCTGCGGTTAACATTTATTTCTCTCAACAGGACACTCAGCCCTGTTTCTACGACAGCAGGCTTGCAGTTGCTCACATCAGGGACTACAGGTTCATTCCCAGGGGAGATGAGCAAGCTATGGCTGATGCTCTGGCAACTATTGGACCAATAACAGTTGCTATTGATGCAGATCATGCAAGCTTCCTGTTCTACAGCTCAGGTTAACTGCCTTAAAAATAACAGTTATGTTATCTTAAGTCGATTTTGATAAGAAGAGGACTTTTTAAACTCAGAGCTGCTATAATGAGAATTTTTAGATTAACAAAGCCACATTAAGCCACATATGAAAAGAGTGACAAAGTGCAACTTTGTTGTTGTTAGTTGTTTTTGTTCTCATTGTATGGCAGCTATTTTTTTCAGCAAAAAAGCTTTGATAATCCCATCGGATACTCAGCAACAGTGAGCAGACAAACAAAGTTAGCAACTATCTTGGGGACACAACAAAGCTTTTAGTAACTAAAGACCCAGAAATTCCCATTAGGAATTGTTGGAGATTGAACTAAATGCTAAACAGGACTTATTATGGTAATTTTCAGCTTCATGTTTTTTATTTTTGGAGTTTAATTGAGTAACTCTGCATGATTGATGGTTCAAGATGAGCCTCATTTGTCTTATACTGGTGCTCTGGTTCATAAATTGCCTTTAAAAAGTGCAATTTAAGCACCTCCCCCTTAAAAACCGTATTCCCTTTAGGTTAACTTTATTCTGAGTTGCCTACACCTCACAAACATAAAATGTGAAGAGCATGTGGGTTGCTCATCAGTTTTCACAATCCAAGCTTTGTGCCATACCGAGGATATCCTCTTCTTCACATCATACAGATCCAAGAATAAAAAAACTTCCCCAAGCAAAAAGCTTACATTCACAGGACCTCATTTTTAAAAATTTGGGCATTTTATGTATAAGAAGCCACCATGTAAAAAGTAAGAAATACCACAAGTAATGTTCCCTAACAACTGGTCACTAAGAATTTTCCTTCTCTGAGTTAAGGGTTATATGTCACTGTTGTGTTATCAGTTTGTTTTTGCTTCCCACAAATTTCCAAAAGTCAGTTAAGTAGGTTCATGTTTCCTTTGCAGGAATATATGATGAGCCCAACTGCAACCCCAATAATCTGAATCATGCAGTGCTGCTGGTCGGCTATGGCTCACAAGAAGGCCAAGACTACTGGATCATCAAGAACAGGTTTGTTCAATATTGTTGAAAGAAAAAGATAGCATCTGACCAAAACCTCCACTTTTTGTCACCTAAAAATGTCTTTTTTCCCCCCCAATAGTTGGGGAACTGGCTGGGGTGAAGGCGGCTTTATGCGAATCGTCCGGAATGGCCAAAACGCTTGTGGCCTCGCCAGCTACGCCTTGTACCCTATTCTATGATTTAATAAGATGTGGCAGTCTCAAGGCTATGCTCGTCCATTGGACCTCATCTCCACAAATCAACAGTCAGTGCTCATACAGCCCAAATCACCTTTCTGACAGTTTAGTAAATGTTTATGAAAAGTTGAAACCTTTTAATAATGAACATGTCGCTTCTCTCAGGGACATCTTTGTGAGGTAAATAAAAAAATATAATAAAATAACCAAAATAAATGTGTGATTAATACCAGGGTCACCTTCAGCAACTCAAAAGATTAGAGGCGCCTTTGATATTTTCACTGGCTGATAGGACTAAACTGGAAGCAGACCAGTTTAGATTTGAACTCTTGCTGTTGCATTATGTGCAAAATGTAGTTTGTCAAAGTCTTACCTGAAACAGACATCCTCTAGATGGCGATATTGCTCCAAAACCTTTAGATGTTGTCCAAAATTAGTGGAGCCTTTGCCCTGTGCAGTAATGCCCCCACCCTCAACATATCATCATATACTGGATTTTGTTTTGTTTTTGTTGCCCTCCTTTTTGTGTGACCTTCATTCATAGACTTTGTGTTAAACATACGATGTAGTTTCTTAGTCTGAAAAGTGAATTCAGAGTGAAAGTAACTAAAATCTCCATTCTTTCTAACAGCCAGAAGGGGGCGACTCTTCAGGTTTAAAAAAGAACTCAAAATTGTACAGAAGTCAGTAGGAAAATGGTCCTCGGCTCCTGTGTTCTGTAACCTCAATAAACACTTTCCTCATGGATTAAAGGGCTACCTTATACACACTAACATATAGATTTTGTAGATTAGACCATATAAAGCAAATCAGGGTACCCTGTGTAAGCAATATTAGTCACAGTTGATTTGTAACTTTCATTGCCAGACTGCAACTTTTTGTTATTTTTGTTAGGCTGAAATGAGAAAAAATTGAAAATCTAAAAAGAAAAAACTGAGCCTGGCCTCAACAAGAATCTGTGAACAAACAGAACAAATGTGATGGTTATTTTAAAAGTGAGTGCAAATAAAGCTTTTACATCTGTGGGTTTTTTTTGTTTCTGTTTGATATTTTTGGTACTCCTGTTTGCTTTAATAAACTATATTCCATATGAGTTCAAAAGTTGTGATTTCTTCTAGATTCATTTGTCACTTATTTCACACACTGCGTCTTCCTTCGTGTGCAACCACACCTCACTGAACTTTGATCTTAAGTCACACATATAGTTACACTCTCAGTCACTTATACAACCCAGCTTTTCTGCAACTCTCTCGCACAAAAAGCTCCAAAGTTCAGTCGAAGCTCCCTCCTAGCGGGGAGGATTTTTTTAATACACTCACAGGGCTCATTGAAAGACTTAAAATGCAGTGGGCTGCTTCTTGGCTTTGCATTGCAGCGCCTTTGTTTTTGCTCTGCTTTGCTCCAAGTTGTCCCTCTGCTCAGAAATATCCAAAGTGTTGGCATGACAGACGCACTCAGATCCGTCAGAAGCAGCACAGCAGGAAAACGTTCTGTGATCCTTCCTTCAGCAACCAGACAGCAGGTGCTGTCACTCAGGTAATGCAGCTGCTTTTTGGCTTATCTGTTACTCACTGTGTTTTTCCTTCTTACTTTCTATACTACTGTTTGTTATTACATTATGTGCAGTGAGAGAAAACAAGGTCAAGAAATCTTAGTGACTCGGTTTTTGTGATCTGAGCATATAAAGCTACTATTAACTCTTGTGCAGTCACTATCAGACATGAGTTTTGTTACGTGCCAGATATCCTAAGCTCACCAG
>NW_005187447.1:1322967-1324152 GCF_000239375.1 Pundamilia nyererei
TTTTGTGATCTGAGCATATAAAGCTACTATTAACTCTTGTGCAGTCACTATCAGACATGAGTTTTGTTACGTGCCAGATATCCTAAGCTCACCAGACCTTTACTTGGATATATAACAACCTTGAGCAGACTCATTTCCAACATGCACATGCTCTTCAATATGTATCTCTGTGTCGCACACCACACTGTTAAAAAAAAAAATCCTAGAAAAACAGTAATATTCGGGCAGCTGGGACGCCAAAATAATACCATGAAATTACAGAAAATAACTTTCCCATAAAAATATGGTTATTTTCAGTAATGACAATACAGTTTGTTGCCCTAATTTTACATGGGATTTTGCCTTTTTCATGTGCTTTTAAACATTAAATTAGGAACACTTTAATGTGATCAAACAATGAAATTACCTATAAACAAGGTCAATGAATGTGGCAATATGAATAATAATACTTAAATGTACAGAAATATACAGTTAACAGTTGGTTTAAAGAATAATGGATTGCATGCCCTGGGACAGACTGACAGAGGCGAGGCTGCCATATCGCACCATCGGCCATCACCAGTAGGCGAAGTGTCTTGACCAAGGACACACGACCGAGAGTGTCCGAGCCGGGGCTCGAACCGGCAACCTTCTGATTACAAGGCAAACTGCCAACGCTTGAGCCACGAGCACCCTAAACAGCAATAATAGTAATAATTATTTGATGTAAACAAAGTTTATAGGAATCATGTTATATATTTTTCCATAGCATTACATTTGAATTTAACAGTTCAATCCTTCACATAACGGACAAATATTTGTGCAATCATGATGCATTTGTGAATGTATTTTAACAATCTAAATATGCACATGTACAGACAAATACATTTACAAAACTATTTATGTAAATTTAATGATATTCTAAAAGAACAGAACAAAACTGTAAAATACTTTTATATTAGGACTTTTTCTTACAGTGCACTTTACAGCAAATACTACAGCAGGAACTGCATTTACACCTTGTATAATGATTGATTTGTGGTAATGCATTACTTTAAAGTAGGTCAAGCACCCCTGGAGTTTTCCATTATGTTAATCGCCCCATAGTCGACTGTTCATCTCGCTGTGTCATTACAGAAGTGCAGCTCTGGCTTCTACAGAGAGTGGGCCGGACCGAACAGGGGCCAGTGTGTGCCATGCAGCTGC
>NW_005187447.1:1324172-1360449 GCF_000239375.1 Pundamilia nyererei
CTGTTCATCTCGCTGTGTCATTACAGAAGTGCAGCTCTGGCTTCTACAGAGAGTGGGCCGGACCGAACAGGGGCCAGTGTGTGCCATGCAGCTGCAACGGGCTCTCCGATGAGTGTGATGAGCGTACAGGGAACTGTGTGGTGGGTGTTGACTCACACATGCACACACAAAAAGACAATAATTACTCAGATACAAGTGATGTCTCTGCTGCTGAGAAACAATATTGTAGCAGATGTCAGTGTTGTAGCATTTGTAGTCACGCTGCTGGGCCAGATGGAAACCATGTTCCTTTTCTTTTGTTTGATCTAACTGGCCTCTAGAAATGTCAGTTCGACACTGCAGGAAATCGCTGTGAACGTTGCAAGGAGGGTTATTTTGAAGATCCAGTGAACAGAACCTGTCGTGCCTGTCCATGTCCCTTTACAGAGAACAAGTCAGTATCTGTTTATGTCCTACTCTTCCTGCACAGCTTTCCTTTTCCTTGTTTTGCGTGAATATGAAGACCTTCACTCTTTGTTTTAGTTTTGCACTGGCCTGCCTTGATGTTGGCTCAGGAGTGGTGGAATGTTTGTGTAAACATGGTTACAGTGGAGTCAGATGTGAGAGGTAACCGTACATCATTTGCATCTTCATCTTTGCAGCAAACGCCCCAACCCTCAAACTTATTTACCTTTCTCGTGTTTTTTTCCCCCTTTTAAGATGTGCATTTGGTTATTATGGCAATCCCATGGTGCATGGGGGCATGTGCAAGCCCTGCAACTGCAAGAAGAATGGTTTGAACATGTGTGATTCTCTGACTGGAGGTGACTATTTATGCAATAAAGAAATACATAATAAGTAATGAATAAATAGATAATTACTCATTGAGAAAAAAAAGATCTCAATCCCTTTAGGCCAGAAGTGCACCGATTTTTTCTCCAGGTTCACTTTGCAATGCATCTGTAATGTATAGTCTACAAATACAGCTGAGGAAATCACCACTCAGTAACATAGAGGGAAAACATTGCTGAAGGACGGTGTCTGTAGTCATTGAGCTGTGAGAGACTAAACATGACCTCCATGGGTACAGAGTGTCTGGTTGCAATTTATTTTGCTTTAATGAAGGTCTGCTTTCAATTCTTCTCATATTTCTCGGGCATGCTCCTCAGCATCTAATTTAATTACATGTTCTTGATGTAATTTTAGTTATTTACTGCATAAAATTTATATTATTGTATATATACATTTTAAATGAAATTGTATTTATTTATTTATGTATTTTTGGTTGTTTGTTGTTTGTTTGATTTCCTACAACTTACTTATACTTACTGTATATTTTTGTAGCCTGTATATCCATATATGGATTTGCATACATGGGCTAATATGACAGCTAAAGTGGCCTTCATGTGATGAGATCCAACTTTACTATTTTTTCCTTTCAACAGAGTGCATCACATCTGGTAATAGTAACTGTGGGGATCACTGTCATGGTGAGTCTGTGTTGAAAGTTCATCTTGCAGTCGTGTTTTGACCTATAAAACTAAGACTCACTACATTTCATCTTGCCTTTACCAGCAGAGTGTGACAGCTGTACTTACACTTTGCTGGTGGACTCGGAGAAGATGGATGATGATCTGGTTTGGCTGAAGCAGCAGCTGCAGAACATCAGTCATAGTCCTGTATCACGATCTACTCTGAACAACCTGGAGGCTAACATATCTGAAGCAAAGGTAGCGATTCACACAGGGAATAGGTGTTTTTCTGAGAAAATACACTGCCCTTGAGAATATTTGCTATTTCAGATCATGCAGCAACATTTATCCAAGTTCAAAGTACTTCTTATCTAATGTTTCTTAGGTACAGATGGGGAGGCACAGTACTGCTGTGAGACTCCTGGATCCAAAGGTTGAACAGCTGGAAGCAGATGTGGCTGCTGACAGATATGACTTGTCTCAACTGAGTGATGAGGTACCTGGAGTGAATTTTCCCATGCTAATCAAAATGTAACTCATCCAAGAGACTGATAATTTTTCCTTTTTAATTGTAAATGCAAACTCATATTAGAATAGTAGAGGATAGCCAAATAGAATGAAAGACCGAGAACCCACAGGGAGCTTTCCCAGCTCTTTATGTTGGCTTATTATTAAATATATTTAAATATTTTCCAAAATTTTACCAGAACCTTGACATTACATCATATTTGAAGAAGACCTTGGAGTCTGCAAATGAAACGAAGTTAAAGGCAGAAGATCTATTCAAAACAGGAGGTCTTCTCACACCAATACAAGGTACATCTCTGAAATATGAAAATATATGTGGTCTTATCAGCGTGAAGTTGGAGTGTTCCTAACTTTAATAATTTCTGCTCAGTGATATCAGGTACAAGCAGATCTTTCCTGCCTCTCCTGCCAAAGACTTTGTGACACTTGTTAAGGAAACCAAATTACCTGTTATGTCAAAGTGGGCATCGGGCTCAGCTATATCATTTAACAGCACTGTCTCTCCTCTTGTCAGATCTGATAAAGCAGCTAACTGAGGCGAAACCTGAAGATTCAGTTTCTCTCTCTGAAAAGGACAAAGGCAGGATGATGGAAGAAGCTCAGCGCATCATGCAGGAAATGAGAAAGAGAGGCTGCACTGCTCAGAGGGACAAAGCAGGCAGCGAGCAGGAGAAGGCACATAAATGTTAGAGATCTTTTTTCCTTGAGCATAGAGATTAAAGTATGCTTATGAGGAGAGAGAGTGGGGCTGAAAATGGACACATTGGCATTTAGTATTTTAAATACAAACATTGTGTTTCATGTTAAATTATTCCACAAAGACCAACCCCCTTTCACCAGTTGAGAATTCACCAATGTTTTTTATATAAAAATGACTGTATAAAGATTTCATTGACATTTTAAGAAATAACCAACTGGCATGTCCGTTTGCTAAAAATGAAACTGCAGCATATCTGCTGAAATCAAATGGAAATAGGAACAAATACCCACCAATAACTAAAAAGGTGACTACTTTACACACTACAGATGTTCTCTTCTTCCTCTTGTTTACAGTATTTATGCTAGGCTAAGTAGCCAGCATGTACCTTTATACCGAATGGGTCGATACATCCATCTATGCCCAGATAGCAGAATTATTCTCATGAAAACATCAGGCCCAGTATACTTCCTTGGTTTGACCTATACTTCCACATTTGGGGTGATTCTCACTTTAATCCTCCACTCTTGACTGGCAGCAAGATTAATCTGTGTGTGCAAATCAAATAGTCTGGATGTGGAGATAGTTTTGACTCCCATAGTGTATGTGACCCAGGCTCTCACCGTTTATTGAACCAGAGCAAACACAAATATGTGGCAGATATACAGTTAGCTCCATAAATATTTGGACAGAGACAACTTTTTTCCAATTTTAGTTCTGTAAACAATGATTTCCAACAAAACAACTCAGATGCAGTTGAAGTGCAGGCTTTTGGCTTTCGTTCAGTAGGTTGAACAAAAAGATATGGAGAGCTCCTCTGACCGCATCTTCACAGGAAAATCTTCCAAATGCAAGCACCACACCTCAAATTAAGTCCAGGCCTTTTATCTGTTTAATTGATAATGACAGTACGAAGAAACTGCCCACACCTTCATCTGATTTGAATGTGGATACCCTCAAATGAAAGCTGAGTCTACACATAATGTCCAAGTCCATGATGTAACTATGATTGGAATATGTTTCAGTAAATGATAAAACCTTGTGTCAGTGTCCAAATATATATGGACCTAACTGTAGTGGCAGGAATGCGTCTCAGATCTTTAAACAGAACAGAGGACATGAACAATCAGCCAAACCATTTCAGAAACACAACTCCAGATTAATAATTTCATAATTAATGAAAATATAATTGTCGAAATTAGAGTTAGAAGACATTCTGTGGCCAATATCCAATAACTCTGATATCTAAATTTTGCATACTCTCTTCAGTGTTAGAACTCATCAGCAATGACATGATAGCTGCTGCAGAAATGAAACAACTCATCCTGCTTCAGAGTGGAGACTCTCTCATGGCCTCACATTCTGCTGTGAGAGAGTTGGGCGAGCTGCTGTTGGATGCAGAGGACAGAGTTGACAGAGCAAGGGGTCTTAACCTCAAGAGTCGTACTGCCCTACAGGAGCTGCAGGTAATGGGAAATAAAGCCCTCATTGGCCATGTCATACATTTCTGATGACACACTGTTTTATCTTTCTTCTTTTTCCAGCATCTTAAAGCTCAGCTGGATAAAGAACAAAGCACTCTCCATCCTGTGACTGAAATGACTAAAGATCTGCTAAAGAACATTACTGACATTTTGTCGATACTTAAGGAAGTTAAAAAAGTAAGAAGCAGCTTTTTATAACTTCTCAAAAGTATTGGACTTTGCATTAAAGTTTACTGTTTAAATTGCAGGAATTTGAGAAGCGAGCAGCTCAGTTGGATGCCAAGCTGGAATACTTTCAGCAGTTAAACAACAGTTTAATAATAGCAGAGGTGGAAGCTATAGCCCAGGCAGAGGAGCATGCAAAGGAGCTCAAAAGAGTGGTGACAGAATTACAACAGTGAGTGTGAATCCCAAGAACAAATAAAGAAGCAAGGCAGATTTAGATTAGATTGGGCCCCGTTTCTTGTTTAACATAATAGACCATCTTGGATTTTGTTACAGAGCGCTTCATACCGCTACTAACAGCACTTCACTGGTCAGCCTCCTGGGTATAGGGGCCTATGACAGCATCATTAAGGCAGTAGAAATGGCTGAGAAGGCAGCAAAGGAGTCCAAAAGGGCTGCTGATCAAACCTTAAAGGTAACTTCAGTGCTGTTAGTAAGAGTTATTAAAAAATCTACGTGTTTATAGAAAATATTAATGCAATATTTGAATGATAAATTAGGATGTGAAGAAGGGAGGTCTGATCAGCAGGTCTGAACAGCTGAAAGATAACTCAAGTCATCTATGGAGGGAAACCAGAGACACTCAAAGTCACCTTAAAAGTATGTAAAAACAAAACAAGTATCAAGACAAATATATTGAGTTTGAATGTGCAAAATGAAAAGGTGTTCTAATTTCTTTTGAACAGCGGTGTCACGTACAGTAAATGCTCACAGGAATCGTGTAAATAAACAAAAGAAAAAAAGAAGATCACTGAGAATCGACACCTCATCCATCGGTGACAAACTCAAAGAGATCAAAAGAGGTTTGTAGAGCACTTGGAATTGATGCAGATCAGAAAATAAACGTCAAATTAGTTATTGTATCTGCATATGATAGTTTTTCTTTTGTATTTCAGATGACACAGCGGCACTGATAGTGTCTGTGAAAACTGCTGCTTCTGATGCTAACGCTACAGTCAGCAGTGTGAAAGAGAGACTGAGAAATATCAGCGAGGAAGTGGGAAGAATAACTTTAACCAATATCAGTGTGAATATAAATGACATGTTGACAGATGCAGACCAGGCTGGTAAGTGTTTAAATTACTTAAACATATTCTTGCAGTTAAAATGCAGTCATTTAAAGGTTTTATGTGTTGTTATTTTATCCGCTTAAGTAAAAAGCTTCAACAAAGCATTCCCTGTGATGAGTGACAAGCTCGCAGAAGTCAAGGCTCTTGGTAGGAGGATGTCACCTCACCCAAACATGACAGAAAGCATCCAGAGAATCAAGGACATAATAGAGGAGACAAGAAACTTTGTTAATAGGGTAACATTTTCTTTTTAATTTCATCTTTCCTATTAATTTCTTAATTGACTTGTCAGATTTGATTTAAAGCTGGAACAGCCTCACAGTGTATGACAGTACAGTGTGCATATGAAATGTGTAGCTTGCAGACTTGAACAAAAACTAAAAAAAACTTTAAAATAATAAAAATGAATACAAAAAATAAATAAATAAAATCATGTCACAAAAAATTGCACTAAATTAAATGCTTGACTCCAAGACATTAAAAGACCATGTGGCAACAGAAAAATGAACAACAGGTGGTACATATGCTGGGGCGAGTGATTAACTAGTTGAATAAAAGTGGCACAGAAAATAGAGGGAAGCAGGATGTTATTAACGATCACAAAGAAAATATTATTCAATAAAACAGGAAGTAACTCAAACAGGAGTATTAACAATACGAGCAAAAACAATAATACAAACTTTTAATCTAATTACAAGATATTAATTTTTTTTAATAAATATCTTTTTTAATGATTGTTAATGTAAAGTGTTACCTGTTATTACCGAGACAGATATTTTATTATGTTTGCAATTTACTTTTCAAGTCAAGGGACGTTCATTTATTTCACACATTAAAGCACAGCAGACCCTGACAAAAGTGCTGCACAACAATCGATACAACAATTAGGAAAACATAATAATATGATGAAAGGTTATTAAAGGTTAATAAACTAAACAAGAGGTTTGACTTTCATTATTAAAAGGAGCTAGCTATAGTGACAGATTTAATCTGTCTTTAATTTCAGAGAGGAATCACAATTTACACCAGGTTTCTTTACATGACATTAAGGTATGAAGCCTGAGACAGAATAGGGCCTTTAATCGACCCCTGTGGTGCTCCACGGGTCAAAGTGGACGCTTTAGAACAAATCCTACTGGAAAAAGAACCGTTAATCAGATATGACTTTAATCAGTTTGGAGCAGTGCCATTGATATCACTACACTGCTGAAGATAGGAAATTAATATTTCATGATTCACTGTATCAAATGCAACAGTAAGATCAAGTAATATAAGAACAGATGAGTGATCAGCATTGACAATATAGAAGAGCCATTATAAACTCTCAAAAGTACTAATATATTGCTTAAGGCTGTTTCAAATTAACACATTATATATTAAGTGCTATGTAAGCACTATCCAAAGAGAATTCATTTGGCCTTGGAGTGTGCAGAGATTATCTTCAGTATTTCCCTTGTTTTTGGTGAAAGGAGGACAGAGCATGATAGCTGGATTGTATTTTGGCTTGATTCATAGACAAAGCTGAAAGTATTTTCCCCTCTTATCAGGAGTAACAAGGCTGCCAGCTATGGGAAACGAAATTTTTGCACAGCCCAGACTGACATCTGTTGTCTGGAGGATCAACCAGGTTACAGGGTCAGCTACATGCGACTGCTGAACACAATACGGCCTTAAATGCTGGTGCTGAGTCAAAAAGCTAATATACTTGGTTACATTTTTTTTTGCTGAGTCTGACCTTTCAGAAATAAACAGACTTTACCAGCTAGAATTACTACTTGGATGGTGACATTACAATTATTTACATGTGGGAAGCTGCTTCATTTAGTAACTCTGATGCAAACATTCACATCGGAAATACCAAAAACCCCCAGAAATTCTGCTTGAGTTGGTGGAGCAAAAATAGAACTCAAAGTAGTGCAACCTTGTTTCCATTACCCCTAATTTGTAAAAATAAAATAATAAATGTATGAATACAATAGTTTATTTTTTAAAAACACATAAATCATCTGTTTTTGTGACACACACAATTTCTACCGTCTCTTATCACAGCTCTCTCTTGGCACCACTTTCAATGGAAAGAGCCACATTGAGCTTCACCCTCCAAGAGACCTTGAGGACATTAAAGCGTTTACAGCTGTCGATCTTCTCCTCAATCGGCATCACAAAATCCCGGCTAAGTCTGATGTGAGACGAAAACGACACCAGGATGAACACAGAGATGCCAACCTGTTCGTTTTCTACCTGGGCAGCAAGAATGTGAGCGTGCATACCGGCCTACACAGGAAGCATGATGTAGTTTTTTGTTTTTTTCTTTAATATACCTTAGGTTTCTTTTATTACATTTCTAGGCTTCTGGAGACTACATTGGAATGGCTATCAGAAACACTGTGTTGGTTTGTGTCTATAAGTTGGGTGGAGTGGTTCATGAGATAGAAACCAGCCAAATAACACTCGGAAGCGTGAACTCCTCAGCCGTTGACAGAGTTATCTTCCACAGGTACTGAGTACATATGGTAGAAGTGTATTTTAAAACGAACTTGGATTTGCTAGCTGAAAGTTTACATGATGTCACCAACATGTTTCTTATCTTCGTGCCAACAATTCCTGCAGGGTTTACCAGGACGCTGAAGTGAACGTCACAAAGAACTTCACGTCAAAGGAGCGTGTCAGTCTCCCTCCTAAACGTAACCTCCCAAACACAATGACAGGCGTCTTCGACTTGGATCCAGGCAGCGTCGTTTTCTACGTGGGGGGCTATCCCGATTACTTCACTGTAATAAGTCTCTGCTTTCATTTCATCCTGCCTGCAAATTTATAGTGTTTAAAGGGGTAGAGAGTTGAAAGATGACTCAAAGCCAATTCAAACTCATTTAATAAGCTTGTGTAAAATTGTAAACGTTGCAATAGCAATGATAACTTTTGTATAACACACAAGCAAGCACACAGAAAGTTTAGACACTGTGTCTTTCATTTGTTTAGCCAACGATAATGGGTTTTAAATAAAGGAAAAGCTAACATATAAAAACTAGTTTCCAGCACACACAGCTTCAGTTGACTTGATGGGTGGAAGAAGTAAAGAAAAAAGTACGGAAAAAGGTTTATTGTATTGTTTATTGTCAAGATTTTGACTCATGGGGTAACTCAACGTATTGCATGATTTTCTAAGTTTTCTTTGAAAACTATTTGGAATTTATTTGATGCTGAAAGAAGTGTTTTGATGGAAGCCATGATCTCCCAATTTTGATATGGATTTGATTTTATATATTATATCACTGTTTTATAGTATATATGACAATATTTGTTTTGTGGAAATAGGGTTCCATAGACTGCATGAATGACATACAACAGTCTTATTCAGAGACTGAAATTGAACAATTTAGTGAGAAAGGTACTTTTTGTGAAGAAGTTGAAATACAAAGTCCCTATCACAGTCTGTCATCATCCTTTTGTGGGAATGGGTTAATGAAAAATAGCTTAGAGCTTCTGAGCCCTAGAGAACAGGAGTGTACTCAACAAAATCATTTGCATTAGTAAATGACATGTTCACTTTTTCAGTCCAATTTTCAGTCCTCTTTTGTTCTCATAGCCTCCAGTGGAGCTGCGTTACCCCAAGTACAGAGGAGCCATAAAACTCTCCTACCTGAATGATAATCCTGTCTGCCTTTTTAACTTCAAACATGCTGTCAATATGGATGCAAAACAGCACACTGTGAAGTAAGCATAAAACAAAAAATTAAAAATAAAGGTCGGACATTGTGTTGACTAGAAAAGGTCAAATAATGATTAAAGTATGTGTTTAGGATTGCACAGGAAGAGGTGTCTGATTATTATGAAGGAAGAGGTTACCGCATGGCGTTCATAAAGGATCCTGACTGGAAAAAGAGGCGACTGTTCAGGTTTCACACAAACAGCCGAGAAACAAATGCCTTGTTATTCTACATTGGAAACAACGTAGGATTTTAATTTTTGAATAGATGCTTGAAGCACTTATATAACTGCATGTTTAACAAAAAAACAAACAAAAAATGATTTAAAATTCATGTGTTTCTTCTGTTTTAGGAGTCCTTTTTCTGTGTGTTTGTGGAGAGAGGCTTCCTTGTGCTACAAGGTCAACAAGCTGACAGAGAGATTAGACTTCGGAGTGCTGAAAGAGTGTCTCTGTTTGTAAGAACAACAATACAATTAGTTACCTTAAAAAACTTGAAAGTCTTTTTGTTAAATTCATGCCTTTCTAAGCATATGCTTCCTGTTTCAGGACACGCAGTTTGCAATTGCCATTGCAGATAAATTAATTGTGTACTATGGGCAAAATACGGTCTCCACAGATCACATTCAAACAGACTACATCAGTTATTACATTGGGGGTCTTCCAGCAGAGCTCAGAGAGAGGTAATGCAACACACGATGCTTTTAAAATCATGTCAAACTCAGCTTCCTCTGGGAGGGGAAACAAATAATTCCCTACTGAAAGACTTACAAAAAAATCAAACCACTCTCATGACCATTACTATATGACATATAAATGCCAGTGCCAATGTGTGTGTTGAGTAGTCTAGAAGAAAACAGTATCAGCTAATCAAACTGACCTTTTCTATGAGCCTGTCTGCCTTTGAATCTCAGACACAACATCACAGCTGCACCGCTCAGGGGATGCGTGGATAACCTGAAAGCAGATGCTGAGATTGTCGAGTACAACAGGACAATAGGTGTCAGCAGTGGATGTCCAGTCTCCTCACTGGTAATTTACCGCAAATATGTTCACAAATCTGCATTAAAATTTCTCTCAGATGATCAGAGGATAGACTTTTTGAAACTTTTTTTTTTAAAATAAAAGATGGACTTAACCGCAGAGTCTGAGTAGTGAAGCCAGTGCAGAAGTGCACGACACCTGCCTGGTTTTTAATGCACAGCAGGGGGGTAATTCTCCTTAGTCAGACTTTAAAAAAGTTTATGAGAAATTGTACCTACTTCTCACTTCATTTTAGCTCTTCAAGAACTTGTTGTTTTGATAACTTTGTGTCTTATATAATAACGCAGAGTGTTCCTTTTTAAAATTATGGCCCAATTAAGTATCTAAGTATGAGAATTGATGCCTGTGCAGCGGTGCTTCGAATGTGCCTACTTTCTAATGCACAGCAGGAGGAAAACTCCTCGTTAGTGTGTTTGTACCTGCTCGTACAAATGTACTTACTTCTCACTTTTAGATCTCAGTACCCCATCAAATTGTTGCCTTATTAACTTTGTGTCTTATGTAATATAGCAGCGTGTTCTTTTTGAAAATTATGGCCCCATTAAGTGTAAAATAGATGTTTAATTGAGGCGCTTCACGGCAAGGTACCTTGTGATTGACAAACCCCTTATCACAGTTTTCCAGTCAGAGACACCCCTCACTTAACAAATCCATGAACCATGATGAACCAATCGTCATTGTGAAGAATAATCATGAAGTCAGTAGCATGATGTGGCCAATATTAGCCATCACACCTACCTGGAAATAACAGGGGAAAAAAGACTGTAGCAGCAGTTTGTTTCTTACATTCATATTAAAATAATATAACTGTCACGGGCTTAAATTAGTTGCCAGTGGTTACTCATTAAGGATATAGCAGTGTATTCAACTTCAACAATAGTGCGCTTTATTACTTAAAAAGTTAACTTTTCATTTGTAGGTGGAAAAATGTGACATTTCCTATTTCAAAAGTCAATCTCTGTCTAGCTTTAAAGCACTAAATGAATAGCCTGTAGACACAGGGGTCTAATACTAGTGTGTTTCTGGCTTGTGTATAGGGTGTTCGTGCAGCTACATTGAATTCGGCTCTTTCTGTCGATTCTCTGTTTGCCTGGGACGAACAGCCAGTGAGAGTCTCGTTAGGCTTCAGGAGCACAGGCAAGCGGGGCGTTGTTCTGAAGAGCGGCTCTCAGGTAAATCTTGTGTGCCACACTTTTTGATTCAAAAGAAAATCAACAGGGAAATATCAAGATGGCTTTAGTAGTACTCTCACTGCAGGGCTCCGAACCTGTCCACAATCTCCAGTTGTCCCTGGACGATGGCTTTGTGGTTTTTCATAGTTTTAATTATACCCTGAGGTCAAATGAAAGGTATAATGATGGAGTCTGGCATTACGTGTCTGCAGTGGGGAAGCCATCAGGGTAAGATCTGTCAGCTTTTTGCTGATACCTGGATTTTATTGCAATTAAAATTTAAAATCAGCACGTCGCTAATGTTGTCGTGATTTTCTCAGGCTGCTGCTTAGCATTGACAATGTAAATGTGAGTCCGGCACATTCAGACCAAATCAGCATGCAAAGAGGAAAATTCAAAGGCTGCATTGCTAATCTTTATACAAGCAGGTTTGTTATACATTCTTTCAGTTGCTTTATAATATATCTCACAATATATATATCTGTTTATTACAATAACACGATTCAATTTTGATGAAACAAAATCTCCTCATTTCACACAGGCCGAGTATTTTACCTGCTGATCTAAGCTCATTATCGCAAACTGGAGACATTATCTTTGGTCAGTGCAGTCAGCCTCCCCCACCGCACTCCACAATGAAAAGGCCCCAGACGCACAACCTTGTAAGCACATCAAACTATTATTTTTTTCAGCTCCCCTATTGCTGGATAATGACATAGTAACAGCAGTCATTTTTCTGCTGTGTGTCAGATTACGACTCCAGCTGGCAGTCAATGTAGACCCCAGAGAGCATACCAACTCTATGAGAAAGACAGCTGGGTCAGTTACAACCTCCCACAAGAAAACCTTAATTATAGGTAAAATACTAAAACCTGAAAATTATAATGCCATTTTCCATGACTGGTTTGGTTTGGTAACCTTTAGAGTGCCTCGTCAAACCTTCATCCAGCTGTGAATTCATTCATAAACATTTAAAGGGACTTTGTTCTTGTTCTCATGTGTCTCAGGCCTCACTTCTCTCTTGATATCAATACCAAATCGTCCAAAGGGCTCATCCTCCATGTCGCAGGAAGAGGAGCCGTCCCCCTCCTGGCTCTGTACATGGCCAACGGCAAGATCAAGATGTCACTTGGTCAAAACAGAATCATCCAGCACAAGGAGAAGAGCAATGATGGCAACTGGCATAGAGTTTGTAACCAAGTCTCATTACAAATATTAAGTGATAAAAGCAGCAAAGCTCTAAACATTGGACTCCTGATTTCAAAGGAACAGTTGCAGATATATGGGAATTTCGGTTGCTTATCTCACATAGATTTTATCAGCAGTAGGATAAAAGTAGAAAACTAGAAAACCAGCAAAATGCAAGTC
This sequence comes from Pundamilia nyererei, assembly GCF_000239375.1. NCBI lineage: Eukaryota > Metazoa > Chordata > Actinopteri > Cichliformes > Cichlidae > Pundamilia > Pundamilia nyererei. The sequence goes on from NW_005187447.1 coordinate 1,336,918, forward strand.
AGACTAATCGGATTGAACAAAGAAGCAAAAGAAACACAGGAAAAAGGCAAACACTAAGAAACATGAGGGAGGAGACGATATCTCTAAAGAGGAGATCAATGGAACAAAAAAAGGTAACCAAAACTAAAAGAATAAACAAAATAAATTAAAAAAATAAAATAATAAAGAAAAACAATAATTAATATTACTACTGTTGGCAGCTGGGCAGCAGGTATCATTCATTAGAGCAAACAAATATAACCTTTACAGCAGCACCAATTAAGCTTTGATTGGATGACAAAATTAACAACAACAAAAACCAATTTGTTTTTTGTTGTTCCCAAGTGTCTCACAGGCAGAGAAAATATATATGTTATTCTTCTCAAAAAGTAAATGTATTTATTTCCCTAAACAACGGGCAGTGCCAAAATGAAGCGTTAAGGATTTAAATGGTGCAGAAAAGAAAATTACTGATATCAGAAAGCTTCCAATGGGAATTCAAACACCGCTAACAAGAAATATATATACAAAATATATAAAATACATTAAAAAAAATAATTACATAGTGGGCAATTACATAATGGAACTGATTTTTGAAAGTTTGTTGGAGCATAAATGGAAAGCAGGAGGAACAACTAATTTCTAAATCACTTTTATCATAAACAATCAGGACATAACTCTTAATATGCAGGGGAAAAAATGCAGTAATTCTTTTCTCATATCTGTGTGTCATATCACAATCATATCACAGTGATGGTGAAGTTATATTCTGTGGATGGCTGAGTTTGTTTGCGTGTGCGCAGGTTGAGTTCAGCGTGGAGAACAGCACTTTTCATCTTCTGGTTGATGGGATCCGTGTGACTGATGGCCGCTTACCAAATAATGAGGGATCATCTTTAGACCTGCACAACCCTGTGTATCTGGGAGCTGGTACAAAAAGCAAAAACACTAAAGTCTGTATCAGACTCAAGCTATGGCAAATATTTTCCCACATCTTTTTGTTTGCACACTGACCAGCTTCTCTTTTCTCTTCCTGTCCTTTATCAGGGACACAACATCCCCACAGACAGTGTTATCAGCTGTATAAGGGAATTCAAAATGAATGATGTATTTGTTGGTGCAGCTGAGGTGAGCCACAAAGCCTTACCGTGCTTTCATGGGCTTGCAGAGGAAGGGACATACTTTGGTGGCGGTCACATCGTCTTAGGTTTGGCCTTGTATTTCAAAAATCTTGATGCTGCTGATGTGTTTCAATCATCCGCACACTCATAAAGAACAGTTCTATTCTAGATAACTACTTCACCGTTGGCTCGCACTTTTTGTTGTCCTTCAAGCTGCGCCCTCAACACCTCACGGGTCTTCTCTTCCACGTTCAAAGTGATAAGACCAGCCTTAATGTGTTCTTAATGGAAAACAAGGTAAAACCTCTCGCTCTTGTGACAGCTAATTGGGCAATTCAAAAGAAAAGCTGCATGAGATGACAAAATATGTTATGTTTTACCAGGTGGGCGTCAAAGCAAATGATGGTAATGGAGCTGTTAGTGTCTCAGTAACACCTCGTAAAAGCCTCTGTGATGGAAAATTTCACGAGGTTACAGGTAGGACATCGTGTATTAAAAACATCCAAGAACGTGAGTCACATGTTGATAGTTGTGCTTTTAAAATTCTTCTGTTATTGTTGTTTCTCAGTCTCCAAAAAAAGGAACGCATTCCAACTAGTGGTTGACTCCGTGTCCAAGGAGAAAGCAGGCCCCAAATCCACGTCATATTCAACGGCCCTGGAATCGCTTCACATTGGGGGTAAATCCATGAACCGCTGGGCGTTAAATCTTTCAGAGAGTATCAGCTTTTTGTCGTATAATCTGATCAGAATCTCTTTGTGCTTTTTCCTTTCCTGAATTAGGGACAACAAATCAAAATGGAGCCCCTGTGCCTTCACCTTTTGTGGGCTGCTTGCGAAATGTGAAGCTTAATGGAAAGCCGGTTGCATTTGAGAAAGCCTCCAGAGTGGTCGGTCCAGTGAGCATCAACAGATGCCCCGCAAACTAATGAAATACATCATTACAAACAGGGATGGGAATAGTAAACCTAGTTAGGCTGAAATCAAGCAACAATTTTTCCAATCTAACGGAATTGTATTTCTCTAAGCTTCAGTTCCTTTTTTCCACCACGGGAATGTTTTCCTGATATTTGCTCATTACAAAGCAATGACGCCAAACTCATGATAGCGAGTTGTAAATCACCTGCAAGCTTATTTTCTACTCTCCCTACACTGTTCCAGACTCATTGATATTAAAATAGTCGCCCTGAAGCTGAAAACCTGTTACGGTCTACTTTTATTTCCCCACAGAACACTGATAAGGTGAGAAAACTGATAGAGACTCAGTTCAATGCAGCCACAACAGCAAAATTTGCCATAAATTTAGCAGTGGATTTTAAACAAATCCACCCCAATCCCATCTATTAGCTGCGCTAATCACCCTGCCTTGCAGCAAGAAGGTCTTGCGTTTGAATCCCGAGACTCTGTGGCTGTTCCCCATGGAGTGTGCATGCTCTCCCCATGTCTGTGTGGGTTCTCACCAGGTACTTTGGCTTCCTCACACATTCCAAAGGCATCCATGTTATGTTAATTGGTTATTCTAAATTGGCTGCAGGCGTGAGTGTGAATGGATGTTTATCTATCTGCGTTAGCTCTGTGATCTGTCCACAGTGCAACACACCTCTCACCCAATGACACCTGCGATAAGCTCCGGCATTACCATGACCCTGACTTCCATACACTGGAGAAAATAGATGAATGAATTTTAAACATCTGATATATTTATCTGTCGCAATATCAGTCGCTTAACATTAACACAAAACCTTATTAATCAGTATAGCAATATCCATAAGAAACAGCATCAGTTCATTCCCGTGTTTAAAATTAAGGTAAATATTACATACATACGCACCTTACTCATACTAATAGCCTTAATTCTGCCCTACGTTTGACCAATAGATGGAGTGCTTCCCTTCATGTAATGCGAGCTGTTAGTTCACATTTACTCTCAGCTGGTGATGGCAGCAAAACATTACCAAGAACTTGATGGTGTCAAGGTTCAAGTGAATGACATGGATGGATTTCCCCCCCACAAATTGCTTTTTATTTTCTGTCTGTAGCAGTAGTGGTAGTTAGCACACACAGGCTTGAAGACTGTATTCTGCCCTGTAATTCAAGTGCACTGTAAAGCTGCTCAAGTCATATGAAATGAAGTTTGTCTTTTTTGTTTAATTTTATTTTTGCCCTTTGATATTACTATACAGTTCACACACATAGAGAGTGGGTAACTAAGTACAGAAGAAAATATATAGTTATTATTTATAGTGTAGTTATACTTTTATTACGAAAAATATGAATAAGATCACTTTAAATGTCTAATAATCTGCTCTACGTTTAAAATAAGTGAGATGTCATAAAAAGTAATAACAATAAATGTACAGCAGATTATTTTAAATGATACTAAACACTGCAATCAATTACAATAATGTGTAACAGATATAAATATAAGTATATTCTGATATATTTGCAGTTCATCAATATGCATGCGAAACTTTACTTTAAATGGTTGGCTAATTAGAAGTGACTCATAGAGGTCATTAAATGAGTGACAGAATATTTTAAATGTCTAAGAAATAGTCATAAATTATTCTAAATGTGCAATATGTAAATTACTACACATCCAAGCGGGCTGCATTAAATGACTAATCAATTAGGGTTACAAATAGATTATGATATAGGCACGATTTATTAAATATCCATCTATTCAGATTCTGTTGAGGCTTAGCATTAGATTCATGTGTTCACTTTATTTACAGGTGGCTGTGGACCATCACTGTAGAAAACTTCATCTCTGCTCAAGTTGAAACACTGAACTGGACTGCACTGTATTTGTGGCCCATCCCCCCCAAAATCTTAATTTTTGCTGAGTAAAATTATTTTCTTTTTGTTTTTTTTAATGTTAGTCTCTTTTCTGTGCTCAGTCAGTTGCTCAATAAGCTTGCATGACTTAGCTGATAACTTACCACTTCGCCCTCATGTCTAAATATGGATATTCTGGCTCAAAACGCAATCACAGTGGCCAAACTGCCATCACTGAGGCTTTGCTCGTGGTTTATATCAATCTATGTCTTCAGCAGTCAGAAAAATATAAAAACAAATAATAAAAAAAATCATATTAGTCAGTTCTTAATGTATCTTTATAAGGTTGAGACTAATACAGAAAATTTACAGTGGGTTTTGTTCTGTAATCTTTTTTCCTTCACAAAGCAAAATACAGGAGAAAATAATCACAATCCACATTAGACGAGTAGTGGGTGGGCAATGCAAGTCCAGAGCGAATGTAAATAACATGATGAGGTCACTGACGGCTGGATTTATGGAAAGTATATACAGATATACAACTGGAGACAAAACACTATTATGAATATTTAAAAGAAGACAGATGGACAGTAAAAATCACAAACCCTATTTACTGTGCTAAAAGTCCATTTTAAAGAAAAACCTCTTTAAGTCAATGCAAATGCTATACTGTCAAACATTTTCTGCACAGCTTCACCTCCATAAAGTAGATTAAGGCCACACTGTTTAAGTACACTTTTTTCATATTGCTTGGTCTTGTAATTTTCCAATAAAAACAGTTCATGCTTTGTGCAGAGAAAGTCCTTTAATAAATGTCCGGCATCTGGCTGTAGGCCCTGTTCCAGTATCCACCACAGAAGAGCCAGTCCTGGGAACTGGTGTGGGGATTTTGCCCCTGTTGAAACCACCTAAAAAAGACATCACAGAAATATCAGCATTCATAGATCCCAGCAGGGCGAGCCAAAACTGAATACAAACAAGAGAAAGTGAGAAAGAAATGTATGATTCGGAGGGAAGATGGGGTGATTGAGTAATTGCATTTGGTGCCATTAAGAGGAGCTGCCATGCTGGTGGAAGGAAAAGCGGATTTATTAAATTTGTCTCTATCATATCTGGATAGAAAATACACACAGTGGTAGATAATTTAGAGACTCAGATGTGTTAAGGTCACGTGATCACATCAAACATTTCAGATGCAAACAGCGAACAGCTCTAACCTCGGGCCAAGGGCAGAGCTTCTTAACGTCAAAGCGAGGATGCAGCAGAAAAAAAAGACAAGTGAAGATAAAATGGAGATACAACTTGAGCTTTTTCAACACGCAAAGTGTGACACCATATAGATAAGAACTGTTAATTCATTGATACACCATGAAAACTTCATATGAGGTAATAGAAAGGCAATGGTATTTTATCTGCACTAACAAAGGCTGATGGTTTAATATTGCCTGGAATTAGTCAGTCCTGCATGGTTTCATGTTTACTGCGTCAAAGTATAAAGAAAGAAGAACAGTCTCACCTCGCCTTCCACTCTTCATCCGCTTTGGAGCGGTTTTTCCGAGCAGCTCGCTGTTTTTCCTCGAGTCGCTTCTTCTCCTCGCTGGCGAGATCTATCAAAATATTTGACATTTTTTGAGGAAGCGAATGAAAATTTCCCCCCAGTTTCAGTTTAGGTTAAGTACCACCAATCATTACCGATGTCACCGTTCTCCATGGCTCGTATGTCCGGTCTGAGCCTGCAGTCAGTCTGAGGGATGACTCCCTCCATCTCCTTATGCAACTCATTCAGCTGCATCGCAAAGCATGTGAAGTTGTACATCTGCAATTAAAGATTGCATTTGTACGTTAAAACATTGGATTTCTTCTAAGACTACCCAATAAAGATCTAATGGTGCATTAATCAGCAGGACCTGGACAGAGTTAGCTGGTCTGGGTGCTATTTTCCACAGCAGCTGGCTGCCAGGAACCACCTCCACAGTGTCTGCAGGTGGTGAAGGAACCTCCTCCTGATCCTCAGCGCAACCCTGAACAGCACGACAAACACAAATAATGCTGAACAGACAGATGAGCTCCAGCCAAGATGCATCATTACAGAACGTGTTAAATATGAACACTAATGATCTCGGTCGCTTTCCATTTTTACCACTGGATGATATTACTCATGCAAACATCACAACAGTAAAGTGAAGGGATTCCACAGTGTTCAGTAATTCATACCGCATTGCCGCCCTTCTTGTCCTCTGCCCCTTTTTTGTTGTTTTTCTTGTGTGCTTCAAAGGCAGATGGGTCAACAACATAGAGGCACTCTGTCCACTTCCCATAGAGAGCACACAGCTTCTTTTTGCTGTCAAACACACACAGACTTGTTGTAATTTCGTGAATACGTACTCTAACCTTAACCATAACCACACAAACACACACGAATGTCCCGAGGCACAAACACTAGTAATGATTTCAGTTGTAATGATTTTTTTTCCCATTCTGTTTTTAGTGTCAACATAACAAAAGCTCAAAAAAAGAGAGAAAAAACCCACACAACACTTTTGCGAGTGGGAGACTTCTGGAAATGTAATGTTTTGAATGAAACCAAAAATCTAGTTTTTGGCCTGGACATCACGTTGAGATAAAAAACAACAAGAAAAAACACAAGCTCTTCTCATCTTCTTGCTTGTTAGCATCTGTTATTGCTGCACATTATTTATCAGCATATAAATCTGGTCTGGCTCTTGTGATCATGCACACTAGTTATGTTTACGATGACTCACTGGATTTGCTTATCCTCCATCTTTAATCGAACTGCCCCCGTTTTTGTTTTTACCGTTTGCTGATTTTAACCGCCTCTCCCACACTCGAGTATTTTGACTTTTATTTTGTCAAAAAGGCAATTAACACTGCAATGAGTTATTAACCATATGAATTGTTAAGTGGTTATTTGCACAATGATTCAATTTTAAAATAGGTTGATACTACATTTTGTAGATCCTAATTTAGAAATGAAGCACCTTTAAACAGCTGCTTATTCAGACATATCCACCCAAACATATGGGGAGGGGTGGATGAGGGAAAAATTGATAGTATAGGCAGATAAATAAGCTATCTGACACTCACTGTCATTCCATGTAATATGGAAGAAAACTAATGTTTCACAGTGTCCTATGGTATGTTTCAATGTGTGATGTAGATTCAGACTTAAAGATTAAAGAGAAGGCATTTTCTCCCACTCTCACATCACTATTTTATTCAACATTCAAGACTGAAATCCGTCTTCTCTGCAAAGACGGCTCATTATTTAAAAGACATCTCCGAACATCTTGCTCTACCTTTTATCCAGAATATATCCTTCAACTTTGTGTAGCTCTTTTCCAAAAAGGCCACATGGTTTGAAGTTCAAGTAGCACCTTTCACCAGTTCTAAGTGAAAAGAGAAACAGGATGAGTCACACAAGACTTCCTCATTTGCTCTGTCTGTTTTCTTCAAGAGCAACACTTCCCCAAAATATTTTATCAGTTGTATCACACTTTTTCTTTAGCCGTAATTTGAAACACATGATACTTAGATATTAGGTCAGTGCTACGTGTTCCTTTTCATGGCTGCATGCATTGTGTTATAATGGAAGCATGAATAAAAGGAACACGTTATTAAGTAGCGTAGCTTAGCTGGCTAATGAAAGAAGTGTTTGATGTGAAACATCATGGCTTCAGGCCACTTTATTTTCTTTACTTGCCTTTATCTAAGAAAGAAAAACCTCTGTTATAAAGTCCCATGAAAGCTAATGACAGCATTTTAAATCTTGTAACACAAACGTCAGACTGCTCTTAACAATACAACATAAAACACAGTTTTTTTGTTTGGTTGGCTAAGCATTGCTTCAATTTAACTTTACTGCATGTGCCAGTGATAACGATGGTTTCATTTTGTTTTTCATGAAATAATGTAATAAAGACCAAAGGCTGCTTCCTATTTGATTATCGCATATTAAAACATGTTTAAAATGCAAATGCAGACAGTATAACACTGTGAATCACATTTCACTTTATTTCTTTGCCTTATTTTAATTAAGACATTTTAATGCTTCAATAATTCTCAACAAGTACTTTATGTACAAGCATTTTACATGCTGATCCTCTTACCTGTGGTTGACCACCTCCACATTTCCATACTGTTCAATCCACAGCTGACCAACAATGATATTGTGAACACAACATGTGGGATTTGTCCATGTGTAGGCTTCATTGTGCCTGGAGGGGAAAAAAAACCCAAAACAGTTTGGCACAATGTGCACTTTCAAAATGGTAATAGAAAAGGCGATAGGCGAATTGGTAAAAGGATAAATATTGATACAGGTAATATTTCCTTTTTAAAAACAGCTAGCAGCTCTTACTTGGGCAGCTCCAGTGTGATTGTGCCTTTCGGCTCAGCTTCCACACTCTTGCCCCAGAACTTGAGTTTGGGATAAATAGAGCCATGAAAAACAAAGTCCTGCTTCAAGCCCTCAGCATGGAAGGCGCTGACCGGAGGGTGATGGCTCACCTGCTCTGAGATGAGCCTGAAGCCCAGATCCTCCCTGAAATAACCAGGGACACGGCTATGATGAATGGAGGCATTTGAAGACAGCTGTGTATGTTTGGTAAGCTGCACAGCAGAATTTAAGAACTTGTTGCTAGATAAAATACACTCAGTCGCCACTTTAGTACCACACTTGCTCAACCACTTGTTAGCACAAATATGTAATCAGTCAATCACACTGAAGCAACTCTGTGCATTTAGGCGCACGTGACCTGCTGAACTTCAACATGGCATGATCGTGGGTGCCAGATGGGACTGTCTGACTGTGTCGCAGAAACTGCTCATCTACTGGGATTTTTTTGGCCCAAAACAGAGAAAACATCCAGTTAGCGTTAGCTCTCTGAATGCACAACATGTCGAACATTGAAGCAAATGGGTTACAACAGCAAAAAACCCACACCAGGTACCACTCCTGCCAACTAAGTTTAAAATTCCCACAGCCAAAATTGGACAATACATGAATGGAAAAATATTGTTTGGTCTGATGAGTTTCCATCTCAGCTGTGACATTTGGATAGTAGGGTCAGAATTTCGTGTAAACAACACAAAAGAATGGATTCATCCTGCATTGTATCAACAATTCAGGCTGCTAGTGCTGGTGTAATGGTGTGGCAGATATTTTTTTGGCACACTTTGAACAATGTTTAAACTCCACAGCCTACCTGAGTATTGTTGCTTACTAATTCTAGCTCTGTATGACCACAGTATACCCATTTTCTGCTTCCAGGAGAGTAACGACCCTATCACAAAGCTCAAATTATCGCAAACTATAATTTTTGAACATAAATAATCTGAAGTTAAAGTGGGATCTGATCTGCTATTTGCAATATGCACCTAATATAGTATCCAGTGAGTGTATTTTGTTAATTATCATCATAATTAATATCCTACACTAAAGACTGGGTAGCTACTTCAAAATGTTTAATTGCAAAGATATTGCTCAGAATTTTTCATACAGTCAGGTTTGGACATGATCTGGACCAGCTCACTTACCTGACTAGTTCATAGGTTTCTCCCAGTAGAGGGTTGAATGGTTTACCTGTTCGCTCCCACTGGGAGGCCACAGCGGACACTGCAAACGCAGCCACACACTGCCACAGTAGATAAAAAACACACACCAAATCAGAGAAACTAAACTAGAAGCAAAAAATTGTTAAGCTGTGCCTGTGGGCAGTTTAAGTAGAAAACCTATGAACTACCTTCATTCTCTCAATAGAATCTGAAGATGCGTTGGCCTGGTGAATGAGGTACGTGTGCTCCATGTACTCTGTGAGACGCTGCAGGAAGCTAAGCGGCTCGTTGAAAATCACTGGCATTGTAATCTTGGAGAGCTCCTGAAAGGGACATCAAGGAGAATTGAAGGACAAGGTTTCATTACAAAGAGGAAATAAGGTCTTTTGACATGGCAGTGCTCCGAGCTGCTGAGTGTTAAAAAGGATCAGTGTTTGGTCGTTTGGTACATACAAGCATTTACGTTGCTCTGGACCAAAGTATCTACCGCATTAAGGTGAGTATTTATTGCTGTATTTGCTGGTAATAAAAGAAAAAGCTTCAGAAAATTCTTCAAATAGAAGAATGACCTTGTGAGATGAAAGTCATCATGATTCACCCTGACACTTAACCCGAGACTTTCAGAATATGTGATTTTTTTTGCTTGATTTCCCGAGTTCTGCTAGGAGTAGGTTAGTTACACAGATGTCATATTTTTTTTTATAAAAAAGGGTTTGGAATTATGTTTTTGGCTACTTGATAAATATAGTCATTCTCCATTAGCTCTTCTGGCCTCTATTTGGAATTTAAGTAGCTAAACACTCAACACTCTAGCTTTCTTCTTCTTCTCTTTAGTGCTGAGAAAATAGTGTACATTGTGTTTTTTTCCACAGCTGCTTTCTGCGGTGCTTGGAAACTAAACCTAAGGGTTGGTTCAGAGCTGCAGATTTATAATACAGTCAATTTAAGTTTAGTGTGCACTAATGCAGCTTAGGCTAAAAAAATTTATTTGTTTTTGCTAGTATCAGGACATAAATCAACTTACTGGCAAACTATCGGAAAAAGAGTCACCACAAGTGTAACTAAGTGTTGTCTGCACCTGCACAAGGCTATTTATAGAAAACCATTCTCACCATTCCAATGCAGTTCCTCAGAATACTCCAAATGCTGAAGTCATTTCTCGAAAACATTGGCGCCGGTAAGCTTGTCCTAAAATGACACGTGGCACACATACACACACACACACACATACACACACAAAATTACAGTACTTCTAAAAAGTGTATGTGATGCTTTCATTTTGTTCTAGTGCACTAAAAATATTCCACTGGAGTAAATGTGCCAGACATACAATACCTGCTGCAAGCATCACATCAAGTGAATATAGTCAACAATAGCCTAATGTATTATGTGACACACTGGAACAAAGCCCAGACAGACAATACCAGCAGCAAAGGTGGTTAGCAGGAATCATCCATCAGCAGCACTTATGTCCTGTCTGTCTCAAACTGTCTAATAAGGTGTGCAGGCTGGAGATTAGTTTAAAGTACAAAAATAAAATGTAAAAACCGAGGCGTTAGCGTAATGATGACATTTAAAAATCACCCAAATAATGTGAACCGCACTCCCCAGCTGCCCGAGGGATCAGCCAACAAGGGATCATACTGCAAACTGATTATTGCATTACACTGTGACCTTATCAATATTTAACGGCTCCAACAGAGAGCGGAGTCCTTTCTATACTACAACTCCTTCTTGTGCCTTTACCAGGCTGCCTATGACTCTAAATTATTCACACGGTGAAGTGGAAACACCTCAAGAAGTTAAAAAGATCACTGAAAAAAAAAGGACTGTTCGAGTGGGTTATTAAATATCTAACACTGCATAGGTCTAACAACAATATAGATTTGATGAAAATAGGCTTATGGAAAAAAAGATTATAGATTATAGTGGTAGTAGTAAAGATTAAATGAGATGGATACATTTAAGAAAAAACCCCTCAAATTTCTCAGAGAAAAACTTTTATACTTTTGTGAAGACACTTTTTAAATTGATTTATTTTTGCTTTTTATCAGAAAACCACATTGTTTTGCTTAGTAACGTTGGATTAACGTGATCGCACCCCTTACGCCATTAACAATGTCACATAAACTCAAATGGGAGGAAGTGCAACCATATCAATAATGTTACCAAGAACATCTTTGCTTCTTTACTACTTGCTTTGCAGTTCCTAATGAACAAAAAATATCATCCTGGCCAAATTTTCGTTGCTTTTCAGTTACATCAACTAAATAATCTTTTAATCCAACCAAGTGGTGACATCGGTGGTACGATGAGGTTGATCCATCCTTGTAATGTGAAGCAGTGACTAAAATACATTCACCGTGTTCTTGAAAATATTTGAATTTAAATTTTTAAAATAAATTTACGATGTTTAAATAAAAGAAATTTAATTCATTTGACAGGAGTGATACATGTAAACACTGTTACATTTAAATGAAAGTGCAACTGACTGTTATACCTTAGGCTTTTAAAGATACAGCACTCTATTATAAACATAAAGACCATCTATAAACTGAGACAGACAAACAACCACGCAAACAGTAATTATAACAAAAATGATAAAGACTGGACATAAAGACTGAAAACAAAAACAAACAAACAAACAACCCCCCAAGACATTGCATGCATTAAAAACTGATTTAAGTGATGAAATATTTGCTTTAGTTTAAACCATAGTGTTGTACAAATATAGAACTTTAAAGTCAGTGAATGTCGTTATATGTGATGGCAGCAATAGTTTAGATTTTGCTTATTTACACTAGCTTGTCTACATGTGAGAGACAGACACACTCTCTAGTTTAAAGATTAGGCTTAAAGCTTTCTTTGTTAATAAAGCACATAGATACGGCTGGATCAGATGACCCTGAACCCTCTCTTAGTTATGCTGCAGTAGGCTTAGACTGCAGAGTCTTCATGTGATGTACTGTTTCTTCTTTACTGCTTTCTTTTCACTCTGTGAGTGTTTATACACCTGTACTCCATTTAATCATTAGTAATCATTAAACTCTGGCCCTCTCTCCCATAGTGTTGTTTCTCTTCCCTTACCTCTAACCGGTCCCAGGTGGCTGCCCCTCCCTCTTTCTGCTGGAGATTTTTTTCCTGTTTAAAGGGAGATTTTCCTTCCTACTTTCGCCAAGTACATGCTTATTGTGGGTCATGTGAGTGTTAGGGTTTGTTTCTAATATTGGAGGGTCTTTACATTATAATGTAAACTGTTTTGAGGTGAACATGGTTCTGAACTGGTACTAGTAAATAAAATAAAACTGATTTTAATTGTAGTGGCACATTTTTAAAGTTTTATTTTATGTGGGTAAGGCCCTTCACAGATTTAAAAAAAGATTTTATGAACAAGAAATGTATCAAATTCTCAGAGCTGAATAAATTATATATCTTCTGAAATGCATAATGGTTTATTTTTTATTAATGGTTATATTTAGTCTTATTTTGGTTACCTCCACTCAAACATACAAAATGAAAAATATTTCCCAAAGTCTGACTGGGATTCTAATTTGGAATCCTAGACAACACCAAGCTATACAAAATTATTATACATACATAAATTACTTTATGTATTCACTTATCTATTGTCTTATTTAGTCCCTTCTCATCAGTACTGACTGATTTTCAATAAGATACAAGTAAATATTTTACTTTCAATTATATTTAATATTTTGCAAACTAAAAACAGATCACTGAAAAACTCTTCAGCCTTCTGTGATGATACATAAATGTTTGCATCATCAGCATAGAAATGACACTTTATAGAGTAGGCATCTGATATTAATAATATAATAATATATGCATAATATATCTGCAAGAGATTGTTGGTCTTAGAACAGAACCATGCAGGCATTCCACAAAGTTCCACTTCATAAGAACGGGCACTGGAAAAGGTTTTATTCTGGAGTGGAACATCCGTTTGACAGTAGAGTGGACATTCCAGAATGCTCATGATGTGCAATTTCAACTTCCTCTAAGTTTTTCAAGCATGCCTCAAAACTAGCTTAAAGCTTACTGGGAAGAAATAATCTCTTTAAGATTATGTTAAAGAGACTCAGAATTCATAGTATGAGGATCTTCAAGTAAGAAAAATACCAGTCCTACTACTTTATCCTTGCTTTCTGTTCAATTACAGGTTGGCACTTGAATTTCTTGGTCAAAACACAGATTTTTTTTAAACCAGCTGTTAAATCAATTTTCATAAACCTTCACAATCTCAAGAAGAATTAGGTTCTCTTAACTTAAAAATAAGTGTTGCTTTAAAATAAAATAAAAAATTCTCCAATTCCTGACAGACTGAACATATGTTAGTGGTTTCCCTCGGGTATGTTTTTATTAGATTAGCATCAGCTCTTTAGTCTTTAAATTACACAGCTGACTAAATATTCCCTGAACTGGACAAGTGTTTAAGAAAGTGGAAGGACAGCTTAATAAAATACTTTCATGTGTTAGCTAATGGAGTCTCTGATAACTCTATAAATTTGCAGTCAGTTCTTCAACTAAATGGTCAAATTAGGCATTAAGTGCATTTGTAATCTATCATACAATCAGAACCCTTTTTTCTGAGAATATGACCCATTGCCTAGGCCACCCTAAATTTTTTATTTCTTTTTTTTTTTTAACCCAATATGCTGTTACACAAATCTTACACTAATAACAAATTTGAATTAAAGAATTAAAAATTCAACAATATTAGGCTGCTATGTTGTATGAAAGGGCAGTGACTTTGATGGGCTTGTTCATCTTTGGATGTGAGATTAAAAGAACCAGAGGTCAACAGTCCATTTAAGAAACTGTGATGGCATATTGCAGAGCTGACCTATGCTTTGTTATCCCATTGGGTGGAGGCTCAGCCTTGTCACCATGGTGATCCTGCTCCAGCGTGCTGGCGGGGCTGCTGCAAGTGCTGCTTAACATGACAGAGCCTTCGTCCTCGTCCTCGTCTTCCTCACAGGATTGGCTGGCTACCGTCTCAAAGCCGCTCAGGGAAAGCTCAGATTCTGAGTCTGGTGGAGACAAACACATGTAGAGGAGTCACTGCAGGATTACTGTTCAACTGAATATCCTCTGAGTATCTAGAAAAAAGTATTGCTATTAGATAGTTTGTCAATTAGAAGGCACAGAAAATTGTGTATTATTTCAAAATTAAGAAATACTTTTTGTTTATCAAATGTTAAAAGGACAGTATAGTTTCCTTCCCATTACTGTAAGCTGACCGATCGATGTAAAACACCCACCATTCAAAAAAAAACCATTTATGGGCATTATGAATGTGCCTGTACATTTGAGAACAGTGTTGCCGTGAGTTTGATCACAAAACACCAAAGACAAATTTAATTGATACGGATATATTGTTGTAAAATTTATATTGTTTTCCAAAACTAAATTTATAAGCTCAGCATCCAAAATTTGGAGAAAAAAAAAAAGATGTACTACGAGTTGGAAGTATTCATTTTTGCAACAGATACACAGCACAAAAAATATGAATGACTTTTGGTTGAATGCATCAAATAGAAATTTAAAAAGCTGATCAAGGACCAAATCTGATTTCACAAAACAGCTTTGTATGATTGAGAAGTCATTCGCTTCCTTGTGTTACACTTGACTCAGTAATTAAAGTAATGAAAATGTGAGCATCAAGTGAAATATATAAGAATGCTAAAAAAAGTGACTTTCACAACCTACGAAAGGAAAGCTATCAACTTACGAAAGAACAGATAAATAAAAGTCTAACAAGCGCTCTATCTTATAATTTAGATGCAGTTTGGAAAATTAGAATTGCAAAACGCATCATTAGCAGCTTAAATTTGCTGTGAATGATCTAAAGCACTGACAGCTGACATAACTTCATCACATGGGGGCTGCAGATTTGTCAGCTGCATATCTATGATATGCATCTCCCTATCCATCACATCCCAAAAGTGCTATTGGATTGAGATCTAGTGGCTATGAAGGCCATTTGGGCTCATTAACGTCATTGTCATGTTCAAGAGATCATGTGAATGGTTTCTGACATGTTGCATCAGCCTGCTAGAAGCAGAAAGGGTGGACATGGTCAGTAACAATGCTCAGCATAAGCTATAGTATTTAAGCAATGTTCAAATGGTGCTAAGGAGCCAAAAGTGTGCCAAGCCCAAACTGCCATAACCCATCTTCTACAAGGTTCACAGTATTTTGCATTTAGAGACATTCTTCTGCATATCTTGGTTGTAACAATTCATTCTTTGAGTTACTGTCGCCCCTAGTACCAACAAGGCATTTTCGCTACCACATTTTCTCCTTTTCTGACCACTCTTTCTAAATCCTAGATATGATTGTGTAGTAAAATCCCAGTATAACAGCCATTTCTGAAATACTCAGATCAGCACATTCAAAGTCACTTAAATCATCTTTCTTCCCCGTTCTCATGCTCAGTTAGAACTTCAGCAGGTCATCTCAACCATGTCTACACACCTAAATGCATTGAATTGCTGCCATGTGATTGACTGATTAGATATTTATTTAGGCAGCGACTTGTTTATTCGTAGCTGCCCGGTAAAGTGTGCGATACAAAGAAGTTAGTTACTTCCTGATGAAGTATATAAAATCAAATCAGATCTGTGACTCGGATATTTGTTTCCCAGTTTTGCATTCAAAATAAAAAGACGAAAAGGAAAAACACTGCATTATTTGATTTTTCTCTGTGCCGCATTTATCATTTTCTGATTTTTTATTCTCAGTTGAAAAGAACAAATTATACACTGATTACTCAACAACCACTGTTAAGGGAGTAACCAAAAAACAAAGTGTAATTCTGTCACTTTTGTGTTATTAGTATACAAAACATACAATTATTCATTTTTTTTTCTTGTTTGGATGCTTTCTTTTTTTTTTTAAACTAATTTTATGCTAACACTTTGATTGTGCTACAAAAAAAGACAAAAAAAAAAACCCTAAACCATTATTCACAAAAAACATTCAGTCATGCTCCACAACAATCAGTGCAAATGTCCCATGCAGCTCTGTTATTATTTCATTTTCTTCAGCCATGACTCCCTTTTATCTATGAAAGCTGGTTAGATAACTCATCAGGAAAATCAAACAAATGAAATTTTTAAAAAAAAGTTTAAATAAATTCAAAACAAGCGAAAACACCACCAAGTCCGAAATTTTCTCTTTTGTAGATTTTTTTTTTTTTTTTAATCTTAGCAAGCATTACTGGTATATATTTTTTATGTTTGTAGAACATGCAGGACTTTTTCACAGCATATTCATTTTCAACAGAACCACTTGGGGCTCGAGGAGCGGCAAACATACCGAAAGCATTCACTGACAGGAAAAAGTACTCCAGTGTCCTATAGGTGGATGAAAGAGCATTGAGCGTGAGTAGGAGCTTGCCACAAAGTCTCCTGCGTGTTTAATAACCTGTCAACTCACCAGAAACGGCGTCGTGGAACTCATCCTCGCTGAGGGCACTCCGTGGTGAAGATCCCTTGACGACGGATTGCTCAAGTTCGTGGTGCTCTGTGGCGAGAGTCTGCAGTGCCTCAGAGAGGATCTTATTCTTCTCCACCTCCTGCTCCAATTTCAGACTGCGCACCTGAGCTCACCACACACAAACACACACAGACAAAAGGAAACACGCTAATCACTCTCAGAAACAGAAACCATCATGAATTCTATCCTCTGCACTCGATAACCACGAGCAAAAGATGGCCAAGCGTTCCCCAGGCTACCAAAATTTTATTCAAAGTCTCATTAAAAACAGAGGACAAATGTGCATGACTATGAGACAGGCTTTGATGGCAGCAGGCCTGCAAGTAAACAGCATGTTGACTGACTGATCCCCCCTCTGTTCTGTCCTCTCATTATCAGACCCATGGCGAGAGAGACAGAGATGGAGCTGAGAGGGTTGAGCCATGTTTATCTGTAATGGAGGCCAGCAGCCTTGATGCTGCCGTCTCAAATAGCCTGCCGGAGAACACGAGTCCCGTAGAAGAGAGGGAATCAAATGACGGATAATGGACTCCGATATAAACCATTAGCTAAACCTTCCTTTTACACAAAACATTAGTGCTGATAATATGAAGGTGTGCTCACTTTTACTTCACCATTTCCACGGACAGGCTGACATTGTGCAAATGCAAAATTAAAGTCCACTGACGAGGCAGGGGTTTACTTTGGATTGTCAAAGTAACAGAAGAGGGAGAAATGATTATAAATGATCATCCACAAGACAAGAGAAAGCTAAATGAAGTGGGGTGGAAGTGCTGTATGATGACAGAGTGCAGATCACTTGACATCTCTGCACAATTCTGAACTTAGAGAGGAAATTCCTCCTGCTGACCCCTCCACAGGTGGTGTTTAAATACAAAGCAGGGCTGCAGGGCCTGGAAGTGAGTCAGTATATTTCCTTTGCAGGGGGAGTAAGCATAGGCCCAACTTCTTCATTTAGCCGGCGAACCATCATTTACAGACGGAGCTATACTGTATAGTTTGAATTATCCCTATTGAGACTAGGCCTATTCATGGTGAGTTCTGAGATTCTGTGAGTCTTTTATCATGTGCTCTGCCTCTGCAGATTGCAGTTCAAAAGGCTGTGCAGCTGAGCGATCGAGGCCCGGCCCACATGTAAAGACTGAATGCACTGGACTGGCTGTTAAACTCAGAACATTCAAACTGTTCCTGGCAGCCCCAGCTTCATCAGCTGCTGTCTTCTTCTTAAAGATCCCCACAGAAATGATTGAAGTTGTGTTACTGAGCATTTGTGAAGAGACGGAGTCTATATAAAAAGGGGGGAAAAAAAGGACATACACATTGTGACTGAAGAGAGGGTTTTTTTCTCCATCATCTAATGATTATATTCAGCGTTTGGTTTTGTCTGGTCTTTTCATGTGCTGCAGAAAATGAGCAGCAGTGGGAATGTCATGCATAAAAGGGTTGAATCTATGCATTGATGTGAAGGTAAACATGCCTTGATTTACATAGCCAGCATCTCAAGTGTACATTTATCACAGCAGTGCATCAAAAGCAGCAGCACTACCAGACATCATTTTTCACAATCAAAACAGGGACAAATTCTTATTCTGGTGGAACATTCAAACACAAATCTGATTCAGAAAGTGCTGCAAATTAAAACCGCGACAGGATGCAACTTAACACTCTCACTTTTACAGATTCAGTGCTTTACTGCACACAAAAAAAAGAAAAAAGCTGGCACTTTCACATTACGATAGTAATCAGAAATGCAGTCGTTGACATGTTGTAAATTATATGCATCATCAATGAATAGTGGTTTTTCTTCTGCATCAAAAACCAGATTAAATCGGAATTATCTATAAACACATCGGCCCCGTCTCTGCTGTATCCACATATATCTGTGTTTACATCATTCATTGTTTCGCTGCCAGTTCTAAAATCACAGCCAAAACCCTCTTGCTTCCACTGAAGAACTTGCACACATACCCACACAGATTACAGAGTTCGACTGTTAAATAAACACTGAGAATTATTAGTATTTGCATTAAAGATATGTACTGCACTGTTTATATTGTATTAACTGGCTGCTGATTTATGTAATAAAAGTTTGAGCCATGCACACAGCATGGATATAGGGATGGCAATATGAGGCTGGCAATCCATTTCTTTTACCCAGAATATTATAGCAGTGTCATTGCAATCCATTCATGACTTCTACTTACTTTGGTGACTCCTTTGACTTTTGTCCTTCTCACAATGCCATTATCAGCCCCTTAAATATTTGGTTTAAGACCAAATATGTTTAAAACCATTTCTTCTAGTTTAATCGTGCATAGAAAATGAGACATTCTAGTCCTGTTTTTTTAACCACACACAATTTTACATTTGATTGACAATATCAGTTTCACTGAACCAAAATATTCTGCGGCAGTATATCCCCTTACTGCTTTGGCTTATGTTTGACCCTGAATACAACCGGGCTTTACGCCAGTGTAATAACTTGGCTGAACACCCTGCTCGTCTTTGCGCTCCTAATCCAATTTTACAACCTGATGCCTTCAGTTTAGTTTCAACTGAATTACTCTATGCAAGTCTGCAATTCATTCATAACTTTTCACAACTCAAAAAAAAAAAAAATCCACATCAGCTGGCGAAGCCTCGTGCACTAAAGAGCAGATTATGAAACACAAGGCGGTCTCTATCTTAAATCACCTGTGATTGGCGACATAACCACACCCCATAATACCCAATCAGAACCACATGTTACTTAGGTCAAACAATTTATAAATAAATTCAGAATCCACTTCAAGATTTTGACTTTGACATTCAGGGCTCTGCATGGACAAGCACCAACCTAAATCAGAGATATTTTACATCCTTACATCCCCAGCAGGTCCCTGAGGTCATGTGACCAGGGCTTGCTGGTCGTCCAACATATGAGACTGAAAACAAAAGGCAATACAGCGTTTGTAACTGTGGCCCCCAGACTCTGGAACTCCCTTCCTTTGAGCCTGAGATCTGTGGACTCAGTGGTTTCACTTTAAAAAAAACAGCTAAAAACTCATCTTTTAAAACTTGCTTTTGGTTGATTTCTTTTTTAATGTTTTATCTTGAAAGGTGCTATACAAATACAATTTTACTTACGTACATATATAATACATATTTTAAAGTAATATATTTTGGCTCTGCAATAACTTTGAAAGGTTAGTGCCTAGAAAGACAAAAATAGAAACTCATAAAAAAAAAAAAAATCGAAATACCAAGTAACAAACACAAAGAATAACACCCATAATGTCTAAAGCAGAGGTTCCCAAAGTGTGGGGCCCGCGGTATGAAAAACAAAACAAAAAGCAAAAACAAAGAACGAACCCTTGGACACTGCTAGCATCATTCTTCGTTTTCGGTGATTCGAAACGCCGTTTACGTGTGGACGAAAGGTCCAAACGCATAGAAACAGCTGCGTTTTAAAAAATACCCGTATAGGTGTGGACGCAGCGTAAAAGAGTTAGCAGTGTATTTTATTGCTTGGGGGGTGTAACAGTTTTCTTGCAAAACAAAGGGGGGCCCAGCAGAAAAAGTTTGGAACCACTGCTTTAATGAAAAAAGTTTTTTTCTTGTTGTTTTTTTCTGATCTCGTTCGAAGAGGATCAAATATTCATTAATTTATTGATGTGTAAACAAACCGTCCCCACCTGACAGTGTTTTTGTAATTGTTCTGAGCCCAACAGCAACAAAATTCAAATGTGCTGCCTGAGAAAGCCTGACGATCACAGCCGTTTCGAATCTGCTTTCAGCCTTGTCCCCGGCGTACAGAGATTTTCAATTTTTCTCTGAATCTTTAAAAATATTATGAAGCACAGAGGCTGAAATCCCCCAATCTTTGTAGGGTCGATACTAATATAAAAAACAAGTTTTACATCATCAGGAAGGCAAAATTTGTTCCAAACACTCTGTTCCGTTTTTTCTTTGCTCTACATAATTTAAAGAAAGTGTATATCGCCAATATTGCCAATTCAACAGCATAACCCCTAATTTGGAGCAGAGGACATCCACCCAACTGCTGTTCAAATCTTTTGTTTGTGAGGAACAGCCAATGAGAAGAAAGTTGGCATAACAAAAATGTGTTTATGAAGATAGAACAGCTGTTTAAAACAGCTTTTGAACAGTCAGTCATGCAAAGCTACTTTAATGTGGTTCAAGAGTAATAAAAAATATGCATACATAAATGAGCTTTATAGGTCAACGTGTTGCTTGGACTTTTGCAGAATGGCGAATCCCTCCCCACATTTATTGCTGAAAGACTCATCCTTGCTGTAAAGCTTTTCTTTTATACCAGTCATGCACTGACCTTTTGCCATTTAACCTAATTAGCTGTGAGAAGTTCTTTCAGGTGTTTTCTTCTTTGTTGTTGTTGCTTTTAATACAACTTTTCCAGTGTTTCATATGCCGCCCCCCCCAAATCACCTTGAAATGTGTTGCTAGAAGTTCATAAATTAGCATATTTCATAAAAACAAAACAAAAAAACAAAAAAAAAAACCTTCTCCTATTCAACATGTGTTATGCTTTCATTGTCTTTACGGTATTTTGAATCAATTGCAGGTTTTAAATGATTATTGCATTCTCTTCTAGATTGTTGCAAAATTGATGCCAAATGTCAGAGGTTGCTATAAGCGGTATAATCTACCTGTTTTCACGAGGGGGTGTATTCTAGCCCCCGAATCCTTCCATTTTAATCAAATCCATTGAATCAAAAACAAAGAAAAAAAAACCCATGTGTAAGCATATAATCACTTCCACTCAGTCCACTGAGCTGCTTTTGTTAGAGTGAATTTTTCCAGCATCTTTTTGTGTAGGATAATTTCTTTTTACATCCCAAAGATATACATCATCTTACTGAGCCCCAACAGTCTCAATATAACACTTACAGATATCAAGTTATTTAAAATGTCACTGTAATCTCATTTATCTCCTTTCTATGATCCAAGTAAACTTAGATAATAACCGTCTTCAGTTAATGGTGACTAAAATGCTGATAATCAGCTGAAAAACATAGTCACAGTCACTAGGCTCTCAAATAAAAGTTTAAATTTGTCTTTGGAAGGTCACACTCACCCCTTCCTGTCTGGAGAAGAGGCTGAGACAAATGTTGAGATTGGAAGTGGTTTCGCTGGATAATTCACATATTTCTTGCATCTTTTGCAGTATTGTTGATGGAAATTCTGAGGGGATAAAACACATAAAGTAATGAATGCAATGGAAAAGACACAACTTTGAGCTATTACAGTTTGTTTGTTTTTTTAAATGCTCTTAGAACATGTATAAAGAGCAAGCACACTGCAGAAACCTCTAATGACAGTGCCAGATGGCAGCGTCTTAATTAACAGTCTTTCAGACATTACTGTGCATTTAAATCTGTTTGAAGACTCTTGTAATTTTAAATCAAAAGGTTTTCATTTCACCTCCACCACCTGAGTAAGTGTGTTTCTCCTCGTCTACGTATTGTATATTACATAACAAAGAAAAGTGAAATAAAAGGCTTTACTTTCTGACAGCTCTTCATTCTTCAGCATGGACAGGAGCGCTGCGACCTCCTTCTCCAGATTTTTCTGGCTGACATCTGCAACCTGGTGATTTAGAGAGATGGGAGAAGACTGCAGATCAACAAAAAGTAGCACGGGGTGGGTGGACTAGTTCACAGAAAACACTATGGGTCGTTAAGCCAAAATGCTAATTAGGCTCGCTTTCTGTTTGCTGTACCTGTAGTGAACTTGTTAACTCTCCAAGTGACATCACTTCCTCGTATTCCTCCTCTTCGCTCCCTTGCTCCTGGGAGCAGTAGTATGTGCTGTAAGCTGCGTGCTCCTCCAATGTATCAACCCATGCCTTAAAGAAAGACAAACAAAGGACAGAAAAACCAAAAAGGTCACTTAGTTATTTGACTGATCTTGACCTTTATGTGTTTTTGAAATACTATAGGAAACATGTTTATTATTATTATTTCTTTTTAGAGGAGCATCAGGAGAGAAGATGAAAATAAGCTAGCAAGGCTCTCTCTGTAAAGGTCATAAAATATATAATCTGCCTCTAAAATTTACTAGCTGACAAATTTTACTGTGATTTGTCATATATATTAAAAACAAACAAACTTGTACTTATTTCCAGCTAACGACTGTTTTCCCAAATTGCCAAAAATTTTCTTTTAGAACACAGCTTGCATTTCAAATTTTAGTAGTATATTCTACATAATGGCCGGGACTTTTAATTACATTCTTTATCAGCTACTTACGCTGATACATAATTCATAGCAATGCAAGAGACAAAGTAGACAACGATTTCTCATCTAGAGCGACAACGTCTTAGCATCTGAACAGCTTGCATAACAACTACAAAGTCAAGTAATAATCCTGTGAATAACTCAATGTAATGATGCAAATTCTCACACCTGGGTTGTTATAATGACTAAACAAACAAAGAGTTAATTAATGAGCTTGGGGTGCATTTGAGATTTTACACTTTTGCATAAAGCCTGAGAAAAGCTAAAAATTACATTTTACTTCAAGATTTCAAAACATATGATTAG
>NW_005187447.1:1362101-1371131 GCF_000239375.1 Pundamilia nyererei
TAAATATTTCAGTTTCAGTTTCACAGAATTTATGTTTTGACTTTGTTTCTCAGAAACAGAAGCCAGTCAGAGGTGTGGAATGCAAACTGTGTTTTTCTCCAGTACAATAATGTTTGGCTCACACTGATCACTGATGATTTGATGCTTGTGTCTGCAGGCATCACTGCCACCCCAGAGGCATAAGACTCTTTAGCAATTCCCTTATTAATTCTTTATCGGTTTTTCAGTGTGGAAAACGCTCTACACATTTTCTGTGTTATCATCTCTGTGTCTGCCGGACTTGCATAATTGTCAGGTGCACAAAATTACACTGCCATGAGCCTGACGTCAATGTTTCACAATGCACAACTGCCAGGAAACATTCCAGCAATGATAAAAGGGAGTGATAAGAATGCAGGAAAATTCTGCAAAATTCAGCCTGTTCTTGATTTCCTTCCCTTTAGTTGTCAGCTGACAATCGCAATCTCTGTAAAGCCTGCTGTATCTGCTACTGTGATCTTTGTCTCCGTTCACGGTCACGACATTTGATGAAGCAGCGAGCTGACGGTGTAGTTACACACCGCACCTCTGGAGTTCTGGATTTTTAAATGCTCATTTCAATTTAATGACAAAAAAAAACAGATTTCTGGACTACATGTCAAAGTTATTTTTATAATAAAAGCATATAAACACTGAGTATGATCGGTACTGTAAAAGCAATCAGGAGTGAGTTTTGGCTCTCAAACTGTGGGGCAGGCCCCCCTGGTGAGGCTTAGAGCCAGTGCAGACAGGGAGATGGTCAACCGGAGGTAAAATACAGACTGAAATGAAGTTGAACTAATGTAATTTATTTGGGGAAGATTAACAAACAACAGTTTGCTGATGCTATCTTGTTGACCTTTATTTCTCCAGTTTTCAACTTGGATGCTTTGTTATTGTTAACTGACAAAAATTTGTTTGGTAGGAGGTGAGAACGTTTTTTTTCTTAAGAGAAACGTGCCAACAAAGTTTAAGAACCACTGAACTACATGCTGTGAGGAGTATTTTAGCAAGGAAGAGATATATATGCCTTACTCCTTTTCTTTAATTGTGCGTTTTCGTTCGCTGATTGGATTTTCAGAGCTACCAAAAAAGCCAGTTCCCATATTTTACCTTCCAGAGAGGTCCTTCATACTTCTTGACATGTCGGGTCATATCCTGCCAGG
The DNA here is from genome assembly GCF_000239375.1 of Pundamilia nyererei. Classification (NCBI taxonomy): domain Eukaryota; kingdom Metazoa; phylum Chordata; class Actinopteri; order Cichliformes; family Cichlidae; genus Pundamilia; species Pundamilia nyererei. The sequence goes on from NW_005187447.1 coordinate 1,363,286, forward strand.
CAGACAAAGAGCAAAGATGAATCAGTTTAAAAAAATAAAACATAAAAAAAACAGAAGAGAACAAATAGTTAATTAGGACAGCAACTATCAGCTGGATACTCACTCGATGAATGTTGCCCTCAAGAATCTGCTTCATTGCTGTATCACTGGCCAGATCAAATACTGTTTGGCCTACAAGTTATGGACATACAAGACAAGAGGAGCTTTAACACAACAGAGCACATTTTTACAGAGGGAGAAAAATACTGCAGGATTCAAGAATGTTTAAATGCTGGTGACAGCAATTATAAATATCAAGGACTCATTTACATCCGAGCAGCTTGTGCTTCTCATGCAATCACAGTTTCTAAATTTTTTGCCTCGATAATCATGTTCGAGTCACAGGAAGAACTGCTGCAATTGCCAAAACTGATTAGAATTTTAAACTTTGAACATTTTTGGAGAAACCGCCTAGGCGGTTGCTATTTTTGTTTGGGTGAAAGAATTCAGACAGACCTTGTGAAACATGCTGAAACGCATTCTCAATAGTTTCCATTTCCTATCCTGTCTTTGGCTGCCAGACCTGAGGATTTCCTTTTTTACTACACATGTACATAGATCATTTTTGGGTGGACTTTTTATACCTGTGTATTCATACGTATTTGTCACCGTGTTATTTCCAGCAGCAAAACGATTTCAGATTGATTCAAAATAATACAGGGAGTGCAGAATTATTAGGCAAATGAGTATTTTGTGCACATCATCCTCTTCATGCTTGTTGTCTTACTCCAAGCTGTATAGGCTCAAAAGCCTACTACCAATTAAGCATATTAGGTGATGTGCATCTCTGTAATGAGAAGGGGTGTGGTCTAATGACATCAACACCCTATATCAGGTGTGCATAATTATTAGGCAACGTCCTTTCCTTTGGCAAAATGGGTCAAAAGAAGGACTTGACAGGCTCAGAAAAGTCAAAAATAGTGAGATATCTTGCAGAGGGATGCAGCAGTCTCAAAATTGCAAAGCTTCTGAAACGTGATCATCGAACAATCAAGCGTTTCATTCAAAATAGTCAACAGGGTCGCAAGAAGCGTGTGGAAAAACCAAGGCGCCAAATAACTGCCCATGAACTGAAAAAAGTCAAGCGTGCAGCTGCCAAGATGCCACTTGCCACCAGTTTGGCCATATTTCAGAGCTGCAACATCACTGGAGTGCCCAAAAGCACAAGGTGTGCAATACTCAGAGACATGGCCAAGGTAAGAAAGGCTGAAAGACGACCACCACTGAACAAGACACACAAGCTGAAACGTCAAGACTGGGCCGAGAAATATCTCAAGACTGGTTTTTCTAAGGTTTTATGGACTGATGAAATGAGAGCGAGTCTTGATGGGCCAGATGGATGGGCCCGTGGCTGGATTGGTAAAGGGCAGAGAGCTCCAGTCCGACTCAGACGCCAGCAAGGTGGAGGTGGAGTACTGGTTTGGGCTGGTATCATCAAAGATGAGCTTGTGGGGCCTTTTCGGGTTGAGGATGGAGTCAAGCTCAACTCCCAGTCCTACTGCCAGTTTCTGGAAGACACCTTCTTCAAGCAGTGGTACAGGAAGAAGTCTGCATCCTTCAAGAAAAACATGATTTTCATGCAGGACAATGCTCCATCACACGCGTCCAAGTACTCCACAGCGTGGCTGGCAAGAAAGGGTATAAAAGAAGAAAAACTAATGACATGGCCACCTTGTTCACCTGATCTGAACCCCATTGAGAACCTGTGGTCCATCATCAAATGTGAAATTTACAAGGAGGGAAAACAGTGCACCTCTCTGAACAGTATCTGGGAGGCTGTGGTTGCTGCTGCACGCAATGTTGATGGTGAACAGATCAAAACACTGACAGAATCCATGGATGGCAGGCTTTTGAGTGTCCTTGCAAAGAAAGGTGGCTATATTAGTCGCTGATTTGTTTTTGTTTTGTTTTTGAATGTCAGAAATGTATATTTGTGAATGTGGAGATGTTATATTGGTGTCACTGGTAAAAATAAATCATTGAAATGGGTATATATTTGATTTTTGTTAAGTTGCCTAATAATTATGCGCAGTAATAGTCACCTGCACACACAGATATCCCCCAAAAAAAAAACAAACTGAAAACTACTTCCAAAAACATTCAGCTTTGATATTAATGAGTTTTTTGGGTTCATTGAGAACATGGTTGTTGTTCAATAATAAAATTATTCCTCAAAAATATAACTTGCCTAATAATTCTGCACTCCCTGTAGTAATAAAAATTATGTCTCTGATTGGTTTCTGCTCATAAACAAAACAAAAAAATAAACAAAAACCAAAGCTTAGAAACTGTTGAAATAATTAAGGCAACAAATGAACCTTTGGGAAAACGGCATTATCCAGCTGAGTCCTTTGTTAGATTTTAGAACATTTAAAGTAAACCTGCAAATTTTCTTATTTTCTGTTACATACATGTTGTTACAAAGATGAAAGGTCATATTAAACAAAGCAAATGTTTCATACAATGAGGTCATTGCATGTACATGCAATCCCTGTTAAACACTCACATTTTTTTCTACATTTGGCTCTATATGATGTCAGAGAGAGAGAATATTTCTAACATGGTCATCTCAGACACACAGCTCTAGCTGTGAGCACAGGAGCCCCGCCCCCACATTCTGTCAGGCCTTCTGTTTTTGAGGGACAGCCAATCAGAAGAAAGCGGGTTTAAAAGAAAGGCGCAGGAAGCTCAAAAGCATTGTATCTGACATTAAGTGAGCAGATGGGCTGCAGAGAAACCAAGAAAAGCCAAATAAAGATTATTCTAAACTTTGAACCATGTAATAGTCTACTGGAGACCAATAGAGTCCAAGAACCATAAAATGGAGCTGGAAATTAGCATGACAAGTTCCTTTTAATTTCTTAAGTTTGGCTGTGCAGACAGTCCTGGCAAGACAATAAGTTCATTGTTGCTTCTGGTATTTGTGACAAAAAGGAAAATTATTGAATATCTCCCAGTTATTCATGGTTGCCAGCTGTGGCTGATGAATCATACCATTCTTGTTTTGGAAGTTGGGGTTGGCTCCACCCTTGAGCAGCTTCAGGGCACACTGCCTCTGGCCTCGATAGGCTGCACAGTGCAACGGAGTGTTACCTAGCAGATCTGTGCAGTTGATGTCTGGAGGCTTCTTCCTGCAGAGCTACAGAAAACACACAGGACAGAAACAGGTGTGCTGTGTGAACCCAAGTGCCCTGATGCTCTTTATTATTGTGTTAAGAACTCCTTAGATTTCTGATGCAGCCACAGAGAGCTGGAATAGTTAAGACTGCAATGGCTCTCTAAAACTGAACTGCCACTGTTCCCTTTATTTTTCTGAACACTGTAATTGAAAATATGGATTTGTGTCCAGTGGTTTCTCACTTCAGGCTTTTGTGAAGTATTGGATTTCAAAGGGCGTAGCTGATGGCACATTTGTCTGGTCTTGTGAACACGGTGTAATACTTTAGGGTGTAACTGTCAGTTAAGGCACAAAAAGTCTCTGTAATCACGCTAATCTGCTTACAGTGTGAGTGCCAACAGGCTGTTTAACCAGTACTCTTACTTGCTAAAATGTAACATTTTAGCTTTATTGTACTAAACGTCACTTATTACGCCACCATTTACTTCAGCGAAGCATACCATTATAAAATACAAGTATATTTAGGCAAATGCACTTAAAGTATTACATCTAATACAGAAAAACACCTCTGTGACTCACATGTGTTATACAGTACTGTCCAAAAGTGTCAAACATCTCAATTTCTTTATATTTTGCTAGATAAATAGGGAAATGGGCATAACCATATGGAGATGGTAATGTAGATGAAACACAAAGTTAAAAACAGAGTTGTATAATTCTAACAAGCTTAAAAGTCAATATTTCACTTGACCACTTTATTTTTTTAAGTAGTCTTCGAGAATAGTTCTGCAGGCTTCTTGAAGGACATTCAAAGCTTTTCTTTGGATGTTGGCGTCTTTTTGTTCTTCTCAAGATTGATTTGATTTGATATACCTTTATTAGTCCCACAAGGGGAAATTTCATAATTTCATAAGGCTGCCGACCTATTGCGCGCAATGGCGGCGCCATCATTAGATGAATGAATCTCTGCGATCATCCATCAGGTCATGACTGGGATTTCTCCTATTTCTTACTTTCATATGTTCAAATACTGGTAATCTGCTGTATTTGTTTTTTTAAGCTTGCAACATTTGTTTTTACCCGTTTTCTCATTTATTTTAAAGACACTTTACACATTATGAAGATCATGTGTTTTTGTGACAGGCAGGTAGTAACAAAGTGCCTAAAGACACTGTTTAAATGTTGTCAAGTTGTCTGTTGTTGGGTTGTTATTTTGTAACTATCTAATACACTGATACAACACAGTTAGACGTCTTTTTGTGCTTGAATGATTTATAGGTGTGTTCAGTTGCTTACAGGAAAAATAAAAAATTCCTCTGAAAACGGTCATGTACGAGGACTGGAAGTGACGAAGCAGCTAATGTCCAAGAAATCTGAAAGATCTTGAAAAAAAACACTGGAGAAGTATAGCTAAAAAAGAACTGCCTGCCTGGAAACAACGTATAAAGAAATAACGTGTCTAAATAACAAAATATAATGTCTTGTTATAGTCTAAAACATGTTGATATTTTGGTTTCGCTAAATTGTTAGAAATGCCGTCGCACTGATTCCAAGCCCCAGTATGATAAACTCGTATTACTGATATGTAGATTGAAAATAACAAATGTTGCTTTTTAAATTCAAAGATTATTATAAAGAGAGAACTGCAGAAAATGTCCACTGAATGCTGAAGTCATCAATTTTCAGACATTTGCAATGATTACATAATTATGATAGTTGTCAAGTCATTTAATGGCAGTTGTCCTCATATATCATGTTACTGCATATTTTAATTTGTAACAGTTTATGAGTTTTGCTTTCACAATATGATAAAATAAAAGTAAAATGTACACCGTTTAAGGAGTGTCACAATGTTAAAGAGGATTTATGAATCATATTCTAGGCATTACTGAACAGGAATTTATCCTCATCTGTCCAAAAGCTTTAGTGAAACTGAGGTCTGTGGTGGGTCTACAGACCTCAGACCAGGGCTAACAAGCTAGAACTGATTTTAAACACATTCCTTTACCAAACTTCCATGATACCCAAAGATCTTTGCCCGGATTAGCTAAAGACATTCCAAACTATTTCTGGACAGAATGTAAAACTCAGACTTCTATTTTTAAGAGTTATTTAATGATAAAGAGCCTGGCGCAGAATCACATAGTGGGGAGGACACAATCTGCAGACTATAGGGCGCCCCCTATAGCTGCAGAATCTGCAGCTATAGGGGGAGCCCTATAAGACTCAGACTTCTACATTGTTAGGCTTCAGTTATCTGGTACTTACCAACTGAGTTAGCGTTGAAAGGTCTCCTTCCCGTGCAGCATCCAAAAGTTTCTCCTCCAGCTTTCTCTCCTCTGTTCTCTCAGCCGCTGTTTTCAGTGACAAGGCAGGATTTAAAAGAAGAAAATGTAGGTACTATATAAGCATTTTGCATGAAAAAAATTAATTAACACATTTCCATCTCTTTGCTGACAGAATATCTGGCTCACCTTCCAGCATGCTTCTGATCTCTGCATTTTGTGTCACGTCTTTGGGAATCTGTGCTGTCCCATTGATGACAGTAGCACACGCACCATAGTGCAGCAGCAGCATGACAACCTCCTGATCAATATGTGATTGATTGATGAATAAAATATTTGCATAAATACTACTGTTAATGATATGCAAAGCATGAAAGGACTCAAAATCTGAAATGAAAATTGCTGACACATTAACATACCTTTCTTCCTGTGAAAGCAGCTTTGTGCAGCGGCATATCTCCAATATTATTGGGCAAGTTAACATCTGCCCCTGCCTGGAGGGGAGGGTGTGATAACACACGTGTTACCTCTGCAGTTACTCAAAATCTCCATGCTTTGAAGAAAAGAAACATTACCTTGAGCAACTCCTCAACTACATCTTTGTGTCCAAAATAGCAGGCCAAGTGAAGCGGTGTCCATCCCAGGTTAGATTTACTTTTCCCTGAAAAAAAAATAGGACATAATGAATTAAACCAGCCCACAGCAGGCACATATATTTTCCCGATATACACAAATCACAGACCTTTGCAATTGATATTGAGCTGTATCTCCTCCCTTATCTTGGACAGGAGGAGCCTTTGAACCCCAGGCAGATCTCCATTCCGGGCATATCGTAGGAACTGCTCCTCTGGCTCCAGCTCCTCCATTGACCCCTGCATAGAAAACCCCCCAAAAAAAGAAAAAGAAAAGGAATGAAGAAATTAAGGCTTTTTAATTTTTTTTGTGAATAAAATTGTGAATAAAATTGTGCTTCAAGGAAAACCTATCCACCTAAAAGACACCCAGGAACTAAAGAGAATTGCTAATCATAGCATATACTTTGAAATCATTGCATTGAAACTGGAATAAATTATTATTTGGACCATTCCTGCCTATAATTTCTAATGCTAAAAAAATGGGTAGTGTCTAAATTCAATAAAAAGACCTGATGACATACGAGCGACATTCAATTAAATTCATTTTACCCGATTCATAATAGAAGTCATCTTGAGGCAAGTTACAGTCCATACAATATCATGTGATTGGGACAAAAGTAAACTGAGCTACAAGTGTAAAGTCAGCGGTTGGCTCATATTGCTTAATAAGTCATCATTTCTCCTGCTTTAGGACATGTGAAGAAAAAGTCACAGGAGTTTGTTATGTCACACAATAAGGGAGAAGAAGGAAATCCAAATTATTGCAAAAGGCAGCAGTCACCAGACCAGCCTTACAAGAAGGAAACACATCCTGCCTTTCTCTGAAAAAAAGTCCACATGACATGACATTTTAGTATATCTGCAATTAAATCCCAGTATGGAAAGAAAAACAGATAGACAAAAAGCTTAGTTAAGCAATGTTTTTAAATGTCATGTGGCTGTGAGCAAGGATTCGTGAATCACATTGACAGGACAAGACAAATCAGACTGTGCAATTATGACGTCGGCAGGGCACCGGGGTGGTTTGGAGAAGCAATGAAACAGGTTTACCTGGGATTGAAAAGCATGTGACAGTAACAGTTAAGTGACCTGACTCAAACTGCACACTGAAATTTCAGGAAAAGCATGTTTTAAAAAAACAAAACAATCATTTGCCAATCCTGATCAGAAAACCTGCAAAGCCTGGTTTGATGTCTCTTAATAAAAAACCCCAAACAGAAACATTTTAAGTCAATCAGCTTTTTAAAATTTCTTTCACGAATGCTCAATCCACTCTCTCATTTGAGGTTTATTTTTGCTACGGTAACACCCAGGGCTGATTATAATCTTTTAATAAGATAAACATATCATAGAATATTTTTTAAAGGCTTATGTTTCAGTGTGCAAAGAAAGCATGTTTACTTGTGTATAATGAGGTTTAATATGGATTTAATTTTACATTTCCATTTAGTGTTACTTTACACTTCCACGCAAAAGTACTACATTTACCAGGCAATTTACTTTTTACAGTTATTCGAAAGATTTTACATTAAAGAAATAAATGCAACACATTTTTTTCCCCCAAAGTTGTCCTCTTCTTACAACCCCTTAAAAAGCATTGTCCCTATGGCTGTCTAAGAGTTGTTTGCGATTCCAAATAAACCTTTTTGATGAACAAAATCCAATCCCATCCACTATTTACCCAAAATATTAATTATTGGAACAGTAATAATAATAATAATAATTTGGAGAAAAGTCGGCAAATGATCACACATTTGCGGAGGACTCCC
>NW_005187447.1:1371151-1423157 GCF_000239375.1 Pundamilia nyererei
TCATGACCCCTTCCATTTATCTTACAACTCCTCAGACGAGGCCCTCGGTGTGGATAAAATACCTGAGTGTACAAAAATTTGTTAAGACCGTCTCCATGTCGAGCAGCTACACTGTGAAACCACTGATAAAGATAACATATTAGTCGCAATGACCAATTTTCTACAGTTAGACTGAATTTACCTGAACCTTTATTTCCTTACTTGATGTAGTATTTTACCCTCAAACCTCACTTCTTGCTCAACTTAAATCGTCTCAGTTGCAAGCTAAATTCCTCATGGGTCGTTAGAATAAACACAGCAGCGACTGAATAAATACCGAGCGCGCGCACAGAAGCACAGAAACACACACACACACACTTACTACTTAAACTAATGCAGTCCCGTAAAGGTAAAATCCAGTGTTTTCAGGCAGAGCTGCTCACACAGGCCCTCTGTGAAGCTGCATGTGATGTTTTAAGCCCTTCCTGCTGTCTCACTGCAGCGCAAACACAGCGGAACACATCACGCTGTCGCTCTTCACTTCATACATTTCCCATTTATCGTCCAGCTGACCGACAGCCGAAAACTATCACTGCCCCTGTCTCTTCCCCCAGCACATGACACAACCTCCGTGCACTGTTTACACTGAGATCAGCTGATTATCGTGCAGCGGAACTCGCCCTGGCCCAATCCCACTCCTTTCAAAATAAAAGTCTGTTATTGCAAATAAAGAGCATGAATAACAAATAAATAAATAAAATTGATGAATCTTAACTGCTGTCTTAAATTAAAATAAAACTGAGACGCTCTCGGTTTTTTATGTTCTTTCTTCTTACGATTTTATTGTTGTCCTGGTTTCAATGCAAAACCCGGAAGTTAAAATACGCATATACGAGTCATTCTGCTTTGACCAGGAAGTAGTTTCTCAGAGCTGGGCGTCAACACATAACTCATGTACGTGTGTCTTATGAGTTTTGTGGTTTACTGAATAATCAACACATTTAATATAGGTGACACTTAGTCATGAGAAGAATAAATGGCGGATATCATAACTCCGGGGGATGATGAGGATCTTCAGGCTCAAGTAAGCACAAAGTACTTCCTTTTTTAATCCTCAGAAAAAGTTAGGCAATCCTGTCAGTTTGTGCGAAATGTCTTGTTTGTTGTAATATTTTCAACTGGCCTGGTGAGAGCACGTAAGCCAAATGCGGTAGATGTAGAGCTGACAGGTTGAACAAGCCCTGCTGCGTTATTTAAGATGAAGATGAATATACATGAGCAGCACATAAAAAACTTGAATAAACATACATACACAGACACACACATATACTGAAGATTGTTCCCAAGGTGTCTGGATTCATTAACACTTTTGGAAGTGATGTTTGAAGCGCAGCAGGTGCAGCAGGGTGCACAGAGGCCACACATCAACGCAAAGTGTCAAAACAGCAGAAAAAAAGGGAAAAAAGTGAACACCATCGCAGGCATACATAATTTAATTTTTGTTGCTATACAGTTGTGTACCCACTGTCTTTATATTCAGGGAAAGTAAACATTGGCATCTAAGTTGGGAATCATAAAGAAAATAATGACATATACTGTCTTGCGATCACTAACTGTAATCTCACAATGTGTGTGTGTGTGTGTGTTGTCATTCAGTTTACAGCTCAGATTTGTCCCATTGCTTTTCTTTACATATTCAAAGGGGACATATTGATACTTGTCTTATTTCATTAGGTACACCTATTTAATGACTACTTAACACAAATATTTAATCAGCCAATCACATGGCAGAAATTCATTTTAATTAGGTATTTAGACATGGTCAAGATGACTTGCTAAAGTTCAACCTGAGCATCAAAATGGGGAAAAAAGGTGATTTGAGTGACTTTGAATGTGGCAAGGTTGTTGGTGCCAGATGGTCTGCTCTGAGCAGTTCAGTAACTGCTGATCTGCTGGGATTTTCTCACACAACCACTGCTAGGGTTTACAGAAGATGGTCTAAAAATGAGAAAATATCCTGTTCTCTCTGTGTGAACGTCCCTTGTGATGCCAGAGGTCAGAGGTGAATGGCCAAGCTGCTTACAGCTGATAGGAATGTAACTCAAATAACCGCTCATTAAAACCGAGTAATGCAGAAGAACATCTCTAAATGTGCAACACACCAACCCTGCAACATTCGGCTGGTGGGGTCAGAATAAAAGCCTGGATCCCTCCTGCCATATATCACAGTTCAGGGTGGTGGTGGTATAATGGTGTAAGTGAGATTTACTAGGCACACTTTGGGCCCCTTAGTGCCAATTGAGCATCATTTAAATGTTATAACCTCTTTATGACCACAGTGTACCCATCTTCTAACAGCTGCTTTCAGCAGGATAACGCACCATTTCACAAATCATCTCAAACTGGTTTCTTGAACATCACAACGTCACAAAATCAAATAGCCTTCAGAGTCACCACATCTCATCCAATAGTATCCACATGCTTTATGATGTGCTGGAACAGGAGAGTTGGTTGGATGTGCAGGTGGAACTGTGTGATGCTGTCATGTCAATACACACTAAAATCTCTGAAGAATATTTCCAGCACCTTGTTTAAATCTATTTCCCAAAGACTTAACAGAGTTATGAAAGCAAAGGGGGTTCCGGCTTGAAACTAGCAAGGTGTAACTAATAAAATGGCTGCTGAATGTAGATACTGTTACAATAATGGCTAGTCATATTAAGAAAGGCCAATAAGTTTTAATTATTGAGATCAATCTAAGTACAAGTAATCCCAGTGAAAACAGCTCTAAGGACTCAGTTTACAGCGGGGCTGGACAATTCAATTTCCCAAGTGGACACAATTAGGGCCTAATTGTAATATTTACTCTTACCAGTAGCATTTTATAAAGAGATAAAAATTAACATTGAAGTGAATTGAGTTCAGCTTTTTTGCAACAGCCCAATTTCCCATGTTGCCCCTTGGAAAAATTAACTGCTCACCCTTGGTTTAGTCTTGTCTATGTATGAGCAAGGATTCTCCTGCTATTATCATTTCAGACATACACCTCTGCCCCTCTGATGTTCAAGTCTTCTTTGCCTGTCAAAAAGAAACTGACGTACGCAGAGTGGCATGAGAGCTGCAACAGCTAATTTATGGCCGAGGCCAAGCTGAGGAGCTGCTCCAGGTCCCAAGGTTATTCCAAAGTTAGTCCAGAAGAGTGTAAAAACAAAAACATTAATTTGAATATTCTTATTAAATACACTTCATCTTTGCCCCTTTCACTTGATAAGTTCAACCACAGTGATTAATGAAGTAGTGATAGTCAGATAGGTAGGGAAAGAGCTATTTTGGCAATTTTATCAGGAAGTGAAAGGGGCGTGATGTATTTGTTCTGCCATTTCCCATTAACAACAGAGTTAGTGCTTTTGTGGAAGTATTTCCACTCTTATCAAAGCTTGCACAAGAAAATAAAGTGCCAGTATTCTAAAATGTAACGTTTTATAGAAATAGCTGAAAGTCCTTCATCATGTTGCAGATAGACTGTTTTTTATTTATCCACAAAGTCTGTGAAGATTATGTGAAAGTGAAAGTCAGCAGCAGCATTCAGCCCATTTTAGCAAAAAGTTCATATCTGCAAACTAGGTGGGTATTTTTTATTATCACCCTTACTTACAGCCTTTATGTTAAATTAACTGTTTCCTAGATCTTTCAATAAACATAATGTACAGATGCAAGCATGGCATTTCTCTTACCATCTTACCATCTTGGAGACAAAGCGAGTAAGGATATTTCCAAAAACTCCTTCGGCTTCTCCGTTAGGGGTCGCCACAGCGGATCATGTCCTTCCATCTCACCCTATCCCTATCATCATTTTCTGTAATGCCAACTCTCTGTATGTCCTCATTCACGACATCCTTGAACCTTCTCTGAGGTCTTTCTCTTTTCTCCTGCCTGGCAGCTCCATCTGCAGCATCCTTTGTCCAGTATATGCACTATCCCTCCTCTGCACATGTCGAAAACCACCTCAGCCTTTCCTCTCTTAGTTTGGCTCCAAACTGTTTGACCTGAGGTGCTCATGTACTCATTTCTAATTTTGGCATCTTCAGCTAGCATCTCTGACACAGCCTCCTGTCTTTTTGTCAGTACCAAGACCACACTCATCTCCACCCACTCCACCCTGCCTGCACTCTGTGCTTCACCTCTCTTGTGCACTGTCTGTTGCTTTGGAAGGTTGACCCCAGGTATTTAAACACTTTACTGCCTCTACTCAAGGGGTAACTAATGCTTTTTTGAAGTACCTCTGTGAATCAAATTAAATGTCAGTTACACATGGATTAAATAAAGTGAGTGAAGCTTTCTGTGCATCCATGGTCCAAACAATCACCACCGACTCTGATATGATTAATCTAATTGCTTTGTTGTTCTTCGTTCTCTCTTAGATTGAAGAGGTTGAGGCTTTGTCTTCTATCTATGGTGATGAATGGTGTGTGATTGATGAAGCATCCAGGATATTTTGCATTAAAATATCCGCCGACTTGGAGGAGCCAAAACTGACGGCGTGTTTGCAGGTGCAGAAAATTGCATATTAGTGTCCATCATGCATTTTTGTTTGTAATGCTGTTCTGATTTTTTTTCCCCCTTTATTGATCAGATAATTCTCCCACCTGATTATCCAAGCGCAGCTCCGCCCATATACCAGATCAAGTAAGTCTGATTTGCCTTTCAAATTTAATATGGAAGAGCTCTGATGATTTGAAAGAACAGCATCCCACTCAACGGCCCACTCCTACTCCTACTCAATAACCCTGCGTTTGTTCTCGGCTGTTGTAGTGCAGTGTGGTTGCGAGGCCCTGAGAGGGCCAAATTGGCAAACAGCCTGGAAGACATCTATGTGTGAGTGCCTTTCATAATTTTTGACTTCATGAAGAGATACCGTAGAGGGATATTAGCCACATCAAAAGCTTTCATTGTCATTGTTTTCCATGATTTAATATCACTGTAGTTTACATGCCTCTTATTTCACCCACCCTCACATAAAAATATTTCATTTTTATAGGGAGCACGCGGGGGAGAGCATCCTCTACCTGTGGGTAGAAAAAGTTAGAGATTTCCTCGTTGAGAAGTCCCAGAACTCAGAAACAGGTGAGGTGTGAAAAAAGGAAATTCCCACTTGAGGTCCCACTTTATGGCCATTTTTAATGACTCGGAATAACACCTGACAGACCACCTCAGTCTTGACCTCTCCAGAAGTGCTTCGTTGAATTCATAGAGTTGTAACTGTAGACATTTTAGTCTCAAACTCTCAAAATAATTATATTTACACCCTGGTACAAAAAGTAGTTGTTGAAGTTGTTAAAGTTGAATTCTATTCTATTCTATTCTATTCTATTCTATTCTATTCTATTCTATTCTATTCTATTCAAAAAGTAAATAATTTCCACCTTGATAGTGAATGCACTTTGGTTAGTTTTTATATAATTCATCCATGGGAACTATGTTAAGTTATGCAGAATTAAGGGTGTGGCCACTTTAGGTTACAGGGGTTTCTTCACATTCTTGTCTGGTTTTACTAAAAGATGCTAAGGAGTCAGCTGTTCAGTTTATAGTGTCTTTCTGTGAGTATGTGTTGTTTTGGTTTCGTTTGTATCCCTTAGCTGTAAAACACTGGGGTATTGTTGTCACCCTGCTGGGTGAGCCGGTGACGGCGATCAGCTAATAACTCACCAGTGCTAACATATCATTAAACTGTGTTCACATATGTTAGAAAAAAACAAACAAGCAAAATACAACAAAGTAAAATAACCACTAAGGCCTCAGTCACACAAGCCTCTTGACCTGCTGGCAACTACAGAGAGCAATGTGCATTCTCTAACTGGTTGGCAAGTTATTGCTGGAAATGAGAGGGTGCTGCCCCAGAAGCCTCCTTGTCATTGCTTTGGTTGACAGGGGCCAATATTTGGTTGACAGGGGTCACCTGCCAGTCTGTAGGACGGTGTAATTAGGGCCTTACCCACCGGTGGCATTACAGCGGCTATGTCAATCTTTTATTTACAGTCTGTGTGTATACACTGTCTCCTGTAAACTTGCACGTGATTCCTGAATACATATTAAAGGACTGAGGCTTAACAGTCTCTATATACAAACTGATGAAGTTAAAGGTGTAAAAACGACATTCCATGTGCTGGATTATTGAGTTAAATGACCCTCCTGGGCTGCTTCACCCAAACAAGCTGTATCATTTATTGGTTTTTTACAGCATATGGGTTTTGTAGGTTATTTTTGGTGAGACATGTTGGATAAATTGACTTTGAAATATCACATTTTAAGCTTAAATTTCTTATTTTATCCTTGCATGTATCTGTGCTTGACAGAACTGTACTTCTTTTTTTTCTTGGCTTTTTTGTGTTATCTCATTGACTAGTTGTCTACATAGTGTAGTGGTTTACACATTCACAGGAAAAGTCATGTCAGGAAGGGTACAAACTGCCAAATCAAACATGTGGAGCCACCACATGAATAAGTGAAAGTAGCTGAAAGTAGCTCACTGTGTTATTAATCTGTCAAGTGGTGGCTGCGACTGATAAATTAGAACAGAATAGAATAGAATAGAATAGATCTTTATTGTCATTGTTCACAAAACAATGAAAAACCACTCGGCGGCTCTAAAGCTCTTTCACAACAAAAGACAAACAGCCTGTAGTATAAACATAAAATAAATAGAAATAAAGATAAACACAGTGAGGTAGCACATACAGAATAACACTGCACGGTGCAAGAGATACGAGCAAGATGCTTAAAACTAAATTTCCAGATATTAGAGGACAGTCTATTCTTACTGAATAAGAAAGAGTTTTTTTAAGGTGCTGATTTTGGTCCGGATTGATCTGAATCTCTTCCCAGAGAGCAGAGGGAAGAACAGATGAAGTCTGGTTTGGGTGTGGTACATTATAAAACAACAGGCTTTTCTTTGGAGTCAACCAGTGTCACAGAGGGAGGGTAGAGTGGCACCAATAACACATTCTGCCACCCTCACCACCTGTCGCAAAGCCTTTCTGTTCTCTTCTATGCAGCTGACGAACCACACTGTGCAACAGTAGGTCAGGTGAGCGTGCTTTAACTTCCCCAAGAAGTAAAACCTCTGTTGGGCCTTCCCCACCTGATGGGAGATGTCTGTGGTCCCGGTGAGGTCGGCCGAGATGCAAACATAAAGGAACTTAAAGCTTGCTAACCTCTCTCTTTCTTCTTTGTGTGGCAAAGGGCAGAGTGATCAGTGTGTTTCAGAAGTCCACTTTGATTTCCCTGCTATTTTTTCTTGTGTTTAAGTCCAGATTATTGGGATAATATCAGTGTGTGAGGTGCCTGACCTCCTCCCTGCAGGCTTTTTCATCACAGTCATATATCAGATGGTGGTATCATCATCAAATTTTATGTGTCAATGGGAGAGCAGTCAGGAGTGAACAGCGAGTAGAAGAGGGGGCTGAGAACCCACCCCTGTGATGTGCCAGTGTTCAGGATAAGAGTATCATCCATCCTGACATTCTGGGTGCTCAGGATGTCCAGTGAACACATGCACTACTAACAGCCTAAGCTTAGGTTTGTGAACTAGTTTGTGAGGGATAACTATATTTACAGCCGAGTTAAAACCCACAAACTGTGTAAGAGCTGTGTGGAGAGCTGTGATGACTGCATCCTATGTTTATCATTTTTCTTGATATGCAAACTGGCGTGAGTCGAGGTCAGCAGGGATGGCTGCCTTAATGCGAACAAGGATGAGTCTCTCAAAGCATTTATTTATAGTGGGGTTAGAGCAAGTGGGTGACAGTCAATGAGGCAGTTCATTTGACCTTTTCTTTGGACAAACTTTTTGGCAGTGGGTTTAGAAAAATGTCAGTTTCAGTCTATCTAAGGACTTGTTTACACGATAATCCACACATTGGACGGGATCTAGACCACTGATTACCTGCAGGTCAGTTATTGGATCAACCCACTTACCCACTTGATGCTTCTTCTTTTCTGTTAAAACACTCCTCCGTTCCTAAGACAACTGTCTAGTGCGGTCTAAAGCTGTGATAAGATGAGGCCTGTAGGGGCATTAAAAACTCCTCAAGACTCTGAGTGACTGCGCTGAATTGAGATCAATATCAGTGTAATACCTTTGGTTACCCCGGCAGAGTCTTTTGAAGTGTAAAAAGACATAAAGGTACTCAAATTAAAGATTCTCTACAAGTGTCACACCGAATCAGATTTTCAGAAGGGGGCTTTCTTGTCTGTCTCAATTATCTAGCGCTGAGCAACATCTATTATTGAGGCAGACGGTCTCTTTTGAGTAACAAGCTTGAAAAATATTAACTGTCCTCCCCATTGTTGCGTGTCATAATTCCCCTTTCTGCAATTCATGTGGTAATAAGTATAACTGGTCACAGCACTTCAGCTCAGGAGCGGGATTGACAGCTCATTCATTCAAAAGACAGGGACATTGTGTGCAAGAGGAAGAGGGGGACGATGAGTCTGAAGATGTACACTTCACAGAAAAGGAAATGAAAAGTGGGTAAACATGAGAAAAGACATGAAAAGTACAGACAGAATATTGTTTCTGATGATGAAGTTTGGATTCATTAGATCGCACAGGAGGAAAAAAGGTAGAAAAACAGAATTTATTCATCTAAATATAGAACATTTTAATGATTTGTAATTTTGTGTGTGTGCTTCTGTCCAGTTTGTGCTTTGTGCAGGCATAGAATAAATATTGTGAACCTTTATTAGCATAAAACATGCTAGATCCATGAGCAGCTCAACTTTGCCATTTCTTCTCTTTATTCTGGTCCTCTAAGATTTGTTAGCTTTTATTTCCCTGAAAAATATACTTCTACTACACACACAAACACACATATTAAAGTCTTTATTTGCCTTTTTATCAAATCCTATTAGGAAAAGACACACACACACACACACACACACACACACACACACACACACACACACACACACATACACACACACACAAACAACGATGGATTAATTCTACTAAAAAGTATTGTGTATGCCAAGCCTGCTGCAGCAAATCCTCTGTGCCACAGACCCCTGTTGTTGACAAGGTTGTTTTTTTAGTTCCCTTTAAAGGTACGTGCTTTTTATGACAATTTTGCATTTGCATATTTTCTCCAAGGCAATGAATTGTAGCTGATATACTCTTACAAATACTAGAGTGAGTCACACTATCGCACTTGGTGACATGTTCCACTGTCTGTTTTAAGTAGTTCATGCGTACAGAATACTCAAGAACACCTAAACAAAATGTGCTAATCCACAGGTGAATATAGTGCCCAGCAAACACACAGAGTTCTGTCATTTTTTAGAGTTAAAAATAACTTCTAAGATAAATACTAGTGGATGGAAAAAAACAAAGTAGAGAAGTTCAGACTTATTTGGCATTGCTGAGTTTAGCATCAGCTGAGTGGTAAAAGAAAATGAACAAGAGCAGCTACTTTACTACCACTAACCTCTTTAAATGGATAACTGCAGGAAGATGTAGGTCATTATATCAATAACTGGAGGAACATTTTCAAGTCAAATTTTGAAATTAATTTAAATGTATAATTATAAGCTTGTAATGTTTTTAGTCTTAAGGCTATTTAGGCTTAGAAATAATTAATTGTGATGATTTGTAGCATAGACATATGTATTTTAATGCTTCAAGTAATTAGTTCAGTTTATTACCATTCAACAATCTATATTTATCTCCATGTGCAGCTTACAGTTAATTATCATAGAGTGATAACGGGTCTAACTACATAAATATCTGCCTAATGGTTTTTATTTTGTCAGTTCTGTGTGCTGAAGAATAAAGAACCTATAAGCGACATCGTTACCTGCACTGACTGCTAATGCTTGAAAGTCCTTGGACTGCAGCTTTTTTACATGTAGGTGCTCTCACGCTAATGGAAAATTCACAGTGTGTGAAAAACACACATGTGCTCAGAGAATTCAGCTGCACTTACACTAGATGACACGGTCGTGCATTTGAGAATGACCTGACTCTGAAGCATAGACTGTATATAAAAGAAAGACCACTGTACCTTGGGACGACAGCTTTGGCCACTGATACCTTGGTGTTTGAAATTCAGATGCAACGGGCAAATGAATCTATGAAAAACTGACCAAGAGGGCTTTATTGTGCTGCCTGACTTCTTCTTTTTGCAATTAGAGGTGATGCGTCATACAGCTCATTTATAATAAATACAAGTTTCAAGCACTTGTACATTTGTACATGTTTCAGGCCTAAAAGCTACATGCTTCTTATAGATACATCTTATGGTTTATTAATCAGATTGGTGTGGAAGAACAGAAACATCTTTCCTGGTATTTTTAACAAGAGCATGCCCTTTTCCAAAGGCTTTCCAATTGATTTTGCTTAACAACCCATCTGGCTCGCCATGGTTATTATTAATGCATCGCTGGTTTGATATTTTCATGGGATTTACAAAAATATAGACAGGTAACAAAGCTTATTCTCTAAAATCCCAACTTTTGTTGGAGGATACTTAAATATTAATGCTGGCAGACTTTTCAAAGAGCAGATTTTATTAACTGCTATGATATCAGCTTGCTATGATCAAAAGCTGAGGGAAGGTCATGCATGCATTTAATTTTTGGCACATTTATTTATGATTGTGTTGAAAGACCGCGTATAAGACATGATCTATATGTGCATAGATTATCAGCTGATGAAGGCCGTCCTCACACATGGCACACCTTTGTTTCCATAACAACAGGGTTCTAATGTCAGCACCTTTAGATCGGCTTTTGGTGTTTGATCTCTCGACATTGGCTTGTTTATTAGATGTTGTCAGATGTGTTGTAATTAATTTGCAGTCACATCCTTCCTGTTTTATCGATGGCACTTTACTCAGTCACGTTTACAGTATTCTGGTTGAAGATTATATTAGCCTTATCATGCATTCACATGCCAATGTTAAGGTTATGTAATGGTAATTTGGGGATGATTTGCTCAGTAGGTGTCATTTCAGTGCCAGGCACCCTGAGACTACAGACAGCTCGGTGAAGACCTTTACAGGCATCAGGGACATAAAAAAAATCAACTTTCTTATTAACATGACATAACATTTCTTATATTACCTCCTTCAGTGGAAGAACCAGAAAAAGTGAACATGACGGCTGAGAAGGATGTCGATGATGATGAAGACATTCCAGATCTCAGCAGTCTCAGACTGAATACAGAAAATGTGCACCTCTTCCTGGAACAGGCAAATGGTAAAAGCACATTTTAGTCTACGATGGTATCATTTCTGACAAAATCAGTCTCTGTCTTATTACGGATAATATTTTATCTTGTAGATGAGGAGCTGCCTCCAATTAAACATGGAAACCCGATCACAGACCGACGGAGTACCTTCCAGCCCCATTTGGCGCCTGTGGTGACTCCCAGACAGGTACAGCATGGAAATGAGCATAATAAAAAATGATATGCATAAAAAGATGGAGCTCCAACAGTGTACAGTTTGAATTTTGTGCCTCGTTTTTTTCATGAATGATGAATCCTCTCTGCAATCAACAATTCATACAAAATTCAACAGAAATACTTGATGAGTGGAAGATAATTTATATCTGAAACATCATCTGGTTCCTTCCTGCATGCTAATCTCACTCTCTGAGTCTCTGGTAACATACCAGCTTATCTTAAAAGCTTCCACCTGCTGTGAATTGCAATTTGTATAAAAATATTTACGCAGACAGCTGTCCTCTTTAGAGGACATAAACCAAATAGACGAAGAGCTGGACATCATTTCCATAATTTTATATACTGATCTGGAAGTGACTGATTTCATTTATAGATATAAAGAAAAACAAATTGGGCACGTAATTAGTTTTTTTCAACTTCAGTATAGCCTATTTTTTTGTTCTTCTAAATTGGTCAGTACTAAATGGCATAAGATAAAAGGGCTTTCATTGTCATTGCATTCAGGAGTTGGTGCATATGAGAAAATATGATATTAAAAAACATTAAGGACTCCATAAAACCACTTGCACACAATATAAAGTGCTAGAGCCAATGAAGTCCCAGAGTCAACAGAGTTCCCAGTCTGCAGTAACTATTGCACAAATCTAATCTGAACTTATTTACTGTTTCTGTATACTGTGATTATCTGCAGTTGTGTCCTCTAGGGTCATTTGACCTGTATAAATATATATATATGAATATATCAGTAATCAACCCACAGTACCCATAATGACGTCACCCGTTGGTGAACCTGTTGTGCTGCTTTCACCTTTTGCATTTTGGTGTTATGGAAATGGATGTGACCAGTGACGGTGGATTTGACTGGGTAACTGAGGGACACTGTACACTCATATGGTGGCAGCCTGTAACTTTCAAGGTAGCCCTGCCTTAAAACACACCCTGCTTTATCTGAAATTTTTAGACTAATGCGGACCATGATGTCTGAAATGTTGTATTTAAGAAGATTTGAGACTAGTGATTAACTCATTCCGACAGCATTTACAGAGGTCATCGATTAAATGGGTTATTTAAGCAATGACCCCCTTTGCCCCCTTCTGGTCATTAAAGGGAGTGCAGGTTTAAGGCACGATGCCATCATCTTTCAGAGCTGAAAGCTACGTCTGTCTGTTACATACATTGTGTTAACTGTTTTAGAGTAACTTTTGAAGTGTTGCTGTAGCCTTTGCCAGCACAGAAGCCAACTGGCTAAATTTGGTAACTAACTCGAAGGTGACACGACGGTGACAGCACTACAAAAATGGAACAGGCAGGGGAGGCATGAATTTAAAACCAATTTTTGTCACACTATAGTCAAGCCTCAGTTTTATTTTGAGCCTTTCAGTGTCTGTTTAATTAATACATGAGGTGATTTAGCTTCATAAACAGTTGAGTAATGCTGCTTTGTGCATTAGTCAGCAGTGTTAGACAGCATGTTGACTTGACAAGTTGTCATCTGCACAAATACAGCATCATTTTTAGTCTGACCTTCTTTTGGACATCACTGCTGTTTTAGTATGCCTTCAATCAGGATTTTAGCATGAAAGCAGGTTCCAGCTAACACAGTGCTGAAAAGGAGATGCCTTGCTTCTGCAGTAAAGTCAGTGTAAATGCATCTGAGAGTGACATTTCATTACTCCCCACATTATTTGTTACAGGTTAAAATGGTCCTGGAGAAGCTGTACGAAAACAAGAAGATTGCCAGTGCCACTCATAATATTTATGCATACAGGTTAGTAATGTCACATATCGCTTATATAGTTGCTAAAAAAATGTATAAACCCTTTGTAATGCTTGGATTTCTACACTGATTATTCAAAATGTGTGGTTTGCTCTTCATCTAAGTTGTAATTATAGACAAACACATTCACACTAAAGTAGTAACAGACAAGCAGTTATACTGTTTGAGTGTGGGTTGGAAAAATAATGAACCACTGTGCTAAAGACTGCAAAGTCTCAAGTGTGCCAGTAGATCAGATAAGATTGGGAGTGTGATTTGTAGACTTGTCCTTCTCTAAATGTAAAGAATGATGATGTGATGTAAACCGTGCCTTAAACATGAATTTCTCTGAACCTTAGAAGTGACATTATAGAGAAAGCATTTCTAATGCCCTGTGAGTTTTATATTCCACAGTATGAAAAACTGCTGCTTTTCTTAGCAGTGGATCACACCAGGAGCACAATATAGAATCATATAAGAGGTGTAAAAGAAAGCAATTGTAACAGTAAAGCACCTTCAGAGATCTGTGCAAGAAAAATAGTGAATAAGAATTTTCTAAATAGAGGAAGACCACAAAAATGTTGGGAAATTCAGCAACAAGCTTATGATGAGCTTATGATGAGACAGACAAATAGAACGAAATCAAAAAAACTAAATAAAATGACTTTGTGAACTTAGAAAAGCCTTAGTCTAAATATTTGTTAGCTGGGTAGCAAAATTTTACTACAACTTGCCTGATTAATGATCGATGAATGTGTTCATTAAGACTGAGATATCTACATGACTGTGAGCCAGCTGCTTTCAAATCCTTCTGTGTGTTTATTGTAATATCTTCACTGATTCTCCCCACACATAGCATCCGTACGATAATACTACACTAAAATTAAACATTTTCAAACAATAAAAACTAAAGTGAAACAGGAAAATCTATTCTGGAAACCAGCTGAAACTAATCTGAACTAAAATGTCACGACGGAGTACCACAGCGTGGACCTGCTTTGCTATTTCAGGGCCTGCACGTCTTGCAATCACTGAATATAAAATTGTATCAACCAAATTTTTCTCTGAGAATTGAATGGCAGCTTATGAAAGGTTGGCTGATTCAAAAAGGCAATTACCCAAACAGCTTCAATGAGAAAAGAATAAAATTCAAGCTTTTGGATGGCAAGTGAGGGTCCAACTTAAAAGATGTAGCATGACTTGTCAGTTCAATCGAGACATCCCAGGTGTGGGTATAGAAATGTGAAATGAATCAGTTGTGATTAAAAGGACACTACAGGAAACATCTAATAAAGGTTCAATCTAATAAATTAAATTAATATACATTATTTAGTTTAATATATAATGGATCTAATATAAATAAAGTATATATGTCTGTATGTGTTTACGCCCACAGTGGAGAAGAACATGAGATAAGTAAAGATTCAAGGCTGATCTGTCTTCCCCAAAGGGCTCATTGCTGCAATTAAAGGTCAAAAAAGCACCAGAGAAAATGACGGCTTCTGACAGTACTGTGCATAATGTGAAAAGATGTGTGTATGTGGCCTTTCTCAGTGTGTGTTTGTGTTTTCTCAGGCATTGCCTGTGTGTGAGATGTGTGGTGTTTTTTTTTTTTAAAGTGTCGTCTAATGAGGTCGATGTTGCGTCGTTGGTGCACTGCCTGGGTGGTCATTACTCACGGGGAGGATATTGTGACATTTAGACCACTGAAAAAAATGTTCCGGTGAAGAGGCTTTAAGTGTCACAGTGTCACACTAACCACAACGTCTTAATGCTCTCCCGCCTAAAGCCAAGCTGTTGTGATTCTGTCTGTTGTAGGATTTACTGCGAGGACAAGCACAGCTTCCTGCAGGACTGTGAAGATGACGGCGAGACAGCCGCAGGGGGGAGATTGCTCCATTTACTGCAGGTTATCATTTAATTAAAAAAAATGCTTTGGTCCAACAGATAACTCTTTCAGCTTCATACCAAAACTGCATGTTATGTTTGTTAAAAAGGTAAAAATCCCCAAAGAACTAGTCAGTTAGCCAAAGCCGAATGCTCAAAAGCGTCCGCCCAGTAACGGCAGCCACATTGTTAAATCTGCTGGCTGCCTTGAGCTTTCCTTTGGCTTTTGAATTGCTTAATTGGAGTCTGTGCTGCCCTGTTTATTTTCACAGTATGCATAATTTAGTTTATTTCTAAAGGACACTGACAGTTGTGTCCAATCTACATAGCCTTGCATATAGCTGAAGCTAATACCCAACACCAGTCCCTTGATGGGCATTAATGATTCAAGCAGTCAAAATTACATGCTACCACTTACAGTTTAATATGGAAACTGCTGTGATTTTGCAATTAAGATTGTTATCAGTAAGGCACACTCCCACAATATCAACCTAAATGTTTTTCAAATGTAATGCACGCACTTGTAGACATATAGTATGGTAGTGGTGATAACCACCACTTATTAATATCATATTTTGCAGCATAAATTGGAAACTTGACACTTTTTTCGTGTTTACTGGCATTCAAAATAAGTTACTCTTAATGAGGGTAGCTGTTGTGACAGTTTTGACAGTTTATGTCACACCACCAAAGCAGATTAGGCCTTTTTGTTAAAAATTATAACATGTCACAGCGGGACAGGCATAAGTGCGAATAATATAAATAAAAAACACGGCCGAATTACATTTGGCTTCTCCAGTTCCAAGGTCCTGGTATTGTAACCTATATCCTCTGTATCAGTAAACAATGGGGGCATTTTTGGGTGAGGTGTTCTGAAACTAAAGACAGATTTGATGTCATTAAGTGGTTTGAGGGTATTTTAATGTATTTTATGATTTATTTATATAGTGCCAAAACATAATCTTAATTTTCACGACACACCCTATATTGTAAGGTAGACAATGCTACAACCTTGCTATGAGAAGCTGGCTGATCCAGCGATCCAGTACGAGTGGCACTTTAAATTGGTGTGGAGAAAAAAAATACTCCCTTTTAACAGGCAGAGATCTCTGGCAGAAGGTGGGTAAGGCATCTGCAGTGACCAGTTGGGTGGTGAGAGAAAGAGAAGAGAACAAAGAGGAGCACAGAGAGACCGTGATCAACAAACAGAAAAAAAAAACACACATCAGAGAGATTAGTTAATGACATGCAGTAGAGCCATCAACAGTGAATGCATGTGTAAACGAGTTGGTCATTGCATTATGGTAGATTCCTTAGCAGACTGGGAACATCGCAGGATATTTGACTTTAACCTAAACTGTGAAATTAGCCTAATAAATGAAGGTTCTACATCTATTTCTGCTTCTCATAACAGCAAGTAAGCCGGCACTCCTGAAAGCAGAGAGCTTTATTTTCATATTATAAGGCATTTTGAGGTATAATGGAGGTTAGCATCATAAACAGTACTGTTTGTACTTTGTCAGAGAGCTTTTAGGACATACTGACATATATATTATAGCCGTGAATCCTCAATTTCAGCATCATTCTGAAACAGGATGCTCCTAATTTTAATGATAATCTTTTTTTAATGCCTTTCAGCTTAATGGACAATAAGGATTATAGAAATGTCACAGCTTATTGAGCATGCTAGTCTCTCTTGTTGGTATAAAAATGTTTATACACTGAATGCTAGGCCTTATTTTAAATTCTGTTGCAGTTTCTTATAGCACACCTGCCATTTTTTATTGAAATGACTTCATTTATACTTTTAATAGCACTTTTTCTAACACCTTTTCAGTCCTACCACTCAAAGTGCCTTATACTATGAGCGTTTAATATAAGTATAATCTGTACTCCTATCACATACACACACAAACAGTAATGTGTCAAGGGCATTGGCATTCAGGACACTGAAATTCAGAATGGAGGAGCCCAGGATCGAACCACTGACCTTCCAGTTATGGCCTTAAACCACAGCCAACTGTATAGGGAGGAAGAAGTATTAATTCAGTTTTGTGAAAAGCAACCCTTCTAATAGATTAAGTAAGTAATCTACTGACGGTGTCACATAAAGCTTTAAGAATATGTATTCAAAACTCCAGTGAAAATCAATTCAGGACGTTTATAAAATTCAGACTAATGTCCATAACAGAGCATCAAAACTGCGTCTCTTTTAAATTAGACAGGCTATCTAATGAATTTCTTTGAGCCTGTCAGGGTTGATTTTGAGACACTGAGATGATGTGATGTGGAAATACTGAAGCTGCCGGTCTCTAAGGCAGAGCCGAACATCGATTCAGAGAAGTGTACTTGCTGAGAAAAACAGAACTGAGATTGTTTTGTGTGGGGATGTGGCTGCAGTAGTATAAACCACGCTTCTAATGTTTAAATAGTGTTTAGGTTTCCTCCACTGGGAGCTATGGTCCCACTATAATAATTTCACACAGTCATTAATCCTTTTATTTCAAATATCAAAGAAGCCCTTGTCACTGGGTTTTACTGTCAGATGGCCCTATGATTCACACACACACCCACATCACACTAAAATGTGTTATTGTCCACACAGTTTTTGTTTCCCTGTAACGTTGAATGAAAGCCAGTAAAAGGTTTGTGACCAAACAAAAAGTTTCCTATAACACAAAGCTCAGCAGTGACTTGTAGTAGTTGTGTCATTACTCATTACTCCTAGGTGCTGCGTCGTGTCAGAGCTTTTCCAGATGAAATCCATGACTCGTGTCAAAGTTCATTTTCATTCATAGGATGACAGCAGTCGCCGCTGCCAGTGTGGCCCTGTTAGAGAGATAAATCACTGTGAAATGGTGCATTGGATTATCGGTGTGGATATGTCAGAAACTGAGATCTGCTACACTGAATTCAGATGAATCAAGCGCTCATATGTTCGCTTTAAAAACTTGCTCAGCCAGTCTTTGCTTTAAATTATCTTTTAAATGCTGAAAGAATTCAAAGAAAGTCTAATTTACCTGCATCTGTGTTATTATATGTTCTATATTTGCTATCAAGGAAGCGCATTAAACTTTATTTCTTCTATTCTAAAGCTTTCGCGACACCAACAGAGTGTAGCTTATAATCAATATAATAATCTATATATTTATATTGAAAATAAGCAAGAGAATAATGTGAGTGATACAGGAGTGCTTCATAGTGACAGATCCAATTTTACAAGGGAGGAAAGAAGTGCTATGTGGCTCTGGAGGCTGATCTGATGCAAAGTAATGTATGAATGGGGGTTAATGAGACTTGCTGTGCAAAGTGCTTTGTGTGCTCACGGAGTAGAAAAGCACTAGGTAAGAACCAATCCATTAACTATGATGCTAGATATTACGAGGTGCAAGTAAAAGCTAAGCTGCAGAGGAAATATTTTTTAGAGTAGAAAAAAAGATCATTCTTCAGTTAGGGAAAATGGTTCTGAGTTAGAGCCTTGGCCGAGCGCAGGGGCAGCTTTAAAGCTCCTCTTCGGTTTCTTTCATCCAAACAACGCTAGGCTAATTTTGCTGTCACTGTGTCCTTGACCAACGACTGGCTCACATCAGAGGTCAGTCTCCAGGCGCTGCATGGAAGCCACCCACTGCTTCTAATATTCCTAATAGTAAATGGGGAGAATGATAAAGGAAAATCAGTGCTTTTAATCCTAAAACCAGATTGATTCAAGCTATCAGCCTTTTATAGATTTCTTTTCTAACTCGCGGGCATGAGAGCAGATTTAAGAAATCAGGTAAATTCCTGTAGCTGTCTGACCTGTAACTGGATCTGCTGTCCTCCATCTTTCTGAGCAACACAGTGATTAATCTTCTACTCGCAACACTCTCAGCATAGTGAGCAATTTACATGAAGAGCTTTTCCCAAATCTATTTTCCTCTAATCTCATTCCTCTTCATAAGGCTTTCTTCCCATTTCCTCATTTAAATGTGTGCACGCTCGCAGTGAATGTGGAAGTGTGTGGCGATGAATAAAAGTGGGATCTTATTGATAGAGCTGGCAGTCAGATGTGGATGAGTCCCTTCAAATGACAGATTGCTTTTTGTGGCAGTGCAAAGTAAAGTTCTCCACTTCATTTTAAGACCACAGTCTGGTGTTTTGGAAAATATGCCTTTTGCCATTTACTGGGAATTTCATTAATCTCAATTTAATCTTTGTGCGCTCAAACTTAAGAGTTGCAGAACTTGAAGAGGAACATGGGGAAACAGTCTCAATTAAAAAGAAAAACAATCTTAAGGCTTTTCCTGTTTTATATATTTACACATTTGTTATATTGCACATCTTATTTGCAAACAAACTTTAGAGATATGAGAGTGCACCTTTGACGTTTCTGGCTGCTCCTGTAAAGCTGCTGTAGCATTTTTTTTTTTCTTTTTCCATCTGGAGGTATCAAGATGACAAACTGTAAACAAACTGTAAACATAAAACTGTTATTAGACTGGTAGAGAGAGAACAATTAAATATTGAACTTACTGAATAAGGCTAATATTCACTCTTTTTTATGGGGTTTTAGTTTATGGCAAATCCGGAGGGGAACAATGCACTCGTTGGCTGCCAAGTACTTCACACATTTGCCAAATTCACGTCTGCAGTTTGGTACTGGTTCAAGGCAGGTAGCGCTGCAAAAAGCTACCTGCTGCAGCTGGACTTGACAGTTTTTGACAGGAAAATCAAAGCAATCATGTAAAAGGTGCCAAAATGCTTTTTATAGTTGAACGTTCCAGCACAGCAGGGTGATAATTATCCATATGTTCATTGCAGGGTGCAATGCCATTCATGTAGATGTAGACAGTTGATTTATTGTACTTTTTCTGAATGGTCTTTTAAACGTTTCTGTTGTTATGGTATTTTATTGCTTAGAAAACTGTCTTATTTCAGTTTTTTGAGATGATATTTAGTTTTATTGTAGTTTTTATTTCATTTGTGTTTAAGTAGAATATTTCAATTATGTGATTTAATGAATTAATTGGACATCGAGCCCTTCTGTTTCTGTCCTAATGTAAGTTAACTGTGTCCTTAAACCACATATTGAACACACGAAATTGAACGTAAAATAAATCTCTGTCTAACTCTAAGAAATGACACCACAAATACATCCATTTTAGATTTATAGGTTCTTGGCTTTAGACTGGAAGCTTAGTCAGATGCATTTCATGAAGATTCATCTGTTTATTATAAATCAAATATAGTGTAAAATATATCTGATGCAGTTTGAAAACGGCTATCAAAGCTTTCAGCCAGCTCATTTCACACGTTTATTTCTCACAACAGATCCTGGACGTGCGTAATGTCATGGTGGTCGTGTCTAGGTGGTTCGGGGGCATTTTGTTAGGTCCCGATCGCTTCAAACACATCAACAACTGTGCTCGTAACATCCTGGTGGAGGAGGGATACACTGCCTCTACGGTGAGACACACTCTGAGCCTTTTACACATTGCTCTGTCATCTTCTGCTGACACATCATCAGTCAAATTTGACTTTGCTGCCAGTTTTCTGATGCAGGAGACCACCTGGTTTCTTGTAGTTTAATTGACTTACCACCCAGTGTTTCTCCAATTATCTGGAAACAAAGAGATTGACTGCAGGCGAGGTTTTGCCTTTCTGGCATCCAAAGCAGAGTCAGAATGCCGGGGTTGTACTGTTACACAGTATAGTTACAGTGAGACGTCAGTTTATTACAAAGTGTCTGGTTGCAACATGTTCTGGAGATCAAACACGCTTTCACCGCCCTGAAGTTAGGTCCAGTCTGCTTTGAAGTCGCCTTTGTGTTCTCCAAAGTTATTCCATTGATACATGATTGACCTTTGAGTGGCTGCAACAGATAGATTAAAGGTACTGCAAACCTACATTTTTAAAAAGTTTGTCCTTCTTCCAAACCCCATCAACTCACTGTAAAAATCAGCACTTTATTTTATTCCAACTTATTAGAATTTGCTGCCTGTGGAAGGAGAACTTAACACCTCTGCAGAATCACTCCACTTCATCAAGTCTACTAAAAATTTGTATAAGAATTTAAGATGATTAGATTGGATTGAAAACAAACACTCTATTTTTAGAACATGTGAAGTATGACTCAAAACTATTTTTTATGACATTCAAATAACTTAAGTCATTCAAACCTAATAAAAATCTAGAACAAGGGTCCTCCCACAGGCCAGTGCCAGAATTCATGAAAACTACACCGCTTTGTACTGTATTTCATTCGACCATTTCTATAGTAAGACACAGGAGTGGAGCATTGGGGAAATTTGTCCATACATACTAAGCTTTTTTTAATATTTCCAGATTTGGCTGGTGTGACGAAATGTAAGTCATCTTACTTACAGTTAAAAAAACAATTTTAACGGACAAATTGCAAATATAATTAAAATTAACACTTGCACTTTGAGACATGAAAGTAATGTCATACCATACATTTTTTTAACACTAGTAATACACTGCTGCTTTCAAACTGTGCCCTCTGAAACTCAAGCACCAGGTCATTATAATGATCTCTGTTCAGGTTGTACTGTGCTGCTAAACAGATACATTAAACCCAATAATGTATCTATTAGGCAGCACCAACTTGACACTCAGTTACCAAAGCTTTGAGGAGCCCTCATCTATATAAGGGAGGGACATGAATGCATTTAAAGAGGTTTCATCCTTGTTTTTAAAATTGGCTCTGTTTAAATTGAATTAAAAAAAGAATATCAGCTTGAGTTTAACATTGTAGCCTCCTCAATATCTCGTACTGAGGTGTAATTTGTGATTACCTCATGAGCTCATATATGACATTCTTATTTTTCACTGTGCCTGAGTATTATTCAATCAGAATCAGAATACTTTATTAATCCCGAAGGAAATTATAGGTTACAGCGCTAATGGCGCATGCGCACTTACAAAGAAACCTTCTGACCAAACTTTACACAAACATCACATTAGGAAGACATGTCAGAGAGGTAGGCTGATAGGAAAAAACAACAAAAATACATAACATGAGGTGAGAGGAGGAGAAAAAAAAACTCCACTCAGACTGAGCACCTAATGGGAGAACAGTTTGAGAACAGAAAAAATACCCCAGCACAAAAAGCACATGACTGTCAATAGACCATAGAAACACAAGACAGGCAACAGGGGTGGGTAAAGGTAAGCGAGAGCTGGTGTAGACAGCGCATCCGGTCCTCCAGCATGTCTGCGCTGGTCCAGTCAACCCGCCATCTGCCCCGGGAGGGAACAAGTATTGAGCCTCCTTTATGTTTTGAAGCCAGACTTTTCTGTAAGTAAATAGTTTTAAGGCTTTCCTGAGGTTTTTGAAAGTTTTCTTTTGAGTTTGACCATTTGTTTTTAGTTTCACCTACCTATGATTTGTTCAAACATAAAAGAGACACCAGTTTAAAGAGTGTTTACATATAACAGAAAATTTTAAATGATATCTTTAGGTGGTTTGTTGCTAGCAGCCTGTCACAAAACCACATATTTTTCCAGTTTCTTTAACTGAATCTATAAAAACAAATGCCATATTTAACAAAGACAGTGATTCCCAAAGAGCTGTTAGCCTGACAATTCTTTGGGAATCACTTGGTGTGCTGTGTGTCCTCAGAAAATTGAAGAAAACTGGAGGATAAAAGTGGCAGGCCTAAAAAAAGATTTTTATTTTATTTTATTTTTAAATCAGATGAGCAGTAGCTGAAAGCCATTACGAAATAGGAAGAAATCCAGCAAAGACTTGACACAGGGCCTGAGAGATGCTTTGCTGAGGTCTCATCATCGACAGGGTGGCTGACAAGAAATTATTCTTAGGAAAAAGGAAGAAAAAGCTGAGATGCACCAAATATAGAAGAACTCGACTGAACATCAGTGGCAACAAATTTTGTACATGTTTAAATCACTGTACCCATTTTGCATTTTCCTAGCAAAAATGTAAAGAAATGAGGGCCGATTTTTGCACAGCACTATATTTCACTAAATATGGAGAAATTTTACAAATGTCCCCTTGGCGGTAGGATGGATTGTTTAAGTCAGATTCATCTCAAAGACATGATGAATTTAAAAAAAAAATGTCACCTTAACCTCAGAGTAGCCGGTTATTTTCTGTGCCGTGTGTACACCGGACACCGGAAGGCAATAAAGAGAGAAAACGAGGAGGTCTTCTCAGCTACATCCTCATAACGTCCCTTAAACTGATAACTGTTAAGAATTTCCTGAGTCAAGCTTTAATGATGGGTTGATGTGTATGTAAAAAATAAATTTAAAAAACAGGACCCGAACCCTTGGGGCACACTTATTTAATTTCGTCTAGGAAGATATGTTGGTGGAAATCTGGAACTTTTTATTCTTTGAGGAGGAAACAGTCAGTCCCTGAAATCAGTGTCCCAGGGCTCCTTCTTAACAGTGTACAGCCTTTACAAAAGTCAGCATACTTACCCAACAACCAATGAGACAATATCGAATGGGAGAAAATCATTTTTGGTAAGGTGAGTGAGATCAGTTTTGCAAAAGCTAAATCCAAAATTGCATAAAGTCTCTGAATACCTGGATAGGATTTGATTTAGGAGAAAAAGAGACTACAGTTTAGAGGGGGGAAAAGAGCTGAATCAGTCTCACACCTGAGGAGGAACAGGTCACTGCCAGTTACTTTGCAGTATATGAGTCACTTATTAAAAATGGTATCAAAGCAATTTCCTGCTGTATAAAGCTCTACGCCAATATGAAAAACAAACTCAGACAAAATTGATGCATCAAGACAGACTCAGTGAACATTTGTTCACCCTGTACTATGTAACAGGTTCCAGAGTTCTCTACAAGTTGGCAGTCTGGATTGCCAGACTAATAATTAGCAGAGGATGTTTCCTAAAAGTACTTAGGATGGCAATGTTTTGTTTGATGCAATTACAGGAATACATTAAAACAGCATGGTGCATGTCAATCAGTACATTGCAATTTGCACATTTGCAAACACAGCGGGAGTTTTAGGCAAAAGAGTTTATCATGAGCTGTAAAGAAGCACTCAGATATTAAGCACGGAAAAAGCTCTGGCACCATTAAATGGAGTGCTAATGTAACACAATCATTCTTTCTCTAATCCTCCCCTCTTGGTTCACAGGATGAGGCCAACAAATCAGGACTAAAGACCAAAAGGCCAAAAGGCAAGAAGACAAAGTGAATTTCAGAAGAAAAATGAAGAACTTTTTTCAAGCACACGTTCAGTATTTGATGTCGAATTCAACGAAAAGCTCGTTTTTAGAAAGAGATGTGAGATGTGTCTTAGAAGACAAATGGTTTCTAGCAATTTAGTTTTCATTCAAGGTCATAAAATATCATCTGGGATTTCAAAATGACGTCTCAGATGACTGCTTTAACTCTGGAATGTATATTTTTATATTTAGTTTAAGAAGCCTCGAAATAAAATGTGTACAGTTCACATTTCATTAAAACAAATTATGGGGATTTGTGCAATGATCATGACTTTGAATGTACCCCACATCTGAAGATTGTTGATCCACGTCTGAAGAATACGCCAGTATTTTTAAATCCTCGAATTACTAATTTTTTTTCTTGTCTGCATGCACTCCCAGTATTTTTAAAATTGTAATGCTCCATCATGATGGAGATACAGTAACGAGGTTGTCCCTGCAAGCTTTAATTCATTTCCCTGTTGAATCTGCATCTCAATAGCGATCTTTCACAAATCATTTCATCGTTTCCAAGAAATGCGATCATACATCACTGCTTAATAAAATGGAGTTTACTGAGTTGCAACACAGTCCACATCCATTTTCTCCAGTGCTTTTGGCACACACTTCTAGCCTGTTAAATAGACATCCTTTTCACATTTTGAATGTCTTTCAGAGCATTTACCACTCATTCCCTCCTGTGAGATTTTGTCTCACCTCACCTTTTTGTGTCACTCGATCTCTGGAAAGACATTCTGCATATTAATGCTTTGAAGTGGGTTTTAAGCACCAAAGGACCACTATCTAAATATATCCAAGTCTCATACAGGCACTTTTTAATTTGGTTCCACCAGCAGAACCTGACTATTATGATGCAAAAAATTTTTTATCTGCGCTCATTATCTTCAGAAAATATAACTGATACCATACAAATGTAGAGAGATATTTTGATTGAATGAAAGCGCAAATGAT
This sequence comes from Pundamilia nyererei, assembly GCF_000239375.1. Taxonomy (NCBI): domain Eukaryota; kingdom Metazoa; phylum Chordata; class Actinopteri; order Cichliformes; family Cichlidae; genus Pundamilia; species Pundamilia nyererei. Next base: position 1,396,398 of record NW_005187447.1, read on the forward strand.
AACACATTTTAGAAAAGATTTCCTCCAAGTCTGTTTACAAAGCCGCCTGCTCATTTCAGCCATTAGAAATAATTACAGCTAATTCACTTAGCAGAGTTGTTTCTCCCTGACAAGCTGTCATCACGCTGAACCCAATCATCTCAGCCCTTAATCATGTTTTTCAGGGGCTTGCAAAGAACTCAATTTCATACTCAAGGCTGAGGAGAATAATTAGAGCGCTTGGTTTCAAATTTCATCTGCACAGTCCGTACCGATACTGCCACGCAAGCCTGTTAGGTCATTGTTTCAGTAACTGCCCAAGAACATTCAGTGCAGATCATATATTTTTGCACACTGTCACGTTATGTTTCAAGCTGAGGTTGTATAATGAATCTGGTTTATCTGAAGTGGTCAGACAAAAGTATTCACCATTGAAGAATTGCAGCCATTTTTGGTACATTTTAGGTCTGGGGTATTTCTTTATGAACTTAGCTTGGCAAAAGATTTGAAGTGGAGCATTTGGAAGCTGTGAACATACAACAGACAGATGAGCTCAAAGGAATCCATCACAGAAAGAGATAACAGGAACATTTGGATTGGCAATTTGGTAAATTTGTAGAAACCCTGTACAATGTCTATCGAAGTGACAACCACTCTCCAAATGAAAAGCAATACCATTGCTCACAAGAAGAATTGCAGATATTTTATCACAAGGTGCCAAAGAGTCATCATCTTAGAGAATAGGAAAGACAGATTAGAGTTAAATAAAACGCATCTTAAAATAAAAGGTAAATCTGTCAGAGCAGGGCATGCTTGACATCAAATTGCACTGGGTCAGTAGTGTTTACTGATGATGTGCCAGAAGCGGCGAGAAATCTGAAGAGCTATAATTTTTGCTCTCTTCAGCAAAACTGTCTTGACTGCACGTCATAGTAGCAAATGCAGTAAAAAGAGAGAAAATCCATTGTTTGGTGATGCCTTTAGCTTCCAGACGGTAAGCAATCAATGTCAAGGGTCCTTAACTGGGAAAGGTTTAGGAATAAACACTTTGTTATTATGCTAATTTGTCTTATTGCACCTAAGCTCCTGAAAACACAAGATTGTATAAATATGGAGTTCCTTATGAGTTAATGCTGTATTTTTGTTCAACACCTGTTGCTGAGATGAGAGTCGGTGTTTTAACCCCATATTCATCATATAACTGTAACTTGAACATGTTTTTACAGCCAAAAACCATTAATTTCATAAATGATGAAAAATATATGTGGACTTAGCACCACTCGTTCGATTTAGGTGTAAGACAAAGTTTGTCACCCCAGAGTTCTCAGTAGTTTAAAAAAAAATGATGATTATTGACTAAATCAAATTGTTAAATATATATATATATATATTTTAAAAAAGCTCATAAAAGTTTCATATAAAGTTTCAAATTCCTCATTTTTTAATGACAGATGTTGCAAAAAACTTAAAGACACCCCGAAAACTTTTCACTGATGATGTGCAGATGTAGCCTACAACCAGAGATGGGCAGTGACGCGTTACTTGTAACGCGTTACTGTAATCTGATTACTTTTTTCAAGTAACGAGTAAAGTAAGGGATTACTATTGCAAAAACGGTAATTAGATTACAGTTACTTTCCCGTAGGAACGCTGCGTTACTGCGTTACTAAAACCGTGATTTTTTGCGAGAATGTCTCACGACAGTGACGTAAGCGAGTGCGCCATTAGTGACAACAGCTGTGTGCAGATCAACAATGGATCACATATCGATTGTGGGAGAGAGTATGAGCGTGCAGCGTTTAAAGCGTGGAAGTACTGACCTTACTTTGAGTTTGATTCCATAAAAAGTGACAAAAACATTCGTGTCCATCGTGCGTGGGAAGAAAACTTCTTTTTACAGCGAAAAAACCCCCTAAACTACCAAGCAAGCACCGAGTGCGCAACGACGCAATGGGAAATTCACAGAGAAACTCGCGGATTCTTCAACTGACCACGGCACACCTGCACCAGGGTAAACCTCCGCCTACCGTAGTCCTGCTTTACAGGTGAAAATAGAGCAACAGGACCGCTGAATCTTTGACTTTATTTCCTGCTGTGTTTTACTTGCATCTATTTGAAAGAGTGAGTGTAAACACAAAAAATATTTTATTTTATGTGCTGGAATGTGTAGAAAATAGGTTTAAATGTTAAACTAATTTATTCAAGTCAGAGAATGTTGCATATAATTAAATTTTTGCTTGATGCATAAAGTTAAAAGATTAAAACTGATAAAACAAGTTAAAAAAAGAGACTTTTCCATTTGATTACATTTTGTATGATGGATTATGTAGAAAAAGTAGAATAGGGCTGAAAGACCTATCGCTTTATCACCTCTTCAGGTTGTAAATTGTGTTTTTAAAAAGTAACTAAGTAACTAAGTAATTAATTACTTTTGAAAATAAGTAATCAGTAAAGTAACGGGATAACTTTTTTGTGGAAGTAATCAGTAATTAGTTACTGATTACTTTTTTCAAGTAACTTGACCAACACTGCCTACAACTCATATTTTCTGATGGGTCTGGTTTTCACATAGCAAACAGTCTTAGGCTCATAAAATGGACAGTCTTCTTCTTCTTTCTTTCTTTCTTTCTTTCTTTTTTTTTTAATTTTTACTACTTTTTTTTTCTTTTTTACTGAAATGACCAAGAGGTATGGCAGTCATGATAAGAGCTGGTCAATTTCCTTAAATTAAAAGCGCTTCAATTTCGCTTTTCTCCTTATCTTAATAAACATAAGACAAATTTCCTGTACAAGAAAGGGAGATAATGCCATCCTATAATTCTTTGGCAGCTTTGTCATAATTTTTTTGTTACTGGCAGGATATTCTTAAATAAATCAATCTCCATGTCTTTTCTCTAATGCCACGGCATTTGTTACTGAGGTTAAGTAATGGTGTATAGCAAAAGATGCAGGATGTTAATTTTTCTTTAGGCTTTCCAACCTTACTTCAAGAGTATCACATATATTATTAAAGAGAAAAAGGATCACAAACTCAGAGTAATGACATTATCCAATAAAAACAAATGCACTTATAAAAACAAGAGTGATTATTTGATAACAGAAGATATTGTTTTCCCCCTTTATGTGATATTTTGGGACTCGTTAAGAACAATCTCATCCCCAGTATCAGAAGGCTGACAGCTCATTTCAGAAAACAAACGGATTTTTCAGTTTGTGCCCGTATTTGTGTTCTGATATTAGTCTGGGTACCCTGTGTTTAATAAGAGGGGCTATTTGCATAGCTAAGTCAGTAGTAATTTTAGATAATTACGTAATTTCTTCGCGAAATAAAGGGATGGGAGGGATAATATGGTAATTCACACTGGACATTGGCCTCTGAGTCACGGAACTTGTTGCTTTGTGTAAATATCTGCTGGCTGGCTTATTGCGATATCCTGTTGTATAAAGCTCAGATCGTTTCATCTCAGCCTGCTTCATGCGCCTGGAGCACTTCAGCTTTTGATTGCAGACATGAGCCTTTGATCAGCTGTTGGGTGGGCAAAAAAAAGCAAATCGTCCAAAATAGCAAACATCGTCTGAAAAAGGCCGGAATTTGTTTTGTTTTCAAAATAAAAGGTTAAGAATTCGTCACATCTGTTGGAAAACATACAAGAAGGACGTTTTATAGAGAATTTTACATTTTAATCCGACAGCCAACAATAATATTGTTATGTCTTAAAGTGGGTGTTAAAAGGGGCAATTGTTTTAAATGCCTTCTTATTTAGGTTGCTCATTAAGCTGCATGCTGGCTGTCATTTTTATATTTTCTGCCGACGGCAGAACATCAAATGTAACTTGTCACATTAAATGTGCATCTTGAAAACAGATTTAGAAAACACCGATGCGCCTTGTTCGTCTTGAAACTTTACAGGACTGGTTTTATTTTGAAAAACATCCGGATTAAGTACTTTATCTCACATCTGGTCAGTACTGACGTTGTTAACAAAACCAACGGTGCGCTCCGCAGTATCAGCACATCCAGCATCAGCTGAGATTGTAGATGACAGAGTCCAGAAAGGAGAGAGGACCCAGAGGAACAATAATCATTATTAGTATTACTATAACAGAGTGTTCTTAACTCGTGTCTGTAGCTCGGAGACTTATTCTAGTGTTTTAAGAAATGGAAGATTTGGGAAAAGTCTTCAACGATTCACAGGTCTTCGTGTTTAACTTGTCTTCATGAAGTGGAGCGGGACGTTTAGGCGCATTTTTGGACTTCTCCGGTGTTTCTGTGCGTGCGATGAAAAAACCCTACAATGATTTTGGCAGTCAATTAATTATGGGCGCGCACATCCTGGAGTCCAACTCCAGCGGCAACTTGACGCCTGCGGTGTCGGAAGCTGGGGCTGTCCTGCCGGGCTACCTGGTGGTGATCTTATCGGTACTTATGGTGACTCTGGTTGTCGTTGTTGTGGCAGGGAACGCACTGGTCATCATGGCTTTTATTGTGGACAAAACCCTGAGAAATCAAAGCAACTACTTCTTTTTGAACCTTGCTATATCCGATTTTCTAGTGGGTAAGTTCTCCTTCTTTGTCACTTTATCCGTTCGTGTTGTCTGAGTCCATTCTTTTGAATGAAACCCTTTTTTTGCGCGCGCCCCAAGCACATTGTAATTTTCCCACACTGTAATTAGCGTCTAACTATTGATTAGCGGCGAGTTCATGATGACCTTTACATCCCTTTTGCGTTATTCACATGTTAAATTACAACGGACTACTCCGCGTAATTGTGGCATTCCTCCGTTTTATTGAAGAGCACTCACGTCCCTCTTATAGTGAAAGCTCCTCTTATCTACAGCTTTAGTTAAATTATACCCTTGTCATTAATGAAAGAGACATATTAGATTGTTCTTGTTCCTACAATGTCACAGGTTTCCTGGAACTGCGTCTTGTCGCTAATTTTCTGCCACATGTAATGCATCTTACACCCAGAAACTGTGAAGGTATGGGAAAGTGTGAATATTGATGCTGGTGGCTGGTGAATCACCAATGAGGTGTGTGTGTGTGTGTGTGTGTGTGTGTGTGTGTGTGTGTGTGTGTGTGTGTGTGTGTGTGTGTGTTCCAGGTGCCTTTTGCATCCCCGTGTACATCCCCTATAACCTGACCGGCAGGTGGATGCTGGGCAAAGGGCTCTGCAAAGTGTGGCTGGTCATGGATTACCTCCTTTGCTCAGCCTCTGTCTTCAACATTGTCCTTATTAGTTATGATCGCTTCCTGTCAGTCACAAGAGCGGTAAGTACAGTCTGCGCTCATTACCACACACATATACACACACGCTCATCAAGTTCACATACTAGGCGACCACATTTAGGTCCAAAATGTGTCACTCCCTGAAATAGCTTGTAGTGTGCTTAGAATCATTTGTATTCACAGCTTCGTTCTTTCACCAGGGTATTGCTGTCAAGTGAGTGCTTTGTTCATCAGCTTAGCCAAAATATTATCAGTGTAAACATTAGCCCTGGCTCAACAGTCAAATAAACTATATATTCCATCACACAGCTCAGTTTTCTCATCACTTTTCAGATTTATCCTGTGAAAACAGCTGCAGAATGTCTTCTCTGGATCTCCAGGGGGTTAAATAACAGTCAATATGTCACAGTGATGTCACTAGGGTCATCATGGTTTTGTGATTGGGTTTATGTTTTTTTAGGTTTTTTTCAGGGGGTGTAAGAAGCAGGGTGAGTCAGAGATGTGTTAGCGTGCATGAGTAGGGACTAATGCTCAATCTTAAAGCTAGAAGTAAAAGGAAAGTTCACCCTAAAATCAAATTTTTCCAGCCTGTTGCGACAGTTACGTTGGTATGAGCCGCTCAGTTTTGGTGATAGTAGCTATACAGAATCTGCCTTCTGTTGGAAAACAATGGAACTAAATGTGTAATTAAAAATATTATTAAAAATCAGTGACCAAAAAACCCCCACAAACATTGTGAGCAGTTTTATTGTTAGCTAAACGAAGACTTGTTTTGCTGCTCATCAATATCATGTTGTGTTATATTCAAGAGAAGGCAGGCAACTCTATAGGGATCTCATACCAGTCTAGATGAATACAGGCAACTAACTAGTGAACTGTCCCTTTAACTCTTTCTCAAATAAAGACAACACATAAAGATAACATTTGACGACTAAATGAAGAGATTTGATACTTCAGTATTTGTCATTAAAGTGTGGTTTGACGAATATTAGAACAGTTTCTGGATTTTTCCAAGGGTAGCATCTGTGGCAGAGCCCAAACTCACTCACTTCTGATGCTAACACAGTCATTTTAATCTAAGCAGGCTTGAAATATGACAAAAACCTCTTAAGTATATTTCACTGTCTGCTCATTTGATCTTGGATCATTCTTTTCAGTTTTTGGCAGTTTTTTCAGTTTTTCCCTACATTTTGTACGAGATGAGTAATTCTTCTGTTGCTCTAAAAGAGTCATTGACTTTAATCAAATAGCCAGTATTAGATATAAAAGCGAAAGAAATGTTTGTAAAACCTAAATATTTCAATGTGAAAATTTGTATCCTCTTGCAGTCTATTTTTAATTTATTAAAACTTTTAACTTTCTGTCAACTGATACGAGATTTACAAAAAAAAAAATCTGGCTGATGATTGGTTAGACTGCCTATTGGTCAGTTTCTTCACATTCAGCCTGTAGGGTGCAGTATTTCGTTAATTTACAGTGGAAATAGGGAGTCTTGTGCTTTTGTAGTGAACACTTGAAACTGGGGCCATAATTATTTATGAGCATCTTGTATTGGATCTGTTTCACTACTGATTTTTTCCCCAGTTGCTCTTGAACCACAGACATGCTGGCAGCTTCACTTGCTTCACTTGACATATATCCAGCTGTTGAATCTGCAGAGAGACATTCTGATTGTGTGAGAAAAAGAAAAGATTGAGAAAACAACAACAACACCAAAGGGGAGAGCAGCAGATAGAGAAGCCCTGCAAAATGATAGCATTTAGACCGAGAGGAGGTGAAGTGAAAATGGAATGAAAGCAAAGAGAATAAGCGACGGTGAGGGAGGGGTAGATCGGGAGAAACCAGATGTCTCTTTCATACTAGTGTTGCATCAGTGAATGTGGCTGTCAGCCTGACATTCCCCTTCTCTCTTTGGCTTCGGAGACACACCGTGGTATAAAAACTCCACGAGTGGGTTTTATTTACAGCGTCTCTCTCCTGCTCCAAAGCCGCACAATGCAACAAGGGGTTCATTTGGGGAAGATACTCTGAGCAGCTGTGGGTGTTTGAAATGTAACGTGCAGTGTTATTATGATGCAGAGTTTCTGTTCACGGCACATCACTGTGAGTCATACTTGTGCCTCTCTTCTGACACAGGTTAAATACAGAGCTCAGAGGAACATGACCCACCAGGCTGTTTTCAAGATGGTGGCGGTGTGGGTGCTGGCCTTCCTCCTTTACGGCCCTGCCATCATCTTCTGGGAAACGATCGTCGGCTACAGCATTGTCCCGGCCCACGAGTGCTATGCTGAGTTTTATTTCACCTGGTACTTCCTGCTGAGTGCGTCTACCTTTGAGTTCTTCACCCCGTTTGTGTCGGTGGCCTTTTTCAACCTCAGCATCTATCTCAACATCCATCGGAGGAATAAGAGTGGGGCCGCCTGTGCTGAAGACAATGCCAAGCCTCAGAAGAACAATGAGAAACATAAAGATGGAGCCGGGTGGTCCGTGTTTTTTGTCAAGACTCGGAAGGTGATGTCAAGCGAGCCTGTTGCGATCTCTGCGGTCATCGAAGATGACGACATCTTGTCTCCCTCCTCCAGCGGGGAGCCTAACGCCAGTCAGATATTAATGCAGCGAGAGAAGTTCTCTCCGCACAGAAAAAACTCCAGGTTGTTTCAGCACACGGCCTCCTGCATGGTGCCTGGCCGTAGGACACCGGGATCTCGGCTTTCCAGAGACAAAAAGATTGCTAAATCTTTAGCCATTATAGTCTGCATTTTTGGGATATGCTGGGCTCCGTACACTCTACTGATGATTATCCGTGCCGCCTGTAGCGGTAAATGTGTGGCGAACTACTGGTACGAGATTACCTTCTGGCTTCTGTGGCTGAACTCTGCCATCAACCCGTTCTTGTACCCTGTGTGCCACAGCAGCTTTCGAAGGGCTTTCTCAAAGATACTGTGCCCTAAAAGACAATCAGTTCAACCACAGATTGAAGTTCAGTCTTGTTAGATGAACTCAAATGAACTTGCATATTTTATGAATGGAGTAAATGTTGCTGAACACTGTAAAAAATCCATTTGATGTTCTTCTATTAAAAAAAAAGAGGCCAGTTTTCAAAAATTAGTTAAATGTTTGCATTTAAATGAGGATTGTAACATACCTGACAGCAATACGATGACACAACACAGCTGAAAATAGCACAACATAATATTCTTATGGGCAGAACAATAGACTCTTGTAGTACCATTGGATAAATCTGCCCACGATTAAACCACCTCTCAAAGCCAGTTTCAGATTTTTCTAATGTTGTTCTTGTTCATTTTAAAACCTTCACAGATTCCCTCTAAGTAGGACATTAAGTTCTTTATGTGCAGAAGGCTGTGAAATGATGGCATATGCAGTCTTAAAGAAGGTAATTACCATAATTTAGTCTAAGATATCACATATATATGAGAACTACTGATCACCAGGTTGTTAAATTGTTTTCTGTCTGAATGGAAGCACGACGCAGACAGAAATGACATCTTCACCCAGCATCCAATTTCATAGCGGCCGCCGTGAGAACATTTCAACTTCTATTTAGATGAAGCTGATGTGAAGCAAGAACTCAATGGTCTTTTGATGGTTTCAGAATATATCTGCACATGAAACCCTTTCATGTTACAGTTTCAAATATACAGCTGCAAGTTTGACTTTATGCTCACTTTATGCTCATGCCCCTAAAAACTATACAATGCAAATCATGCAGCGATAGACTCACAAATGCAGAGTCCTCCACGTTTAAAGCACCAGAAAAGAAGACAAGAGTGTGCTTACTGACCAATGAGTGTACTTTTATTATCAAAGTAATTCTAAATATTTTATAGTTTTAATCTTATGGCAAGGAAATCTACCTGACATCTGTCAAAATGTTAAGAAAATGTCAAAGCAAAATGTGAAGCACAATGAAAAGAGAGCTGATTTAAAACTTATGTACAATAAGATCAATGTCAGGCCAGATGGCTGAGTTAATTATTTATTTCAAGGCTCGACTGATTTACCTAAAGCTGTTTTCACACATGCAGTGCAGTCTTGAATTTTTGCCGAAAGGTACATGCAAGGATTTGCTTGTAAGACTCAGTGGAACATTAAACAGTTTTTCCTTGATGCAAAGCCTGCGTGATGTCTGACTGAGCTCATGTGCGAGCAGAAAAACGAATCGTCCAGCGAATTCATGATTCAGGGAATCATCGTGTTCTGCCTCCCTCTCGCTGAACCCAGACAGCTCGCCTGCCTTAACCAAACAAAGTATTTCCAGGAGTGAGAAAGAGTCTGACTGTCTCCTGTTGTGTTCTACAAAGGAGAAAGAACACTTTTGAATAATAATATGACCTGATTCTCCCAACATAGTGCAGACATGTGAAAACCGCATATTTGATTACTTTGTGTATTGGTTATGAATCTGTGCAGCTGTAAGTCAGATGAAAAAAATAAAATAAAATAAAAGAAGACTGCCAACAGGCTTTTTTCCACTGTATGTTATTGGTAAAATCTGGAGGAGTAGTTACATCTATAACCTACTTTGTTGTCAAGGGTTAGATGTGAACACTGCTTTTCTTCTGGTCTCTTACTGTTTTTTTTCTTTTCCCCCCCACATCAGCTTTGATATGAAACCTTTCTTTCATTCATCCAGAGTCTGTCTCTGGAGACGAAACATCCATCTCTCAGTTCCTGCAGCCCAAGTCACTCTTTTTATTTTTCAAAGAAAAGCCATCATCACTCCTGAGGGAAAAGTAAACTTTCTGGTGTCCAACTGAGACAACTTGTTCAGTCATGAGACTATTTTTCTCTTTTAATGGAGTCTTGCTATTTTGTCCACTCGGCACCTCTGTTTCTTTCCTTCCATCTTTCTTCTTTTCTTTAATTCTCTCTGCTTTTTTCCTAAACAGGTCTGGGTCAAACATATATTCCTTAACTAGTTGCTGAAAATTTCTGTCTGTCATTTGTTGAAATCAGTCGCAATGAAGGTGCAACACCGAAAACCTTGCTGCAATTGCTTCGATTGCTAGAATATCACCATAGCCGACTGGGGTTTCCATGTAAGACATGGACTTACCTGCAACACTCACCAAATGCAAAAAAAACTCCAGGCGACCAAATCAATCTGCCAAAGACCACAGCAATTGGCATGGTTTTTGGTGTATTCAATTCAATTTTATTTATATAGCGCCAAATCACAACAAAAGTCGCCTCAAGGCGCTTCATAGATACAGAGAAAAACCCAACAATCATATGACCCCCTATGAGCAAGCACTTTGGCAACAGTGGGAAGGAAAAACTCCCTTTTAACCTCCGGCAGAACCAGGCTCAGGGAGGGGCGGCCATCTGCTGCGACCGGTTGGGGTGAGAGAAGGAAGACAGGATAAAAGACATGCTGTGGAAGAGAGACAGAGGTTAATAACAGATATGATTCAATGCAGCGAGGTCTATTAACACATAGTGAGTGAGAAAGGTGACTGGAAAGGAAAAACTCAATGCATCATGGGAATCCCCCGGCAGCCTACGTCTATTGCAGCATAACTAAGGGAGGATTCAGGGTCACCTGGTCCAGCCCTAACTATATGCTTTAGCAAAAAGTAAAGTTTTAAGCCTAATCTTGAAAGTAGAGATAGTGTCTGTCTCCCAAATCCAAACTGGAAGCTGGTTCCACAGAAGAGGGGCCTGAAAACTGAAGGCTCTGCCTCCCATTCTACTTTTAAATACTCTAGGAACAACAAGTAGGACCCTCTTTGCAATGGATTTCACCTGGCAACAGCCAGGAACCTCCAGAAACCACTTGCCAGCTGGTTGGGGAATGCTCATTTTTCCTTTACCACTGGGGGTTGCCAGATAGTGATGGCCACATTTTCCTCGAGCAACTAGAGGTTGCCAGGGAATCACCGACCTTCTCTAGGCCCGAGGCGTTATATAGAGAAATTAGTGCTTGAATAGCTGGCATCTGTCAGTCAGCTTAGAATGATTTTTATTTTCTAGCAATAATAATAATAATAATAATAATAATAATAATAATAATAATAATAATAATAATAACAATAACAATAACAATAATAATAATAATAATAATCTTTATTTATAAAGCACACTAAAAACCAAGGGTATACCAAGGTACTTGACAAAATAAGATAAGATAGGAAAAAGAAGATGGGAGAGAAAAGAGTAAGAGAATATATATTTATATATATCATAATACATAAAAGTAGTTAACAACGCATAATGGATAAAAATGTATCAACGCACACCAAATATTAGCTAGGTGGAAAAGCAAGATTAAATAAACAAGTCTTTAACCATGATTTAAACAATGGCATAGAGTCAGACGCCCAGATAGCAACAGGAAGATTGTTCCATAAGACTATGGAAAAAACAGAACAGTGAGTTCTTCTCTTAGTTTGTGCTCAAAATTGTAATTCTGCACACAAAGCCTAGTGAATGAGGGCTGCGAATTCCATCACTTAACTGAAAGTCACCACTTAACACTAAATCCCTTATTTATGATTTCAAGTAGTCACTCCATTGACCTAACCTGACTACTGAAATGACTCTCATAAAACTATAGTTATTATTTGTACATTTTGTACTGAAGTATAATGGATTAAGCTGGAACCTTCAGAGCCTCTGTTTTCTGTTTCAGACTGAATGGTGTCAAGTGCCTCTTGGTACTTCCAGAAATGTCATACTACTTCTCTGAGTGTTTCACGATTGGTTAAAGGTTTATAATTGTTTCTGGCTCCTGTGAGATGGGATATGGTATGACAGATGTTAGCTGGTGTGAATGGGTGGAAAGCATTCTTGTCTTTTTATGTTGCTGGTAGCTGTTGTCTGTGTTTGATTCACACCTGCCAAAAAAAAAAGAAAAAAAAACTTTGCAGGAAAAAAGTGAGTTTTCTGTTTTGAAGATTGCTGTCAAGCTCTCATTTTATCTAGCAGCAAACACACAGTGTACGACAGAAGTGGCATTGACTTAAAATTTTTCACCACAGATGAACATGATCAAAATATATCCAGAAAACTCTCTGGGGGCTGCCAGAAATATAAAGGAAGTAACAGTATCGCTTTCCCCTGTGGGAATAACATGGGACATTTTACTTAGGAGGAAAGACCCTTGGAGACTGTTTAGCCTTGAGGATACACACAGAATTTATTGCACTGAAAGAAGAATCTTTGGATGATGCTGTTTTGCATCTTTCTGCCGTGCCTTATCGGCAACAACAAATTTAATTTGATGTCCAAAAGGTCACACGAAAGTCATAGCCCTACAGAAGCAGCTGTATAAATCATACAGTTTGTTGCCGTTCTGCAACATCTCAGTTAAACTCTGGAACAGCTCATATGATTAAACTTCCTGTCTCTGCATCTTGTTTTGAATACAGCCCAAAGCATTAAGTGGCTTTAAAAAAAAAGACCCTGCAGAAACAAAAGCTGTTTCCTCTGGGGCAAACTGGATAAATAGATTGTGGTGGTGTTGTTTTCCCACTGACCCTATTTAATAATAGTCATTTAAATGCAGTGGTTACTGTGGGGGCATGGATACACATTTTGTGCCTGTGAAAACCACAGCTCAAGAGTGAAAATGCTTTTGCTAAACAGATCCAAAAAATCTGAGACCCATGAGGCACGACTGTCATCTGTGTGTCTCAGAATTCAAGAATAGAAACGGACTAGTCGAGGAGTACAAGAGACTTTTTCCCCTCGGCCAAAAACAGGAGTCAATTTGGAAGCATTTCATAAAAGGTCAGTCGAGAATGAGATGAATTGGCAGTGGTTTAGGTGACTTGCACAGAGACGCAGGTGGACTTGCAAATAGAAACCAAATTGCTCAGTGCCAGTGTTGACATCGTTTCTATGCACTGTGGGAAGCCCAAGAACCAATGAAACAGCCTTTCAAAAAGAAAAATTGGAAGCAGTTGCCATCCTTCTGGTTCATGTTGGGATTGCTCTGGGATTCAAATATGGCGGCGGTAATTGTTAGTGAAACACATATCTGGTGAACAAAACAGATGAGATCCTTGGGGCTGAAGACAGAATGCAGACCCCTTCTTTTTTGTTCGTTTTGCTTTTGTTTGAGAGAAATGTGAGACGTGGGAGTGAAAAAACGGTGGCTGCTGTTAACCGGACAACATATGTTTGGTGGATGATAAGCTTCATGCAAAACCAAGTCGTTTAAAGAATGTAAAAGAAACACGTCCTTTGAGTGTATTTCACTGACTCTGAATGCAGCCTCTAGCTGAGCTCGCTCTTTTGATTTCAAGTCACTATGAATATTTACAGTTAGAGCTGAGGAGTCTGTCCTGAAAGAACTGGTGGCTTATAGAAGCTACATTTGATGCTCTGTTGTCCAAGAAAGCGATTTAAAAATCAATTTAATTCAGGATATGAACACTGGCTGCAAGGAGATGATTTTCCATTAGTTTTTTACTGTATAGAGTACACTCTACCACAGTGAAGCCTGTCTGAGTAATGAAGAAAGAGCATCCTGTCTGACGCTGATGACTCCTTAACGGGACTCACACAACATGGAATAATTGTTTATGGTGAAGATGTGGATAAAAGCATCCAGCGGCTCATGCTCATTGAGATCAATGGAAAAACAAGCATTTACTCTGCCAGAGCTCTTAATTAACCCAGATGCCCTACACATGCTAATTGCTTTCAGGGAAACAATCTACAGATGGCTTTCACCACAAGAGTTCTATCAGCTATGCCTTAATTTCAGCACTGCATTAATACTGTATGTATCTGTTATGTTGCTAATTGCTGCCAGCCACTTGTCTATAGGATCAGCACTGTTGCTTTAAACTAAAATAAAACTTTAAAAACAGGTTCCTAAAAATCTGGTGGTATATGCATTCACAATGTTTACATGAAATAACCACCAGTGACCAATCATCCAATCACAGTTGCAGAAATCAGCAGTCCAAAAGCTTGGCAGAGAAGGTATGTTTTTAGAAAAATAGTTACAGCTGATGCTTGTCTGAGGTCACTTGGGAGGTCCTTGCAGAATTTTGGTGCAACAACAGCAAAGGTACAACCCTCTTTTGAAATAATCTTTAAACCTGGGATGATAAGGAGTGGTTTAGAAGCACTTTATGCTGGATTCTGTAATGCACCAGAGTCAGTATAAGGCTAACTCTGGAGTATTTTGACCTCTCCAATTTTCCCCTGAATTAGTAATCAGCATTTTATACAAATTTTAAACCGACAAGAGATGATGATGATCGAGTATACACTGCATTGCATGGTTACATTTTAGATACAACAAAGATGTGCATAACCGGATTATAATCCAGATCTAAAGGTGTAAAAAACTTTTTTAGGACATTATTCAAAGCTGGAAGTAAGATTATAATTTGGGATTTCAGAAAATCCCAAATGTTTTAAGGAACCTTGTAGAGCAGATTTACCAGTTGCATGGCTTTTCCTTGTCTGCTGTAATTAGTGACATCTTGTCAGCCTGAGGGGCAGCCAGTGAAAGGACACAGACAGGAAATGTCCCGCTTGTCCTCTTGTTGACACTGGGCAGTTTCATGGAAAAAAACTGTCACAGGTCATGAGCCTTTTCTTAACAACATTTTCATTCATATTCCCACAACATTTAAACAAGACTCTGTAGGTATGCCGGGCAGTTAAAGCACTATCCTTTAGGAAAACGAAGGTCAACATGGAAATGTAAAAAACTGCAGTTTTTATAGTGACCACATGAAGCACCAAAGTCTAAAAAAGTGATATCTGTAAGAAGTGGACTTCATTGATTTAAAATGACCAGCAGGATTTTGCCTTCCACCTTTCTTCTCCATGGGGAGCTTCCTCTACCTGTAACCTGGATCTTATACTCAAGTGCTTCTACGATTACTGTGGCAGTTTTAGTTATGAGCTCACTGGCAGTGGGAATCCAGTGTTCACATTTGCATTTCCTCTGATGAGACTCAGGGCCACAATCTTCATCTTCACCTTAGTAGATATATCTGTCATTGCTGGTGGCTGGATATCGTCTAAAATTGTTACACACACACACACACACACACACACACACACACACACACACACACACACACACACACACACACGGGAAACAAGAATCGGTTCTTGTAGAAAACTGTTTTCTAGTAGTCCAGTTTCTTGTTAGTCTGCCTGGCTATCAGTCTTGCTTATCTGTTTGTGTGTTGGAGGAGGAAAATAGTGAAGTGGGAAACTGCATCCAGGACAGAAACAATTGCATTTTGCTGCTAACACAACTTTGGTTCTTTGCAAGCATCTGCCAAGACAGCATGCTAACGCTATGCTAGCCAATAACCCAGAGTGAAAACTGAGTGAATGTCACCACAGCAGCCAGACCCTGAAGTTTAACAGGTAACATGCAGCCTCCCTTTCTACCTGTTCACGTATCTAAAGCAGAATCACTGTGGTGACCACTTTTTTTCGTCTTTGCTTTGTGCGGCCAGCTTTGTGTTCTACTAAGAGAAAGATCTTAGCCGTGTGTCCACATTAGGGATTTGTGTTGGTGTGCAGGGTTGTAGCCTCAGGTTTATATTGTTAAATGGTGCCTGTGAGAGTGTGTTTCAGCTATTTTACAGAGTAACATGAAAGTAATGTAACGAGTAGTATAATTAATTATAATGAATCAATTTAGTTAGTGTTCCGTGTAATAATGTCTTTTTTGAGTAACATCTCCAACACCGATCACAAAAAAAAAAAAAAAGGGAATACCTCAACAAACATGCACTTGCATTTTCATGCATTTGATCCACAGCATGCAATTAATTTGCATGAATGTAATTTCTTTATTGCTGCTTAGCAGTGTTGGTGACTCTCGAAACGGAGCCAATGAGAGCCCAGTGACAATCAATAAGCGAAGTGATAAGGAACTGAATCGATAAGTGATATCAATAATGGAATCAGAATTGCTCAATTCTTATCTGTTCCCATCCTTAATCACATAATGTTACAAGGATATTCTATTTGATTTAGGTCAGGTGACCACGGGAACCAGTCAATGGTATGAATTTCCTCATCCTTCAAGAACTACCTGCAAACTCTTGCCACATGAGGCCGGCCATTCCTGTACACCTGGAAGAACCCTCATAGTTTTGATGCTTTCAGTGAGAATCCATAATGAAAATAAGGTACAACCATTTAATGAGATGGTGTGTCCAAACCTTTGACAGGTATACATATATATTGAATGAGGCAACAAGTTGTTTGCTTAGAAAAAAAAAGGGTTAAAATACGATGTTTACCACGTTTCAAAGCTCTGCTTTTTAGGTTGCTTAGGTCACGAGTCTCAGAAAAGTGTAATCTTAGAAAAATATGTTGTACAGGCACACAGCATACTTCCATTAGTATTTCAAAGTCCGTTAGGTTCTGTGTCATGCTGGGTGTCAAAAAACAAACAAAAAAAGAAATTACGCTTCTGTGTACTCAAACGGGTACACGGAAAGATTAGATAAGCAGATTAAAGGTTTTTGGCACAACTTAACCTACTTCAAGGTGCAGGTAGGAGAGGATAAAATTTTAATAAGTCTGAACTCTGGCATTTCTTGTAGTAACTTTATTAGCTGATTGACTATTGATTTTGGCTTTTGGCCTTCACTGTGGTTAAAAAAGCCCAACCCCAACCCAAAACCAAAACAGAGAAGAAAAAAAGTTTAAAAAAAAAATCCACATTCATGTCAGCAAATGATGCACCTATAAGAATGGGTTGAGTGCATGGCCATGCCATGTGGCTTCAGGAAAAACAACGTCCTTGGAAATGGGGAATATAAAAGATGACAAACTAAATAACTTATTTAGTAAATCAACAGGAGAAATGAACTTAAGAGATGGTATTTCCCCCATTTGTACTGGGCTACAAGCTGACATTAGTCAGTAAAGCAATAAATTTGTTCTGAATCTTTGAGCTTTATGAAATGCATCATTTCGAGACTGTTTCAGAGTTTGCAATGAGACCCGGTCTGGACCTTCAGTTAGGCCAGCTAATGCAGAGTAATTGTTGCCTTTTAAATTCAAACCATTTCCAGTTAGATGATCTTTTCTGGTGATTAAATAGAATTTGCAAAGGAAAGGCACTGTCTAAGAGAATAAAAAGCATTATTTAACAAGAGAAGTCAGATCTCAGCTGTAGAAATAATTATATCAAGGCCGTTAATGTGCAGCATTTTGTAACAGCAGAGGTACAGAGAGCTACACGGTCTTTGCAAAATAATGTGTTTTTATATCAAATACTGTTCAAAATGAAAGACAAGGGATGCTGAAATATGAATTTCAAAGAGAAGTAAATGTACAGGAAATATATACACATCCGGAAGTCTTCCCAAAAAACACATTTTCTGAAACCACAATATTTCATGTTAGCTTTCAACAGCATCCAAATACAATCAAGCAGCACTGATTTACTGGTGGATCATCTTGGCATTGCACACACACACAAAAAAACATTTTATTGTCAAACAAGAGACCTGAATTGTCTCCAAGGTGTTGCAACAACCTCTATTACTATTTCATATTCCATCCATCCATTCGCTTCCGCTTATCCTTTTCAGGGTCGCGGGGGGCGCTGGAGCCTATCCCAGCTGTCATAGGGCGAGAGGCAGGGTACACCCTGGACAGGTCGCCAGTCTGTCGCAGGGCCAACACACAGGGACAAACAACCATTCACACTCACATTCATACCTAGTGACAATTTGGATTATCCAATTAACCTATCCCCACAAGCTGCATGTCTTTGGACGGTGGGAGGAAGCCGGAGTACCCGGAGGGAACCCACGCAAACACGGGGAGAACATGCAAACTCCACACAGAAAGACCCCGGCCTGGTTTTGGAATTGAACTCAGGACCTTCTTGCTGTGCGGCAACAGTGCTAACCACCGTCCCACCGTTTAAAACACCAATATTTCATATTGGTGTTTTAAATTTTAAGGCGCAAAAAGCCTCTAAATTCCACATTATTGATCGTTCCCTTAATTCACCAAGATAACAGCATCTCAGGAAAATCATTTCTCAGTCCCTAAAAATGAGATTTTTTCCACCTCTGTTATCTTCATTAGATTTTGCAGCCCCTGGGATCTAATGCTTCATTGGAAGTCATTTCACCAGTCAGGAGGCAATTTACAAAGGATAAGGTTCAATTGGTAATTTTTACTTGCGAGCTCAAGAGAGCAGATCCTCTAGTGTAACGCTCTTAATGCTCTGTGTTCTCTGTTAAAAGAGGTCCTGTTATATTTAGATCAAACCTTCCAGAAACACACATACATGTAAGTAATGAGTATGATCAGGTTGCAAAGCAGTGGTTTTGACAAAGCACGATGCCATAATATAGAATTTTCTGGTCTGCCAACACAAGACCAACCATTAAAGGAACAAATTTCAGCCACTTGATTTGCTTTTTCTGAGTTTCCCATTTTCAAAAAACAAAACAAAACAGAAAACCCATCACACTTTGACATCTGTCTCTTTTATATAATTGCCTGTTACCTTTACAATGTTGAATACTAACTGTGTATTTAGTACTGTCAGCTTCCTGACATTTGCTTTCTATCCGGGTAATACTGTAATAGTGCTCAAACTGGGTGGTAGGGTGATTATGATCATGACAATAATGATATATGAGTATGACCCACTTTTAGGATGTGACATTTATTTACAGAGTCACAGCGACCTGTGAGGAGCTCAAACATAAGTCATATTCTTCTTTTGCCTCACAGTTTACGGTAACTTTTCTCCCTTTTGCTGTCATTGTAATCATGTTTAGATCTGCGTTACAGTCACATTTCACACTGGGTGCATCAATGTTATGCTCTGAATATTAATGAGAAAAAAGTTTTACTGACATTATTTTTAAATACAATTGAGGGATCCTGGGGTTTTCAATTCATTTGAAACACAAAATCAACACTTTGCTGTTTTTGTGAATTATTTGCTATGAAGAAATAAAAAAACCAAAACAGACAGGCTGATATTTTTTGCCCTAGATTACCTGTCACATATATTACTCACTTGTCACATGCCACCCACTCATGCTGTCACGACGCCATTCTCCAATTGGATCCTGATTACGTTTGACCTTGTTTTATATGCTAATTCAAGGCTCGGAAATGAGAACCCACCCCCACCCTAATCGAGAAAAAAACCCCAAAACAAACAGTTCATCCAGATGAACACACAGAAAAGTAATTTGCCCGACGTGAATACATAGATGCCATTCAGGGTGATGACTCACCTATTTCCCCCCTACCTGGAATCTGTCATAAGAAGTCAAACACAGAGTTGGAGGAGGTCTATTCTGACTGTGGTACATTAAGCAACTCCACTCATTATCAGGCCTAATGCAATCTTCTAAATGTCAGCTTTCACGTTACAATGAGAGGTGGGTATTTTTTCTTTTTGTTTTTTGGCCAGCTTCACTTAATTTGCTGTCCTTATTGCCCTTCACTTGGTAATTACTTTGCCCTATCTGATTGTTTATATTTATCTACATGTATATGTAGTAATACTTTTTTAAAAAACATATTTGGAAGTGCTGTTATTGATATTTTTCTTTATCATCAGTGGATTACATGACTATGTGCATATGGCAGATGCTGTTTGTACTGCTGAATTCACAGAAATGCCTGCCTCTGCTGTTCTTTTGAGCTCTGTGGACCTTTATGATGTTTTTTTTATTGAACCTGTTTTGGTTGCTTGGTCTGTGACTCTGCTCTTTTGATTCACTCTCAGCTTGCTGATAGCAGCAGAAAATGGTCAGCTCAGTTTTTATTTTTACACTAGAAGAGCTTCAGCTCTTATTTTTGTAGCTTAACACTGAGGCTACTGCACGATTACTATGAGAGTCCTGTGTGTCTGACACTATATGCGACTCCAATTGACTCCCAATCAAAGAAATACTTCTGTATGTAAGTAAGTCAACAATGTTTATCCAATGAGTCATTATGGACTGAACTGCTTTGGCTTACTGCTGTCTGCCATGTGCCCACTCATTTACATCTGTATTTGGTTGTTATCTTGCCTGCTGCTCTCCCCAGTTCCCGTTTCAAATTTCAAAAGTTCCTTTAAAAGAACAAACAGAGATGTTTTTAACCACTGAAGAAAATATCAGTCTACACGTGGATCTTCTGGTATTTCATAAGCCTTAATATTGAAATTGTCGTCATGTTCTGTTAAGTTTGCATACTACAGTATTAAATAATATCTTTAGACGATTATTGGTTAAAGTTTCATACTGAGGTTTCTCACATAACATGAACTTTCACTGCAGCCACCTTAAAAATCATCTTATAAAGAGGAGTGAGCATATGGGAGTAAGTCAGGTAATTTTAATATAGAAATTATTATCTTCCAAAGTGATTCTTTCTCCCACTCTGCACTACTACAAATGATCTTAGGGTTACCTGCCATATTTGATGCCAAAAACGTTTAAGCTAGGTGGCTGTTACGCATTTACATGTAAATATGTTAGTAAAGTCACTTTAAACATTTTCCCATGCCCTTTTTCCATGTTGGAAATAAAATATAAGATATTGCTCACTGCAACTTAAGTATGCATGTCCATTTCACGCTTACATGAAGCAAAGCGTGACATCCACCATTCACACGGTGGACCTTTTACATGCGCTTACATCTTTTACATGCTTTGCCGTGATATCAGGTTGGCATAACAGATGTTCAAGCTGTGTATTTAAATTGAAATTAAATTGAAAAAAAGAAGAAGCTTGAGTTCTCTTCTGTTATATTTGTTATTGTAATCAATTTCACAAGTGACACTTCAGTTATGTTTTCACAAAAAAGCTCATACAAGAGCCACAGGTACCTTTAATTCGGTTTAAGTAAATGTGTGTACTAATGCCAGCTCTGTTAAAATACATGTATACCCCCTCACAACATCTGCAGCATGCTTTTCCAATAGACTCTTAACTCCATTCTACGGACTTAAAAGTCATGCTAAAGAATAGGTTACGAAGGGTCCTCTCCAAGCGTCAATATATGGCGTTTGGGGTGAAAACCAGTGGCCACATTACATATTAAAATTCGATTTATTTTTGGTATAAAATATATAACTGAAATGAATTACTGAATAAATTAAGTGGAAAGATCATCTTTCCTTTCAAAGTGGGTTTCAATCAAAAACTATTGATGCGTTTTGTGTGTTTGTTGTCTGTCAGTCAGCTGAGAGACTCTCAGCCTGAAGTGCTGTTTTACAGCCCTGCTCTAAATCATTACAAAACTGGGGACTGGGCTTAGACCTTATTGACTGCTATGCGCTGAGTGTTTGCTACAAATAAACAGCACTGTGCTTTGGTCATGATGGACCTACATCCCTTTTACACTACACTGTTTTGAGCTCCAAAATGTTGAGATTCAGAGAGATTTTTGGAAGCTTTTTCCTTTATAAAAAGATTTCCATACTAGATATAATTCCCACAAGTTGTTTAACATTGTAGCAATATATAGTTTCATTACTACTCCAGAGATTATTTATTTTTGAGAAAGCTACCTATACCTCCATATATTTGCTTGCCGAATTCATGTCCTGCTACACTCACTTGTTACCTAGAATTTAATAATTGCGACTGCTTTGTCTTCAACCTCAACCCCAGCAATTCTGAGCTATATCTCAGTTCGACTCCTGCTGGAAAATCCATGAGTGCAACACAAACAGCCTAAACCCAAACACGCTTGAAATCTTTGTTTTTAGTTACTATTTATCTTTAACACATACTCGAAAGAAAAATTTCCCAAAACACAAAAGTATAGTTTCATGCAGAATTTTGCTGTCATGCTGAATCTTTGTAAAAGTCAGAGAGACAATTATCCATTAACCATAATTAAGTGGATGCATTTTATCCTCAGGCCTGGACAGAGTTTTCTTTTTCTTTAGATTTTATTGATCTGATTCGAGAGGCTTTGACAATATTTGCAGTAGAGATATCTATCTTGTGTTGAACCTATTGGAGCTAGACAGCACTTGCCTTGTGCTCAGAGCAGGGTAAGTAGGGGTGGTGCTGAGGGTTGCTCCATAGGTTGCTTGTTATTTTCAGTTATATGGAAGTTGCAAGTTGTTTACCAATCCAAAGGTTAGTGGTTCAGTCTCCAGCTACTATAGTCTGCAAGTCCAAGCACCTTCAGACAAGATGCTGAACCCTAAGTTGCCCTGGTGTGTGTCTATGTAGGTGTGTGTGTGTGTGTGTCAGACAAGGTGCTCAGGTATAGAAAAAGAGCTTCTATAATTGTGTGAATCAGGCTTGTAGTAAAAAGTGCTTTGGGACTGAATAGTGTATCTCTGCCAGTGCTTGTTATTTGTAGATAGCTTGGACGTGCTGGCTCTTGGCAGTAAAACTACTGTTAAATCTGCTTATATATTACCGATATTTGACTCATGCAATAATCCGTATGTTTGTGTTCTTTTTCAGCTTTGCAAAATTGAAATATTTTTCACTCGACTATTCTCACCTGCTTCCTTGTCACCATAACAGGCACCTCAGGATGTTTAATTTGACACAAGTTTGTTCTTCCTGATGCAACCCCATATCTTGTTACATGGGAATGATGTTTTACTCTGGTTTAGCCTGGGGTTTTGGCTATACTGAACCTGCTATGTGACTTTTCTCATATTGTTTGAGATATTTACAATTTATATATGATCTCAGTAAAAAGAAAAACTCATTTGACATGAGATTTCTTAACAATAAGTCACCTGTAATTAATGGATGTGGGTTTTCTTATTTAATCTTTCAGTTATTTTTTAACAGATTAGAAAGGAAGAAGCCACTTCATGCAACAAATACATTTTCTGTTGAAAGTAGAATAACCTAGATGTGAGTTAGAGCTGAAATTTTCTGCCTGTTATATTTTCTCCTTGAAAGCATAGGCGGTTTCTATCAAGATAATTTAATAAATTTGGAGCACGGTGTGCCGCTCTCTTTCTGCAGACATGAATAAATGTAGTTCACCCACCGACCAGTCTCTTTCTTTGCCTCATTCTTTCTCTCTCATCTGTAGAGCAATTATCATTTAAATAAATTCACAGATGTCCTATATTGGTCCTCAGAATCCATAATAGAAATAATAATGATATTTCTTAAATTTATACATGCACGTGTACCCACTTGTAATAAACAGAAGCAATGACATTCAAAATATCAACTTTTGTAATCATAAGCCCCAGCCCAAATTACTTTGGCCCATCCAAAAAAAATCCAGTGCGTGGGCTACAACTAATTCCTGAAAAATACAAGGAACTCTTTGTTCTTTAGAGGATTTAACCTTCTGAGAACTGAGGAAAAAAGAATCTTCCCACTGAATTTTTTTGTGTGATTTCCTGCCTTTCTAAAAGAGGCCGCCCAAACACATGAGATATCAATATAAAGCCCAGGATGTCCATTATTTAGCACATCAGGACTTAGTAGTATGGCTCAAATAAGCCAAAAGATATAGACCAAACAACAAACATAAAATGTTCATTACAGAGCACATAATGCTGAAGCATATCATGTTTATGATAGCTGTAAAGCTGAAAATACATTGCCTGCAATGGGTGTCAGCATAAATGATGGTGTTGTATGCTGTGGGTGTTTGTGGGCCTGGTAAAATTTTGTTTATTTGGATATTATTTAGTCAGTGTAAATAGTTGTATGTTCTTAACTGTGTTTTTAGGTGTGTATAAATGGAGCTCATACTTTTTCTTTCTGGTTTCAAAATGAACTTGCTCGCGCGCACACATATGGGCAGAAATCTGTCCCATCAGAAACTGAATTTGAATAAGTTCAATTTGAATTTGAATTGCTCAGATTGAATCTGAATTGTAACTTGAATAAATCACCAGGATCACCAACATCAAGGCGTTTCCCACAGCTCCAATTCAGAATGGGAAATTAATGTTTCTTTCCAAAACTCATGACTCAAGACAAAAATCACAAACCTTGCTGCAAACACTTTTGTGTAACAATTATTTTCTGTCTACAGGCGTCAAATTAAAGAATTAAAGCCATGCTAACATCCTTTCAACTAGTTTGAGCCTCTAAGTTCTGTTTGATGCACACTTCATTCTGCACAGGGACATGTTTGATGGTTGTAACTTGATTTAAAGAAACTGCTTACAACACGACTTTTGTAAACAAAGTCCATTTTTGGCACTTTGAGCACCACAACTCAGTCACCACAGAAGGTGACCCCCCAGAACTAACTCCCGGGTGGATTTGAGTGACAAACAACTCTACAAAAGCCACTGTTGTTGTGATTTGAATTGAAATTAAACAATTTTTCGATTTACATTTATATATGGTATTGCACATACAGTAAGATGAGTTTCTACCAAACCTGTCAAAAGGTGTGAGATCTCTGAGATCTTTATCTGAGAGTGAAATAAAGGACTTCATCCAGCCTCTTTATGGTTACAGTAACACAAAGTGCTAGAGCAACCTATATGAGTATAATCTATACAGTGACTCCACTAATAGCAATCATGCATAATTTTAATCATCACGGTGGTGCAGTATTTACCACTGTTGCCTTACAGGAAGCAGGTCCACCATGAGGTTTTTCTGGTTGGAGTTTGCATGTTTTCCCTGTGTTTGCGTGGGTTCTCTCCGGGTAGTTCAGCTTCCTCTCACAGCCCAAAGACATGGAGTTAGTGGGGTTAGGTTAATTGGTGATTCTAAATTCCCTATAGATTTTGTTGTCCATCTCTGTTAACCCTGCGATAGACGTGCCCTAAGACAGCCTGACTGGATAAGTGTAGAGTAGATGGAAATGAACCTAATTAATGTAATGAATGAGGAAAGTATATACATTTAGAACATAAGTGTTGAAATGAGAAAGTCCAGTAAAGCACTGTGTAGACATGTTGTGTGATACAGGAAAGTGCATGTGTAAAGACGTGTGGCTCAGAAAGTATGAGAGAAAAAAAAAAAAGGACACGTATGGGCAGATAAAAAGGGCGCTATTTAGCAAGGTTCAGGTTCCTCCTCTAGTTTCCTGCCGATGAGTCGAGAGTAACATCGGAAAAAGAGATTTTTCAGTTCACAGTAAGAAAATCTCTGGGAAAGCTGCCAAAGGATTAACCGCTATCCAACCACTGTACTGTACTGATTCACTGCTTCCCTATTTGGAGTTCATCAGGTGCAGCCCAGAGAGGATTACATTCAAGGTCTGGGCATTGCATCAGTTACTCTACTGTATCTCCTTTAATAAATTACAAGTACTGCATATACGAGCTCTAAATTATTTTTGCCGGATGAAATAAAAATGGCAGAGGTGCAGGCTGATGTAAAGGTGGTGATCTGGTTAAAACGACACTGACCTTTTCCACCCTCCAGATCACCACCTTGTACTTGTAAATACTGAAGAAAACTTTGTAAATAGTGACTTGTTATTATTTATCCACTGTAGTTGAAAAAAAAATTAGCTTGAAAACACTTTTTTCCTCTTGGTAATTGGTTATGTTTATAAATCACAAGTAGCACAAATAAGAGCACCTCTAAATTGTCTTTGGCAGATCAATTAAAATCTGTCATTATACATTTTCGGTTAATTGGTGATTCTAAATTGGCAGTAGATGGGAATGTTAGCAGCGTGGTTTACGCTCTGGGTGGGCTCGTTTGTTCATTGATTGGTTGGTTGGATGGATGGATCAATTGATGTCCAAATAAAGTGCAAACAGTTTTACACCATGCGGAAAGCTCAAGGATGCCTCAGGACAATAAATATATTATGATTTTTACCGTATTCAATAACCGTAACAGAATTAGCAATAGCTAATAAATATAACATGGCATTTAATTTATTAGGAACTCCTGTACAATTAATTGCAATTCAACATGACGACTCTGCTGTAACTTTTACCTGTACACAGCTTAACTTGTTCAGTTTGGTTTACAAGTACAAAAAAAAATTAACCTTCAATAAATCTAAATTATAATTGCGTGTAAATACAATGAGACAGATCTGTATTCACTTGTCTGCCTGGATTCCTGAGTGTCTATTCTTTACATCGCTTCGGCTTTCCCACGCTGTCAAATTAAATTTTGTCACCATCGCTCTGGCAGACTCATTTACTTGCATGTCTCTCTCCAAGCTAATTAGCCTCTGTTCCATGTGCTTCAAGTCTCAGTGCTCTTTTTCCATTCTGCCTTTGACTTTCATTTGTGCTAGGGCCATTTCCACCTCCTCCTGGTCAGTTAGAGATTCTGATCCAAAGCTCCACCTGCTTCATTTCTGCTACCACCAGCATCTACACTCCATGGGGTCTATGAGGATCGGGCTAAAATATGCACCATTGTTCAAAACACCACAATGAAGGGTGAGCCCATGAGAAAAGGGGAAACTATGAAAGAAGTGTGCACATTGTCTGGCTAAATCCTCTGGGTGGCAGCTTGCATTTTATCCAAAGACTGCTCCTCTAATGAGAGGAGGGAAACCAACCAGAGAATAAATCCATATAAAGAAATGTCTAATGACCTCTGCACACGCACACACACACACACACACACACACACACACACACACACACACACACACACACACACACACACACACACAC
>NW_005187447.1:1423278-1428384 GCF_000239375.1 Pundamilia nyererei
TTTTCTTATTTCTCTCCATCGGCAACAAATATGTCACAAGGTCCAAAACTCACCAAATACTCCAACATACAAAAAGCTGACGTTTGATCAGCAAGTTCAACCAATAGAAGCTGCTACATGAACAGCCGAAGGAGCTTCTTTTGTGTGTGAAGTTGTTTGAAAGGTCATCAAAATGTCCAACAAGCCAAAATAAGGCTATCTGCTCTGTCACTTCCAATAGCTCACTGAAGCGTCTGTATTTTAAAGAGATCAGCTTTTGGCAAATGGTTGTTGGCATTCTGGTGAAACGGGGTACACAGACACAGCACAGATTGTGTGCACAAATCAGTCCAACAAGCATGACAGATTCAGTGGAATTAGTGGCGTATAGCTGTTCCACAGAAGTAATGAATGCGCTCCAAGACCCCTTTTAATCAATGGCATCTTTGGAAATTAGGAAAAAGTATACTGGTCCTTGCAGCATGATAATCTAATGGAAAAAATATAAATGAATAACCCTACTGAATGATAAAAAAGAGCAATATTAACACCGAGCAGCCATGGGAAAATGTCATTATTGAGTGACATTCAAGTGAAAAACATAAAATGTTATGGAACAGCACAGGGTTCAATGATGTGAGGATTTTAAAACCACTGTAATTTAGAAAAAAGATTAATGTACCTTCAGACAGTTTCACGTACTTCCTCTGGTAACAAAGTCTACATGAGAAGCAGTAAAAGAGATATAAATAGGAGAACAAGTAATGAATGTCTTACTGTGAAGCTTTTATCACAGAACCGGCAGATTCTAGAAGTAGCAGCAGAGTGTGTGCCTGAGAGTGTAAATGCTGAATTGTAATCATTTATAAACTGTACATATTTTGCACTGCAGCAGTTGAGTAGGAGTGAGAAGCCCTTTAAAAAAAAAAAAAAAAAAAAAAAGACTTTTTCCCCCTCTTGTTTAATGGTTACTGTAAGAGCTTCGGTTGGAGAATTTTTCTTTACTTTCTTTGTTAAGGAAGGGTAGGGATAATTTAAAATGTTTGTTATTCTGGCATTGCTTACTTCCGAAGCAAATAAAGCTGCTGTGTAGCCTCTCTAATTGCTCTGTACTGGTCTTGGGGGTGGTAGGAGTAGGACTCACACCTCCTGCTATGTCTATGTCATTCCTAAGCTGGGTCATACATAAATTGGCAAGCCAAGACAAGTAAGGAATGACAGAGCTGGTGTTAAAATTCAGCAGGTAGGTGATCCTATCTCCCTGGTGGGGAGCTGTGTGTATCAAACATTCTGGTGTGTGTATATTATCATTTGCTTTCTGTATTTAAGGAGTCCAAAATTAGTTCTGAAGGACACCAGTGTCATGTTTTACCTACCAAGGCCATTTGTTAGTAGCACAATACGATTACAGTGTTTTAGATTTGCAGCAACATACATTTGCATGGGAATACATCTGAGTAGGAAATCATGCAGCTTCTTTCCCATCCTTTTTTGTTTCAACTAAATATTGTTTTGAGGGTACGTTTGTTGATTATCTTGCCCTTAAGTGCAGAGGATGTCTCTGGTTGGAATGATTGGAATGAAAACCTGCAGACAGTTCCCCTGGGGGCACCTTACAGTGATAAACAGATCATCTGCAAGAGTATTTTTGAAAATGCCAACCATTTAGCAAACAATTTATGATCAGCATACACTAGCACCTTCCCTGTAACTACAACTAAAGGATATTTGTATTGATTTATCTCAGTTTTGGAATACATATATTGTGGAGTCATTGATGTAGGTTTTCTTTCTTTCTTTCTTTCATTCATTCCAATTAATTGTTGATGATCTCACCAGTAACCTCTAAGTTAACTGCACCAGATTTCAGTACAATGAGTTGAAAATACCTTATGTTTATGAGGTCAAGAGGCTAGAGTTTGGCATAGAGACACAGTCTCAATCGAAAATAAAAGACCAGCTGAGTGAGCGAATGCTTCTTGCCGATATAACATCTGACACAGGTTGGGAGTTCCAATGCGGGGAGTCTTCAAAGGAGGAAAATGTCAAAAAAACAACCATCTGGAACATTGTGAAGAAGGAAACCAGAACCCCTGAAGGGACTGTATTGATTCCAAGGCAAGACACACAAAGCATAAATGTTGCTGTTTCGCTATTTGTGCAAACCTTTTATCAGTGAAGAGCATATTGCACCGTTATTGATGGGCGCTTATCACCCACTCTCTGACTCAAGCAACTGCAGGCTGAAATGACTCTATAGCTCCCATTTTGCAAGATAAATGGTTGCTTGACTGTGTGATAAATCAGTCATCTTCTCAGAGTCAGGATAACAGTTACAATACTGACCTTTTTCCTAGCTTAAGACTTTTTCCTCTGTTGTGGTAATGTCGCTATCTTAGTTCAAAGAGAAACCAATTATTTATAGTCTGCTTTTGAATGTGTCTCAGCACTCCATTCAGTTCCTTCTCAGGGAATCCATAATATGATGTAAATTGGAGATATCAAGCTTCAGGAGCTGTAAAACACGACAGGCTAATATATGAAACACTGAGAATAATCAAAGCGTCAAGTGAGCTTTGTGCAATAAAAATGTAGGAAATTCATCATCGGCTTACATTTTAGCACAAAAACAATTTTAGCTCTCTGTGCTTCGCAGCAAAACTGTTAACATACATACTGAAAGAGCAGCGAAGGTATTTGAGGAAATAAACTGTTAAATATCAGCTGCATATAATAAAATCTCTTTTTAGGGGAAAATTGAGTTACATAATCTGTAAATCAGATAATTTGATGTGCATTAGGAGTTCTAACCTTTTCACTGACTGTGTTGAAAATGCAGCTTGAGTGCTGCTCTTTAATAGTGCCACACTCTGTCTCTGCAAATGCTCAGGGACGGTCAGTATGAGAAATTGCTCTGGATAAACAGCAAGGGGTTCATCAGGTCAACAGTGTCTGCAAAAATGCCCTCAAAATACAGCGGACAGGTTTAAGTGAATTTGCTGAACAAAGTGCTACTGTTACACGGAGACAAATAACTACTGTATGTCACAGGTAAATTGATTTATTACTCAGGAGAAACATCAGACAGAAAGATGAGCATAGTGGCTATCAGAAAAAAAATCAAATCTGATCAAAGTGCAAGCAACCTGCCTTTTCAAATCACATCCAGTGACTGGCTTCTGTCTAAGCAGACAAAGGTACAAACCAGAGAAGCATTAGACCACAGGAGTAAAACTGTATGATATATGCAGTCAGAGATCTACACTTAAAATTCTGTAAATGGAACAGCTATGAAAAAAAGCCCTCATACAAGCGCTGCAATTTAGCCACCACAATATTAAATGCACTTGTTATACCGAACAGCCTTTACTAAGAGTCACCACACCATGTTGGTTGCTTCATATACAGGCAGGGCCACCAAACATTTATACACATATGAAGTGGCAGAATCAATTTGTTCCACCTTGAACCACTATAAACAGTTTTCCAATGTCTTCCAACTATTAAAACTTTGGCCCTGACTTCCACTTGCCTTTCACAGTGTAACCAATCAAATGACTGCTACACCTAGAGGAAACTGTTAGAGACAGAGATAGATTTCTGTTATTTCCCGTTTTATTTTCCCGTCTTTGCCCCAATCCCTAAAACTAAAACATCAAAGACTTGAATGCTGTCGACAGTGTGCGCAGCCTGTATTTCGGTTCTCATTTCATCTTCGACTTCATAGAATAAAAATTACATAATGATATACTGAGCCAAGCTCTCACCGCGGACACCTAAAAACACACCAGAATTTGGCCTCAGAAAACTCATGTGTAGTAATGAATAAATACCAAAAAAATGCAGTATTTTTCAAGCTTTTTGAACGTTGACTTTTTTCTATTATGACTTGAGGGTCTCTGAATTTTAGACTAATTGTTAAAAAAAGGAGGATGGACACATTACACTGTTCCCTTGAAACTTGTAATGGGCATTTCAATATTTGTATAACTTTTAAAGCTAATGATTTCTTAAGTGACAGATAAATTGATAATAAAAATGGTTTAAAACAGTCCTAAGAAAACCAGTAATTACAACCCAGAGCTCCTCACCACTCATAAGCTTTCAATTAAAGGAAGTAGGCCTTGTCTACATTTTGTGTTGCATAACAAATGGGAAACTGGGCTGCTTTAAGTTTCAGAAACAACAATTCAAAATGGAACTTCATTATGTAAAACAGCAAACTCAATTGCACATCTCTGCGGGGGAAGCCACTCACATTAATCAGCACACATCCCATCAGCATCTGACACACAACAGCCCAACAATGAGTGTCAGACATGAGAGCTTAATTACCTCTGCTCGGAGTCGGGCTCAAAAACTGCTCCACAGACATCACTGAAACTTCCTGTATGATCAGGCAATGGGCCAAGGTAGAACTTAACACTACAGTAACACTAGGGAAAACAATACTCGGGGTCAGTGGCACATGCTAAATTTTTGCAGCCATCTGCAGTGAACACTTCTTGTTTTTGGATTGGTTGCTTTAAATATAGGGACCAGGTCTGCAATCACTTGCAGTCAGCTGGCAAAGTGACTTTGATGTATCACAAACATACTGCCTGCAATATGTTTGTGATTAGCTGTGATAAATTAGTGAAACCTGTTGCCATCTACACACATATTCACATTAAGTACTTAGATTCAGTCCATTCAGAACCACAGATTTACACATTCAGGAAGCCTTCTATATCCGCAGTGCTTTTATACAGGAGTAGAACCAGAAGTTCCCTGATGCAAGTTCCCTAATGCAAAGAGACGCATCCCAAATGGGTTGCTCTCTGTGACAAATTGCCATTGAGCAGCAAAGGTCCAATCACTGCATGCAGGAGACAGGATTCAGCACAGCCCAAGTCTGTTATTTTGATTCATCCAAGCCTCAGTTCTACAGCTTAACAATTCTAAGCTCTTTGGAGCACTAGTAGCCTCTACCAGCATCAAACTAAAGTCCCCCTAATTGGCAGTTGGCAGCACTTTATACCCAGGTGCTGAAAAGCCACATCCTCCTCATAACCTGGGGTGTTTCCACACCTTCCCAAAAAGACAAATGGTGATAATAATATTTATATGTTATATTATATATATATA
>NW_005187447.1:1428518-1435748 GCF_000239375.1 Pundamilia nyererei
TTAACATTTATTTATACAGGTAGTCCCATTGAGATCCAATGTCTCATTTGCAAGAGACCTGTTACAAAATAACACAATCAACCTACAATTACCAAGCAACACCCCCACCCAACCCTCCTTGGTCTCTCCCAGAACTTTTAAATAGAGTTCAGACCCTCAGGGACACATTTTCCCAAACATCCTGGAGAACACAAAGGAGAGAAGTGATTGCTACACACACAAAAAAAAATCTGTTTGCACTAAAACTCAGCACCCATATTCGCAGTAATTGCACAAAAACAATTACACTAAAACACAAAAATCAATTAATCTGGGGCCAATCTCATTGTTTTAGCATCTGTCCACCATACACTAAGTAGATGATCAAGTGCCTGGAATGCATATAATTAAAATTTTCAGTAAACAATCAATATTTTGCTGTGTGGCAGGCAGGATGAAAGACCCAAATTCAGGACTCAAGACGGAGAAATAAAGTCAAAAGGCAGCTTTTATTGCTGGAAAAAAAATGACATTAAATACAAAACTAAACTAGGAACTTCACAAAACTGGTTATCAACTTTCTCATTAAGCTAAAATAACTATGACAAAAATATAACACTCCTACAGATAGGAAAACAGATTAATGCTGCAGAAAATCCTTAAACTTGGGCTCTTAGCACATAGATCAGTAAAATAAAGATTTTAGACTAATTATTTTATCATTTAGTGCATTTATTTGTAATGTGACAGCTGCACATTAGAACTCTGAAACTTTTAATTGTAATTATTTAAACATAAATTTTTGCTGTCTCATAGCCGAATCAAAGAGATGTTGAAAACACTTTGTCAGCAGATCAAACTAAAATAGATTTTATTGACTGAACGGGTATTCTTCGTAAGTGTGTTCTGTGTTCCAGTAGCTGCAATTTCACCAGTGTAAAAGAGTCTCAGCAGCAGATCTACAATCAAGTACAAAGGTTTGTATTTTTACATTTTCTGCATCACCAGCTTAATTAGCAATACCATTTTGCCTTGACAATGCAGTGCTTCATTCAGTGGTTTTAATAAGGTATTGCTTAACAAAACAACTTGCACACATAAAGCATATTTCCCCAGGAGGAAAGTCGTACTGTGCTTAAAACACACTCTAAATGAAAGATTCATTGAAAATGTGGCACTTCTTGCCAATTATCAACTGAAAGTCAGAACATAACCTGGCCAGGTAATGTATTCAGAATAAGTTACCACGGTGATTTAGTAGATAAAAAGGGACCGGCTTTTGTGATACAGAAAACTTTGGCATTGAGGTCGACAAACCTTGCTCAACCATTAATCTATCTTCTTAGTACATCCCTCAGGCGATCAGTGCAGTCACCTTAAGATTGAAAATGATCACCCAGATGTTAAGGATGTTGCATGCTCCACTTCTGAGCCACTAGTTGGTTGCTGCAACTACTTGTCACTGAATGTGAAATAATTCCGTGCAATCAGTGGGCTGCATAGGGTCAGTGATTGCTCCGGAGCCGCAGGTTGCCGACCCCTGCACTAGTGTATAAGGTAAACAAGTTTATTTATGTATGTAAAAGCAATTTTATTAGTTTGACTTGACCCTTTTGATTAGCAAGTATTTTTTTACAAATAGCCATTACAATGCGTCTTTGGATATATTCACATTTGTTTTATTCTTTTTCTTTATTGTTCATCTTTTCTATAAAAAAAAATTGAGACAAATTAAATTGTCTTTGTGTGGTTTGGTTCAGCAGTCTGTTTCCCACATTATTGTGTACATTACTAATGTTGCATAGAATACCATTACTCTTGCGTGTCCTTGAATGCATGGGTTCTCTACTTGTCTGGCACTACATTAAGAGATTTTAATGGCTTAGCACAGTGGGCATGGGTTAGTCAACCTTTATGTATATTCAAAACATGTAAAGATAGATTTAGAGAACTCTGTAGCCTTATTGAATGCATTTATGCTCTGAGTGCTTTTAGTTCAGTGACATGTAGGACATTTGCTTTTACCTTTGAAGGTTTTTTTCCCAGGTGTTGCCCACATGCTGCATGGTCATCAGAACTAAAACACTGGTTAACCATACTATTAGTGAGTAATCATTCACAAAGTGGTGGATTAGCACTGCTTGCACATGCTCACATTTTTCTTTTCTTTTTTTCAGACAATAGATCATGACAGACACTCCTTAAACACTTTTTCTATGCACTTATTAATTATTAACATGTACTTAGTAAAATAAAAGAAAGGGTCATGTTGGATCTAATAAACATGAGTAGAATGGTCCAGCAAAAAAAAAAAAATACACATTTGTATATTTGGTCACAGCTGTTCAGTGTTGAGCTGATCTTAATATATTAACATGTTGCTTTTGTTTTTGTTCCTTTGTTTCAGTAGGGTCCTGCTGACATGCATGCTGGCTTTTAGGCACAGCTTACTGGCCTCCCAAATGCAACAAAGCTACCCCTAATGTTACGGATCACCTGGGCTTGGTGACCTTGCAAATAACTACAGTGAACAAAGTGCATTTTTTGCTTTTGTGGATATATAATCAGTCAATATAATATATGCAGTCGAAGTCCCATTTGTAAAAACCCCTGGGCAATGTGGGTACTAAGTGTATGTTTTCTTTTGTTGTGCTGTGCTTTGTCCTGCAGGTGCTGATCAGAGCATGTATAGCTGCATGAGCTACGCCTGGGCCTGGTGTGTTCAGCTGTAAAAGCTCACTCATTCCTGCACTATGCATCTAAAAGACTTGTCCAGTTCTATGACAGCATGTGGTTTATTTTTTGTGCTTTCCATAAGCACTAGCAACCACCCAGACCTGCTTTGCACTTCTTTTTCTTTTCTTTCTATGCTTTTCCTTTTGCTGGAATCATTCAATCTTTTAGGGACATTTTACCAACTTTATGCTGATGACATTCAGTCCTAAATCTCTTTTAAGCTTCGCTAGCAGAAGGTCCATCCTTGTTGATTGCTTAATCCAGACTGGTTACTTGCAGTCTAATAATGATCTTGTTTTAAATTCCAAGAAGACTGAGACTGTGATTATAGCTCCTCCTGAATTACATCCAAACATCAGTCAAGTGATTGCTTCCTTTTGCTCATCTGCAATGTCACATGTGCAATATTTGATTCCTCTCTGGGCTTTGGCTTACATGTAAAATCTATTTCTCATTCCTGTTTCTTACAGTTAAGTAACATTTGCAAATTGTGAGCAATAGTCTCCTCAGTGGAACTGGAGAAAACTATTCATGCATTTGTATCATCGTGCCTAGATTACTGCAATGCCCGTTACCAGCTCAAACAAATAATCTCATTCACACCTCCCCACTATACAAACTGACAGACTATTAACACTTTCTAGTAAGTGGACTCACATTACTTCTATTTTATATTCTTTACATTGGCTCCCAGCAGATTTCAGGGTTTGTTTTAAAATTCTTGTACTTATATGCAGAGAACTAGTTCCAGTTGATTTATCTTAGCTTCTTATCAAACACACCACTGCTTCCAGTCTTTGATCACAGGCTTGTGGTAGTCTACTTGAAGAAGATGGTGTGAGCTTTTAGGATAATCTTAGACAAATATGTCCATTCCCCCAACTGCTGACTCTAGTTGCTGTCCATGGTGCTGATCAGATCTAGAATGATGCTATAGTTAACATTGAGAATTGCTATATGCTATATATTGCTTTTGCACCTACTGTGTGTGTGTGTGTGTGTGTGTGTGTGTGTGTGTGTGTGTGTGTGTGTGTGTGTTACAGAGAGAGAAAGGGAGAGAATAAGAGAAGCTCGATTGCTCCAGTACAATATGGTGGTAAGGGCCCAATAAAAAAATCTGCACTGGGACCTAACTCAGAGTTGTTACACCTGTGGAGAGAAAACTACTGGGAAAGCAAGATGAAAGTAGCCTTTTGTGAAGGAAGTAGTTTGTGTACAGGAGGTAACCTTGGGAAAAAGACAGGACTGGAGCCAAACACTGTACTTGATATGTTTTCACACCACTGCAAACAGCACACTCCAGTAAACAAATAAAACTGGAGTGGCTGTAGGCTATGTGAACACCTACAAGTGGTTTGGCTGTGGAGAGATTCAGTTTGCTTTTACCAGTTTGTTTGGATAGTTTGATATATAAACAGATGGTCTGTAACTAACCATAGTGATTTGAAAACTGCTACATTGGAAATTGATGGAAATACTGAAGGTCGGTGAAAGCAGGGACAGCAGCATCTACACTTCCTCAGAAAGCTAAGATCATTTAATAGAGAAAGACATTGATGAAACAGTTTCATAAATCCAACAGACTCTGTCCTTCCGTGTTATTTGTTGATTTAGAAATTTCTATGTGAAAAGAAAACCTCACTGAAACCTTCGGAAAGAGTGAAGAGCTCAGAGGAAGAGCGACAAAGCGGGTGACGTTTTCCAACGCTTTTATGTTCACCACATGTTAATTTTACACACCACAGCTGTAGCTGTATGTACTTATTTCCTGTGATGTGCCATTACTGAGTCAACATAGCTTCACTGGCTATTCTGGGTCTGTGCTAGCATTTTGTTGTAGTTAATATCAAAGCAATTGACAGCGTTAAAGCAAATACACAGTTATGTTGTTTCAGTTTCTTTATGTTGCATTTCACAGTCTGTTTCTAGGTTTGATTGACAGTGTGTAGAACAAACTCCCAGAAAGTTTAAAAGTCAGCAGGAACAGCAGCAGCAGCCACAGCAAGCAATTCAACAGATAGTTTGTGGGAATTTTTTTGACAGTGACAGTGAAACCCACCCACACTGCAGCTGCTGATGCCACTGTAAAGGACAAAAACAAATACCCCACCGATGCATTTCTTCCAAGGGCACATAATCCAGTTTATTGGCAGAGACGATGCAATGCATATCCTCACCTTTATAGCGCTCTATAAGTGCAACTGCTATGTTGTGTAAATGGATTTTTGCCAGGGTTGAAGAGGCAATTTGCAAAAAGAGAAGCCAACGCTGTGTTAGACAAGGTGCTTATGTATAGAGAAGAGCTTGTATGAATGGGTGCGAGTGTTTGAGTGCTCAGTTAGAATGAAAAAGAGCTATATAAGTACTAGGCCATTTACCAAGGCTGTAGAGCAGTGGACTCAATACACACCCTTGTGGGGAGTCAGCACTCAGTGTTTGAGTGCATTCTTTGCATTCCGATGGTCTTTGGCATACTTTTAATTATAACAAGTAGTTATTTGAGTTACCATTGGCTTGAAGCTGCCTGAACGCTCTTCTCTACATTCATCATCAAGAATTTTCGTCTAGAGAACGGATACTCACTGGATATTTTCTTTTTTGTATAATTTTCTGTAAACTCTAGAGACTGTTGTATGGGGAAAACCCAGTAGATTTTTAAAAATACTCCAGCCAGCCTATTTGCCACCAACAAAAAACATTCAAGCACATGCTAAATAGTTTAACACTGGCAACTGGCAACATTGAAAAAAAAAAATTCTTAGCAGAGACACAGAGAACTTTTGACAGCAGCTGCATAACAATGGACACACACTGACATTAAAAATCAATAAATCACAGAATAAGACATCATTTTAATAAGTGGCATTTTATTAATATAATAGCATTTAAGTAGTGATTTGATATTTAAATGATTCTTTTGGCATCACATAATAAACAAAAATAAATATATATAAAAATAGAATCAAAGACATAAATATGAAGCCAGTCTTTACATAAGCACATCTCTTCCATTAAAGCCAGCAGATGGTCCAACCTCAGCATCTACTGTGGGTCCCCAGACTGTTTCCTAATCATAGTAACCACATACTTTCATATGCATACTTTTTGCATATTCCAAGAAAACGTGAGGTGCTTATGTGGTGTGTCGATTATGTCTCTATTGCACTGGTTGGTTTAGAATAATGTTCAATGCTTCTTTTTTTTTTTGCAAGTCTAGAAGCATACAAGATGAGGAAATGTGAGTAATTGTCACTTTAGTTCAATACATCAATACATGTCAGTGCTAGC
This sequence comes from Pundamilia nyererei, assembly GCF_000239375.1. Lineage (NCBI taxonomy): Eukaryota > Metazoa > Chordata > Actinopteri > Cichliformes > Cichlidae > Pundamilia > Pundamilia nyererei. The sequence goes on from NW_005187447.1 coordinate 1,434,522, forward strand.
TATAGTGCTTGATCGGCTGTCAGAGCATAATGATGACATTTACAATGCTTACATAAGATTTCATAAAAAGTCATGATAAAAACTTTCTGGTTCCACATGGACACCTTTGCAAGAGCAAACATGTTCCAAAGAGGTTTTATGTATGCTGCCTTGTTCAATGTATTGTAGAAGTATGTTGCAAGAGTTTGAGCATTAAGATGTAAAGAAATTTTTATGCAGTTTAATACTGGTTTTCTTATTGTAGAAACAGTCGATTCTCTGTAACAGCCCATAAACGCCACCATGTTATCAAATATTTTATGGTTACGCGTGGTTATAAGTAATTTCAATATTCTACTGCAAAAATAAATCAGTACTGTGCTTTGTGAAAAAAAATACTGGCTTATCATATAGAAGGCAAAAAGCAGGAAAAAAGACACAATCAGTGCCTATATAAAGGAAATAACTGTCAGCATTCAGCCTCAAAGTGGCTCTATTATCACTATAGAGGGGCGTTGCTTTTCTCCTCCACAGTGATGTCACTCACACCATGAACCTGTGTGAGCTGCTTACAGTCCAGTGAAACTAGTAATTTTCTCGTTCCAGAAAGGGTGGGGATGAACCGCTCAGTGAGAGACACAGAAGCGTGGCTGCCAATATCTCTGAGGGTAGGACAGGAAATGACAGTAGCAATCACAAAAGAGATAGCTAGACAAGGTATTTAAAAAAAACACAGTATAAAGTATATTATTCCTCCTTACCCATAATTTATCATTCGAGCAGTCAGAAGGCCAAGTCCTTCCACATGGAATACCACTGCTTTCAGCACTTGTGGCAGTGGATTAGTAAATGAAATCTCTACTGACATCTTCTCTCCTACCACAGCCTTCCCCAGTGGCTATTTGACAAAAAATGGAAAGAAAACAACTTTAGATATAGATTTATATCTTAATCTTCATTCCTGTAATAATCACCTGATTAACTACGTGGCTTACTTTAATGATGAGGTCTGGTGTTCTGAGTCGGAAACTGAACTGAGTAGCAAGGATCTGCTGTGTTTCTGTGACCCTGCCTGATACTGTAAGCATCAGGGCAGCCTGATCTATCAGTTTGTCCTTGTAGTCTTTGTATTCCAGGGCCCACTCCAGAATCTTCTCTGTAGACAACAGAATAGTGAAGATGGCCTTTATAATTAGTGATATATATATATCTATCTATATTTATCTATCTATCTATCTATCTATCTAT
>NW_005187447.1:1435768-1466283 GCF_000239375.1 Pundamilia nyererei
TATATATATATGCTTGGTTGCTCACAAACAGAATAAAAGAAATCATTCTCTCTATAAAAAGAGGAGAATAAATCAAATAATTGTATTGGGGTGATCGTGGCTGGGAATCGCATCTGTAACCGGAAGGTCGCCGGTTCGATCCCTGGGCTCTCTGTCCTGGTCGTTGTGTCCCTGGGCAAGCCACTTTACCCTACCGCCTACTAGTGTTGGCCGATGGCGCGATATGGCAGCCTCGCTTCTGTCAGTCTGCCTGAATAGTGGTATTGTAAAGCCTTGAAAAGCGCTATATAAATGCAATCCATTATTAGTAATTATTGGGCAAATGTACTCCTCCTCTGTTCAAAGGCAGAATGCAGAAGGTGGGTGGTATTGTCCACAACTGACTCAAAGCTGGACAGTGATCTCTCTTCTAACATTGCCTCCACAGTGTCCAACTAGAGCCCAACAACCTAGCCTGCCCTTTCCTGTAGATAAAGTTAGTGTTCAGAGTGTAGTCAAGTTTATTGTATACTTATAGCACATGACTATCTACAGGACATGACAGCCAACCCTATGTTGACTGGCTGTTGGAAAAAAGGGATTTCTCCAGAAATCCAGCACCATCTCCTTAGTTTGTAATTATTCAGGTGCAGTCGGTACCTCCCACACTACCCCTCAAAGTCACTCACTGGTTTCCTGTATTCTGCCTCCTTAATCCCCTCAATGAATGCGAATGCAACTGTATCATCCCAAAATTTGACAGAACTTGGTATTGTAATGTTAGGCACCAGTACATTATAATTTTTTACAATAATTTACCTGCAACCATTGTCAGCAGATGTTTTCAAACATATTTAGCTTCATAATATTATATCAAGTTAATCTTTTTTTTTAATATATATATATTTTTTGGCCTTTTTTTGGCTTTATTGGACAGATACAGTGAAGCTTGACAGGAAAGCTACACCTAGACATCATTGATTCCTTTTATAACATATATGGATACAATGTATGGGCACCGCTGAGGGCAGAAAGCATCTCCAAGTCTCAAGCCAGCTTGAAAAGACTGGATTGCAAACTTTGGATTAGGAATGATTGAGTTTCTCTCTGGAGTGGAGGAATTCAAGTAATCTAGGGATTTGTTCACAAGTGGGAGAAGAATGGACCGTGTATTGTCAGATATTTCGGTGTCATGTCTGTGTGGTGATGCAGTGGTAATGGCAGAGATGAGCCCAAAGGCTTCCCCTCTTCATAAGTTTAAGACTATGGAGTCACGCAGTGGAAATTGGCTTCTTCAAAAAGGTGTCTGCCCTTGCCCATAGAGATGGTGGTGGAGGGAAAAAGGACTACGATCCAGACTTCAATAAATAATAAAAAAAATATTTATTCTGCTTGTGAGATAAGCCTTGTGATCTTGCTGATGAAAAAAAGTCATCCAAAATGAAATGCTCCACTCACCCTCATTGGGAAGTACTTCTATATCTGTCGTGTCAGTTCTGACTGTAGCTTTGTGGACACCGGTGTAGTACATGACTGACACCTGGCTGTGCAGACTGACACTGCGTTGCTGTGAACTGCTGTTTTTCAACGTGATCATCAGCTCTGCATCTTTTCCCATTTTAGGACCTTCACCATCTAGCGTAACTTCTAAAGAGACATCCTGAGCTGTAGGAGATGAATAAGCTTTTGCTTTGGAGCCAAAGCTACATGCTGTTTCCACAGCGATGCGTTCCTCATTTGAGCCTGAGAATGACAAGAAATGTTGAGATATTTGAATAAGTTATCCAACAATAATATCTCAGTTATAGCTCTTTTTAAATTTTTTGTGATCTCCTTTAAGTCTAAGTAAGTGTCTGCTTTTTTGTTTGATGCTACCTTCAGGATGTTTGTAAAGGTGGGTGATATCACTGCGTTCATTAGAGCCAACTGCTTTGGTGCTGATGGAGATGCCCACAATCTTTTTCTCACTGTATATTTGAGTGAAGGTCCCATCTGCATTCTTCTGCCAGTAGATTTTATCACTGTTCACCTGAGATATCAATGAGACATGCCATGAGAAAGAGATGGGGTTAGAAAATAAAGTCCCCACCACAAAGGAAGCTGTCGTGCATATATTTAATGCGTGCCATATGAATCCTTATCAGTATACAGTGTTTTCATATCTACTATGATAAATGCCTTCTACCTTCCCAAAACACAGTAAAGAAGAATATTTCACAAACCTCAGCAAACACAAAAGCCGTGTCACGTTTCAGGTAGACCTGACCATAGCGCACAGCGGCGAGAGAAGCAGGGCCACAGCAGTAGGTGCCCTGGCTGGTCTCTTGAGGCGTGGCGTCGACAGCCTGCCATCCTCCGTGGCCAGGAGGTAAGTCCTTACGAGCCATCCAGCAGTCATTCCACACATGGAAGTTCCTTCAGAAAACAATTATGGTTGGTAAACTAAAGTTATAGTGAAAACAGCTGTGGAAATTTTAGTTCTGTGTAAATCTGTCAAGTACTATGAGGTTTTTGTGGGTAGTTTTTACAACCTGTTGTAACAATTTTAAAGTAAATCAACCACATACCAATGTATAAATGAAGACACATGTGCTGATGTTGCCATCTTTGTATCGTCAGACTTAAATTATTAGGCTATACCACTTATCTTTTAGTTGTTTCCAAATACTGGTTGCTTGTACCACTGAGGAGTAACTTTAGATTAAGCCACTAGAGTCATGCAACGCTTAACCTCCTTCTTTGTAAGTCAAGGTAAATGTGACATATGGTGAACATACCAAATTGAGTCCACATTGAGGTTCTCTATAGGCTCCAGGTTCTCATCCAGGTACACATCTGTTGTCAATGAAACATCTGTGTCATGTGCTGAGCTGAAGTTGGTCACGGTTCGGGTGGGAATGCCTAAACACCGTAAAACTGAAAAGAAGACAATGGGTTTAATATCATATCAGCCACTTAGTTTGATCAAATAAACATATTGTAAGCTGAAAAAAGTCTAACCTGTAGTGACTACACCAGCAAAGACCCAGCATTGGCCATATTTAACAGGGGTTCCATTCTTTTTGTGGTATTCCTCAAGGATTTCTACACTTCCACTCCACACTGTTGGAGAAGTTCCATTTGAATAATCTCCTGACCAGTTTCCCTCCAAAACACCTTGGTCATCAGGGGAGTTTACCTGAGAAATAAAGGAAGTGTTTCATGCTTTCATGGTTGACTTTAAGGACAATACCCGAAATACCTTAAGTTAGCTAGGTTTTCTGTTTATTAATTCAAATCTGGACATTTGTTTTTTGCATTTGCATTTAATCCATAGTGTGCAGCCACCATTTGGCCACTTGGTATCCACTCCAGCTTTCAGCCACTGCCTGAGTTTAGGGGATTATGATATGGCATATGCGGTTTAACATATTTTACTGTTTGTTGTATGTCCAGTGATGTCGTTGTTAGTTAGGATCTCGTCTCACCATTGCTGAGATGATTCGCACCACATTAATTGGGTCACCCCACCCAGATGGAGAAGTTCCACTCTTTTCCATGACAAAGAGGCAAGCAGCCAGAATCCTGTCATTAAACTGATATCAAATGAAAGGAAAACATGAGGAGACCATGTCAGTTTCGACCGCTAAGCTTGGTCATTAAACATTAAGATTCAGAGCACCCTCACCTGTCCGTAGTTCCATGTCCTCGCTCCAATTTGATCCTTTGTGCCATAGTAGATTCGTCCAGTGTCATTTAGGATGTACTCTTGCCTTTCATCTTCAGAATCCATGTACACAATGTCATCTGACAGAAAATAGGAAAGGCTAAATTTTTAACTGGAAATAACACAAGGTCACTCTGAAGCATAGACTCTACAAGTAGGCTTTATCTTCTAAATTTGGTTTCTTTTCTATCACAGTTTCATGGTATTTTTACCACCCTAGATGTCTTTTATTAAACTGTCTGAGTCATTCTTGAAGGCTGTCTGTGGAGATTTATTTTGAACTGATGACAAGGGTATATCCATACTGTGCTTGTTGTATAAGAGCACCTCCTACACATATATTTGGAAACGATGGCATACGTCTGTTGTCGTCTGGTGACGCTTGTAATTTTTGTACTGAACTTTTGAGAGGTTCAGTAGTTGTCATTTTAGGGGCTGTCACTGCTTTGTATAGGGCATTATTTCAGAGAAATAGTGTGGTATTTTTGGAAAGATACACTCACTACAACATAAGAAGATGAAGCAGAACAGAAGGAGGGAGATGCTGGCAAGAAAAATACTCTTGCTAGCAGCATAACCTGAACATGTTATATTTAGTGATAACTGTGGGAAGATACTGCTATTTAGCACAAAAGATAGTAGCACCATAAGTGACCAGCCTACCACAAATAACAACACTGCAAACAAAAACTAACCCTTTAAAGCCTAAACAAAAAACAAATTTGTTTTTTTTAAAAAAATACATTTTAATTTCCATATATGATTTTTATTTTGTGTTGTATTTGATACATCTGGCATTTTTTTCTTGTTGTGTAACTTCTTTAGATTTATCAGGGGGAAAAATCACACCGATGATTTTGAAGTCACAAAACACTCACAAGAAACTGTATGTATCAAATATGATACACTAGGTGATTTAATAATTTTTTTATTTGCCATTCTCAATATGAGAATTTGATTTTCTTATTTAACACTAATGCCAGAGGACTTTATTCCAAAAAACTCCAAGTATGCAATTTTGTATGTACACAATAACCTACACAATAGCCTGATGTGGCCCAACCTAGAAATGTAACTGCACATCACCATCACCACAACCCACACAGGTATAAATACTGGTAGCAGGGTTGGCCACTTGCATAGGCTGCATTATAGGCTCTGCATAGATTCATTCCAGAAGTATAAATTAACCATAAGATGTCCATATTTACCTTGACACCAGGGGTTAAACAATATGTAGATGTCATTGGCAGGGTCATGTGTGGAACTGGCCGATCCATTTTGATTATTTGTTTCCACTGTGAGTTGATATCGGCCAATGACGGCTGTGGCTGGAGAATTCACCAACAGTTTTATCTTTTTGTCCTCCTGTTTCACAACAGCAGCCTCCCAGCGATCACCCTCCAGCTTCGCCACCAGTGGGATGATTACATGAGTTCCCTTTGCCACTACTGCCAGTGGACCTTAGTAGGTGAAAAAGAAAAGAAAAAAAGTGTTACTGGCTGTTATTCATAACATGCCCAAACAGTTACTGTGCTTTTTTTTAAGAATCACTTCCCTCAATTAAAACCACACCTGCATTCCCAGAGTATGTTTGAACAACAGAAACTAAAAAGAAGGAACACAGAAAGCTCTGTCCTGACAAGCTGTCTACACACACACACACACACACACACACCTTGCGTGACAGCATTTGATCTCAGCACAGCTGTACTATAAAAGTCTCCATGTTTTCAGCTTCACTGTTACTGCACTATCTTGACGTTTGAAGTTAGTGTGGCCTCATCATTATCAAAAGAAAGCTTGATCTTCAAAGACAACAAAAAAATAGTGTTTTCTATAATATATAAACTCACAATTTCCCACAGTACAAACAGCTGAAATGTTCAATTTGTTGCCACATTAAGGAGCTCTCCTTCTAAAGTGATTGTGGAAAACAACAGCTTTCCATGGCTATCACTCTCTACCCTCAGTGGGTGTGACCTTGTCTTGACTGTGTTTTCAAATGCCTTAAGAGAACTGATTTGCTTTTCTCCAGTTTCACCCTGAGATGTTTATCTGATTCAGTCATGGACAGACAGGCCACTGATTGTGTGTGACAAAAGGAATCGAAAGCGGCTCGCAAAGACATGAGGAAAATGAATGAAACGGCCATTGTTAAGAAAAAAGTAGTTGCCTCTGCATTATAGTGACCAAGAGGGAGGGAAAAAACAGACAGGAGATGCCAGGACAGCATAATGACTTACTGGCTGATGGGAAAGCAGCAGCTGTGCACCACTAGCCACCACGAGTGATAAAGATAGCAAGTTCATTAACATGGACAAAGACTACACCTTTACATAACCACTGAGGGACTCTAACCCAGTGACAGCTACTCGAGACTCTAACTCTGGTTCAGGGAAGACTTTATGATTTTCTTTTATAAAAACAAAAGAGAGCAAGAGATAAACAGAGGGAGAGAAACATAACACTCTCAGGCGCACAGCTCTGAGTGTGAACACATAAGCCCCTCCCACCTGATGTCTAAACCTTCTGTTTTCATGAGGCTGCCAATCAGAAGAAAATTGACTTAAAGGGATGTTACCGGGAAAGGAGAAAAGTTAATACAGCTTTTTTGTTGTTGTTTTTTCCCAAACAGTGGATGAAATGTTGGGGTTCAACATAACTCATGAGAAGATAAATTAGGATATTTTAAACTAAGAATCAAGAAAGAGTTACTAAGGCCTCTGTAGCTGAGTCCAAGAATGAAAAAATATCCTTGGAAAGGAGCAAGACTCCTTTATAATTCGACAAGCTTGTTAAATCTAACAGATAAATATGCATGATAAGTGCTGTAGATATTCAAGGAGACCAGTTGATGAAGCCTTCTGTTTTCTGTGGCTATTGCTCAATAATTGGGAAATAAATTATACCAGTGCACAAAAGAACTGTAATTAGCAGATGGCCATGACATTTTCAGACACTTCTGGGTACAAATGAGCAAAACCCAAAAAGTCTGATGATAATTGTTAAAGAGTTTACTCCTAATTGATGAGTAACTGCCACAACTTGACATTCTTACACTCTTGTTTTGTATCTTCAGTTTATGGTTTCCTGCTGCGCACGGCCTGCATTTCTGCAAAGCGACAGTAAACAGCTGCTGGCTAAAGATTCTAAAGACAACTATTCCTAGAAATATTGAGATTTGATAGTTCCAGGGTGTATTAACCCTTTTGTTTTCTGCCAGGCCTTTTCTCTGCCTTACAGGGGGAAAGAACAGAGAAGAAAAAACTGTCAACGTGCAGTTCACTGTGCCTGACACTTTCATTTTGTCAGGTGTGACGAGAATCACCTCCTTAAAATTTTTTGCAGGGCTTCCGAACCAAAAGGTCAGAGCATCTGTCAACTGTCACTCTCTTTCGCCTAAAAAATCCTCGACTATTTAAAACAGTGTGTCATTTTAGGCTGTGCTGTGATTAGCTTTTGTGCTGTGTGTCTGATGTGTCTCAGAGTACAGTCTTTAGACTGAATATAGGGTACTGTAAGCATGCCTGAAAACAGAGAGCTGGGGGCAATTTAGTTAGTAATGCAGTGCCATTCTGGAGAGCGGTGTTATGGTTTTCAAAAGCATAAAAACTGGCATTGTCTGCTGCTTTTGTTCTCCTGCTTATTGCTGGTATTACAGATGGCTTTTTAAATTAGTGTTCACGTTGAATGTCGCTGTTGTTTTTGTCTCAAATTATGGATAAAATAGGTTAGAACTATATTTTTTCCCTCTAAATGCAAAATCTAGAATTTAAAATGTATACATTATTATTCTGTCACTTTACCAAAACAAAACCTTTCATTAAACAGTGCATTATAGAGCCCACCTTTTCTGTAGCAGCAGCACTATAATTATTCTACTTAAGTGTCCCTAACTTGCTATCACACACAGCTGTAATTGTAAGATCTATATTGGTTTTCCCTGTCTGACAGCATTCAATTCTCACAAGCAGTGTGCAGAGACAGGCATGCACACTGGGTAAACAGGTGGCGTCCGAGGCTCATGCAGCTGGCAGTGGCAGCAGTGACAGTGAATTCTCAGTAGAAGGGATCTCTAGTATCAGCAGGACTAAAGACTGCATCTGTAAAACACTCTCCCAGGACCATAGCAACCCCAACTGTTACCATAGCAATCTGAACTAAAAAATCCCCTTCTCTCATCCCAGCCTTCCCATACTGTATATCTATAAGTATCTATTTCACACATCTATGCAGCCTCAACACACAATCAGCAAAAAAACACAGCACAAGATGTGAGCATAAAAGAAAAAAATGTCTTTTTTTTGTAAATTAGAGAGCTTCTACTCTCCGGAGAGCCATTTATAATGAATGAATGGGCCCTATAAGACCTGCAGTCCAAAACCTTTGATGCAATCCCCAGCAACTTCTTGAAATTGGCACTAAAAACAAGTCAGCATGTATGCATTCCCATGTTAAAATGCCCAATTTCAGCTGTGAGAACAAGTTTGGAGCCTGCAAAAGAAACAAACAACTATTGTGGTTTCTAGGGCTAACTTAACTTTACAAAGCTGTCCAGTGGATTTTTTAATTTAAATACCGTGCCTTGACTTCAGATAACACAGGCAGCTGTTGCTGATAGTGATCTCCTATTTTACTGTAATTATTTGAGAAGTAATATCATCTGGTTTATGGATGCATCTTGGTGCTGAACTACTGCAGAAAAGAAATACTTCACAGGAGAATAAGAAAACAAAATTTCACTGCATTTCATTGAGTTTCATTTCAGTTCAGGAATATAATCAATACTGTAACTACAAACAATTAAAAATGGGGCTGCTTTGTCTGGAAGTGCATGTAGAAAAAAGAAAAAAGAAAAAGCAATTTAGCTCCATTCATTCCTATTCACAGTAGACTATATTAGAACAGGCTCCCCACTATATGCACTGTATCATGTGCTGCTCTGCACAAGATTTCAGGAAAACATGTGAGTATGTTGTGACCAGTTTGGATCCTTCCCATCCAGTTTCATACTCTGGCTCTAAATATTTCAGGCTAGTCTTGGATGAAATTCAGTCAAATTTGAAATTTTCTGTTGCCCCAAAAAACAAAACAACACTATAACATGTATTACTTTTATAAAAGTCTCCATTCACTTCTCACAAACCTGTTTTAAGGTCGAGATGAAGCTCATCGGAGGAGGGGTTGAAAGGTCGAGATAAGGTTATCCACATCTCGAAACTCTGCCCCCTGCGGATGATTAAATTATCACTTTGGTAGAGATGAGTGTGATGCTCTGTGCGATTCGCCCCTGATTTGCTTTTCAGGAGGTCTATTGACTTCACTTTGAGAAGGACTTCTGAAGAAAAGAAAAGAAAAGAAAAAACATAGGACAGGTTGAAGTATTTCATATTGTTGGCATTTCTTCCCTTTTGGGGGGGGGTTAAACAGTGGCTATATGGAGTCTCTCTAATCACCGTCAACCTCTTTGTCACCAGGCACAGGTTTCTCGCCGTTTCCCCCGTCCTCCTTACCCGGCCCATCAACCAGCGTGACCTCAGTGTCTATGGCATCATCATGCTTGGGACAGCAGCATGGGCAGACCTTACGCAGCCACTCCTTGCATGCATTTCCTTTTTTAACATTGTTTTCCTTTGGCTCTTCTTTTTCTGCCTCTGTGTCCTCCTCAAATCCAAAAGTGACAGATGGAAAGCGACCTACTGCAGATCTGCCTCTTGCTGATCGCCTCTCTGCAGGCATTCTGGAGAAAAAAAATTTATAAAGAACAACAATTAGATAATCAATGACTTTGGTATTAATAATAGTTAACATCCCAGCCTTTACAAATACTTCTATGCATATATTTCTTTTCACAACTGTTCAAAAAAATGGTCATAAATGATTAAGGTACCACAGTAAGTGATCTAAAAGGTAATCCATTGTCCAGTTACTGTGAACAAAGACAAGAAGGGTCTTTTCATCAGCTAAGTTCAGCAGTATTTTTAATCCATCAAAGCTTCAGTATCTTATGATCTAAGCTCACCGGCTCATTACTGATGGATTCTATGCATCATGTCTTTGCTTCAGTGTGAGAAATTGCTGATTTAAGTCCTTTGAAATAAATATAAAAAAACCAGAACATAATCTTGCAGTGAAACTCTACCCTAACATATTATTTCCCAGAGTGCAACATATGGGGGGGGAAAAAAGAAGAAAAATCAGATTGAAAATACATTCAAATGTAGAAGTATGGTAACCTCAAGAAAGTATTATAAATATTAAATATTATTCATATTAAACTGCAACCATTTCTACTGTTTATTGGTTATAGTCAGTGATTTCCATGTTGCTTGACTCCTTACAGATAGTCTTTCAACAATTTCTTTATCTTAGCTAACCATCTGAACGACTGAATGCCTGCTCTTAAACAGAGAATATTCATTATCCTTTACCATTATCCATAAGAATGTCTATTAACTGGAGAAACATGTCTGGATTTCTGCTGCAACATTCGGTGTAAACAACATGAAAACGTCCATGATCTATCTTGCCTTGAAACAACAATTCATGCTGCTGGTAATAATGTCATAGTGTGTACGGGATATTTTCTTAACACACTTTAGGCCCCCTTAATACTGACTGAACATTTTTTAAATGCCAGAGTCTACCTGAGCATATTGCTGACCACGATCACCTCTTTATGACTCAAATTGGACAGTGATTGGACTCATCTCCAACGGGGATGAGTCTGCCTACAGGAGGGTGGTTGAACGTCTGGTGTCCTGGTGCAGCCACAACAACCTGGTGCTGAATGCCCAGAAGAGTGGAGATTATTGTGGACTTCAGGAAGCACACCACTGTGGACTCATTCCACTTCCTGGGTACCACCATCACCCAGGACCACAAGTGGGAGCCCACCATCACCTCCATCATGAAGAAGGCCCAGCAGAGGATGTACTTCCTGAGGCAGCTGAAGAAATTCAACCTGCCAACACGGACGATGATGCAATTCTACACTGAAATCATCGAGTCCATCCTCACCTCCTCCATCACCGTGTGGTACGCTGGAGCCACTATCAGGGACAAACAGAGACTGCAGCATGTTGTGCGCTATGCTGAGAAGGTGATTGGCTGCAGACTCCCATCTCTGCAGGACCTTTACACCTCCAGGACACTGGGGTGTGCAGCTTGGATCACAGCTGACCCTTCTCACCCTGGACACAGTCTGTTTGACCTGCTCCCCTCAGGCAAAAGGCTCTGGTCCATTTGGACCAAAACCTCTCACCATAAGAACAGTTTCTTCCCCCCTGCTGTTGGACTCATGAACAATAACCATATGACTGTTCACAACGCAAACACATGAATCTATACTGTGTTCTCTGCATCTGTTCCATTTTTGCACTGATCATCATTTATGTTTATTTAAGTGTTGTCTTACAGTATGTTTTGCACTACGTACCGCAGCAATTTCCCAATGCTGTGAACCTGCTCAACATTTGGCAATAAAACCCTTTCTGATTCTGAAATGGAGCACCAACCTTGAAAATGTGGTGGAATGGGAGCTTTTAATCACATCCACAAATTTGTAGGAGCTAACGATGCTATCACATCATTATGAACCAAAAACTGTGAGGAATATTCGTTCCTTCATTTATGAATCATTGATTTGTTTTCAAGGAGAAACTCAAACGTGTTTTGATACAGCCTAGTCTGTCTCTAAATCTTTAAACTACTTTGTTCAACTTAGTTCTGTATGCATAAAGAATGATTCCCCCCCCCCGGCAAGACTTAGGGGGGGTGTTTTGACTCTGCAGTAGGCTACCCTCAGGAGAATTCTGTAGCTGATCCTCTGAAGCTGATTTATGAGTCTGTGAAAGCATTTGGGTGGTCCTCTGGGGAACTGAGCACATGTTCTTATCCACAGCTGTGCAATGACAAAGAATTTTGTCATTGCAAATTTCAAAGAACACAGTCGTTTGTCACCTCTTAAGAAGAAACATTACACACAGGGTACATTTCTCAGGTGAACTACAATCATCACAACTATTTCTCTCCCTCTCTCTGTGCTTTGCTCACTTCACTCTGATTTGTCTTGCACATTTTTCTTCCTTCGAAGAAATACTATAAACCTTCTAAAAGCCTTTCACACCCACACTTTACATTCCTCGACATCAGCGACTGTTTCATTTTCACCAAATAGGTTCAAACAATAATAAGACTGACAATGAGTTCGGTTCTTATTCATATGTCGAGAGGTCTGAGGGGTTAAAATAAATTGCAAGCAGCCTCAGCATTGGTGACGAAACACCTCCACCCAGGTAGGAACTGGGCGTCATATTTACTGATGGCAGATAGCCAACTAAAAACTGCTTAACAAAACAATGTAGAAACAAAGACACACATTTATCTACACACACAGAAACTGATTTATTGCCTAGCAACAAAACACTTTTTAAAAATATATGTATGTGTATATATATTGTACTCCACACAGCTACATTTATTAAAGATAAAGTGGTTTTTTCCCCCCCTTTTTCTACAGTCAATACAGCAAATCAATTTGTTCAATCAAGGTTCAAGAGAAGTAACCAGAATACCTACAATGTTGTGCCATTACAGTTTTAGCAGACTTGTATTCTACTGATATTTTCTCTGTTTAAAGAGTTTAATTTGACACAAACAATGTAAAGCTTCAGCTGTTGAACTAATTTTCTAACTAAATAAGTACAAACATATAAAAACATAACTGTTTTCATTCTTGTTTAGAGAAACTGAAGATCCTTTTTGCCTACAGAGCATTTTAACAGCATGTGCTGAAAGGTCTGCTAAAACGCTACTTCTTTTTAAAATGTTTTAAATTGTTATAAGTTAATTCAAGATGGGTCATCCATTCAAGTCATCATTTCTAGTAAAAAAAAAAAAGTGAATATCGACACATTTACAAAGTTATAAAGTTATCTAAAAATAAGCATGCAAATAACCTAAAATAATTGCAGAAAATCCTCCTGCACTGAATAGCAGGAGCTAATGTAAATGTCAATAGCTTTGCATATATTTGTTGAAAACAAAAGAATCGAATACGATAAAAGTTATCCATCGAGATTGGCCCACAGTGGGTACAATGAACCAGACAAAATCTATATTCTAGATGACAGCACTTACTAATTACTCTCGATAGACTTGCTCTATAATAGCTGGGATAGATTACAGCCTGCCCGTGGCCCTGATAAGGATAAGCAGAAGAGAATGGATGGGTGAATGGATGAATGTACTCATTGTCTATACGTTCCTTTCTTTTAGAAAACAACACATATTCTCAAAACTAGAAATTTAAGGATAATAACAAAGAAAGAGCCCCAGAAACCTTTTATGAACTTCATATCCAGATTTTTGTGATGAACTAGACTATTGTTCTGTAAAATTTAATTAATCACGCAGCGGCACAACAACATATAAGATATACTTAACTTGTTTTTTGGAAATAAATCCATTTGGATGTTTATCTGGTTAGAGGGCAGTAGCCCAGGCAAACTCATTCAACCTCACCACCACACCTATGTCCAGTTTAGAATCACCACTTAACTGAACATTCACATCTGTGAACTTACCAAAAGAAAGAATGCACGTGCACAGAGGCTTGAACCTTGAACGTTACTGGGGTAACAGTGCTGACCAGCACACTTTTATTGTTTGTTGATTTAGTATAGTAAAAATCCCATGCCAGCAGAATGGCTAAAACGTTAAATTAAGCTGTTTTTTCACCCTCCAATTGACACTTAATAAGTTACATCTGTATAGTAGGCCTGTATGAGGGCCTACTATAGGTTTAGGAGACACACAGAATAGACATAGCTCCTGTTAGTTTGCTTGCAGGATGATGTTATATTAAATAATCTGTCAAATGTAAAATTTTGAGATAAGGGGAACTTTCATGAAGCTGCCCATCAGTGAGAAGGAGACAGCCGATTGTCATTACTTCTTCAGCTGCTGTTTTACACTCTAACTAATCAGAGCATATTTTCTCTGGCTGGCAGTGGCACATCTTGGATGACTGAACCAATGAGCAACTGAAACTGGCATTTATTTAATGATAGTCAAATGTCAGATTCTTAGTTTACCCTCATGACTTTAGCAGTTGATGTAAAAGACCCGAGTGTTATTCATTAAAGCTGGGTATTTTCCTTCAGGAGGGTGCTGAGCAGTAAGCATCCACAGCTGCACTCATGACCTCTTTGACCACAGGACCGTTTGTTTTGAAACACAAGGAGAAGTTCTGATATCTATTTCGCATTACAATTAAACTGACAGGAAATGATCACTGTATTTATTGAACTGTTATGCGTAATTTGGCAAATCTAATAGCTATTAAGGTGCTACTGTGAATCATATCTAATATGTACAGCATACAGATATTTTTTGAGGAATTCCCTGTGAAGAAAAATACATTAATGTAAAAAATTGATTGAAAGCAAGAGCTAATCTCACAGGAAATAGAAATGTCAATGAGCCTTTTCATTATTTTTTCATTAATACACAATCCTGACATGGCAACTGAGGTAGCAATATGTAACTGCGTTAGAGCCATACTCCTTTTCCCTATTAATGAATTACTTGGTTGAAAAAACTAATGTTTAGAAGAACAATTGAATGAATGTGAGCTAAATACAGTAAACATTGTTAGGAACACAAAGTGTAAATCTGTCTGAGCTACATAGCAAGTATAGAGTTCAAACTCACTCAGTTCAGTTTGAGAAGAAATGTGAAAGAAATGCAGTCTGGAGGGAGAAATCTTGTCTTCGATGTGCCTTTCTCTTTCTTAAACAAGCTTCAACTTCAGAGCTGCTTTAAATACTTGGCTAAGACTCAGGGGACACGCCTTTCTGTTGCACATGGAGCAGTCGGGCCAGATATTTCTCCAGACGCTGAAGCAACAACAGAAATTATTTAGGCATGGCACAAGCAGCCTTTTAAATATTACGAGAGAAAATACATTTTTCTTGTCACTCTTGGTATGAACTATATCGAATAAGTTATGCAAAAACTGACACTGTCTCCAGTTTCAAAGATTTTAGTTAGTAACAAATTTTCACCTGTGCCTCTCCCACTTTCACACAAAACAGGTTAATCCTCGGTAAGACAGTGAGAACACACCTCCCTGCTGCACTAGCATCAATCATGTCAAATGTTTAACCAGAAGCCAACGTCAGAGCAGGTGAAATCAAACATCCACTTAAAAATTTTTCCACTATTGGAAAATATGACAGTTTGAGAAACTGGGCTAGTTTCTTGTTCTCTTCAGTATTTCTCATCTTAATTATGTTAAAAAGTTCATTGTTTTTTAACATATGGAAAATGAATAAGTTAAGTAGAAGTTTGAATGGTTCTCTGTGTTGTTGACCCTGCGACAGCCCTCTTGCTCTATGGCAGCTGACACCCTCGTGACCATGAATTGGATAAGAGGAGAAAGCTGGACGAATGTTTTTGGACTTTTTGTTTGTTTTCGACAGTTAAAGTTACAAACTCTGTACCCCGTTATATTTAACGTGATTAGCTGTTCCAGTAAAGTAAAGAATTCTTTATATAAAGATGAATGCACAATAAAAAAGATGACATTTTCTGCTTTGACACATGACAAAAACCCATCCTTCAGCAAAGTGGCATGATATGAAAACCTTTGACCTACCTGATGGCACATGTGGGATGCCTGCTTCGAGGAATATGTGAACCGGAAGGGAGTGGATGCCCACTCACTTTTATGCAACAGACATGACCACTGACTGGTTGAGTTGGTTTTCACTGATTGATAGGTAAATGAATGCTGAATAAAGCCTAATCCTATTAAGAGAGCAATTAATGAAGCGTAAAACCCCAATGAAAGTCATGTAACAATATTCTTCCTGATACCACTGGATACAAGAATTCAATAAACAGAGAAGACTTCACTATACATAGTGTGGAAAATGTTACTGACTGTGGTTCAGATGCTACAGGGTCCAGTAAACAAAGCACTGGTAATTTAGTCCCCTCCACATCCCAAGATGACCTTGGGTAAGATGGTGGACCCCCTGAAAGCTCTGCAGCCATTACTGCTTTGTGACAGTGTGTGGGCGTAAAAGGTTGAATGAGAAACACACTCTAAAGCACTTTGGACTGTTAAGCTTTAAAAGTACTTTACCAGTGAAAGGCATTTAGCATAGCATTACAGGCAAAGCAGAAACTTCTTTGCCGTGCTAAAGTAGATCTTGAGATGATCAGTCGATTCAAGAGGCTCCCAAAACCTTCCTTTCAGGAGTTTACATTGGGGGCGGGGGGTTATTCAATGATTTCCAACTTTTCATGTTGCTCAGCAGATTAATAATAACAAGACTGACAAATGATGTGATGATTATTATCTTGATTAGCTTTAAGGCATGGAAAAATGCTCATGTTAACAGCTTGTGACGTCATTGTATGACTGCAGAATTGTTTACATGAAGATGAAAACATAACACCGTTATAACCCTTACATAGTGTTCATATTTGATGCCTGCATATGGTCCAGGTTAATTTTGACCCAGGATGAGAATTTGCTCATAAATTTTCAACTGCAGATCTATTTGAACCATATGCATAACCTATGTGACAATAATAAATGGATGATTAATCCTTAATTAATGTTTCAGAGACCAGGGAGAGTGTGTTTTTCTTCATTTTTATTATTATTATTATTTTATTTCATTTTTTGATACCCCGTCAGTCAGTTTTAGCAAGCGTGGTCTGAATACTTAGTTGTGAATTTCAATTAACTTCTGCCTCTAAGTTGTAATTTTCAGAACACCTTCACCACTTCACTACAGTCAGGTAACATTAGATATTTAGGTATAGATCTCTCAGACTGGGTACAGGTAAAATACATTTGTCTTCTTAAAACGGTAGAAGATGATCTCACATGCTGGAAAACTTTACCTATATTTTTGAAGGTGAAAACGGGATAAGAATTTTGGACCTTTTCGGACTTAGATACATGTACTACCATTACAACGATTAAAGCCTATCCTCGCCACTATCATAAAAAATTGTTGTAATACCATTTATAAATAATAATATGAAATCAACAGTAATAAACATTAAATTTATATTAAAAACACCAAACAACTAGTCTGTATTTAAAGAAATGATAAGAAAACGTGTGCCTCTGTATGAAATCTGTTCCTTATGTGTACCATACATAATGACTTTATGCTGTTTTACTATTTCACTGTTGCCAAGGCCAAGAATTAAAGTCCTCTTTGAACTCTGTCAGCTCTCTCCTATATAAAATAGACACGATATACAACATGTTCAGTTTCTGAAGATTTTCTGAAACCATAACTGTCTTTGACTTTGCCCAGACCACACTTTCACATTACATACTAATTTGGTAAGGGTCTTGAAACGCCCTCTTAAGGTAACTAGTAGCGGAGGTAAACTAGCAGCACAACCTTGCCCTAAACCTAACTTTAAAAGCCCGTACATGTAACAATTAATGTCAAGTAGGCATAATGTGCAGCTATATACGTATCTTGTCTATACTTCTTAGCCAATTCAGAGACAGCTGCCAGGGGGTAAGAACAGTTGCATTGTAAGTTACAATCACAGCTTGAATGCCTAAAACTCCTTACAGCTTTTTGAGTGCAGCATAACCTTCAAGAGGTGCCAGGCTGACAGTGACTATGACAAACATTTCTTTGAGTACAAAGGTGTGCCATGTTTCTAATTCACTTTTCTCAGCTTCTTTTATTGCTTTTAGACACTCCCAAAGAAAAGTTTTCGCCTAACGCAATTCCTTCTTAAAAATGACATCACAGTCAAACAAACCTGATGTGTTGCAAAATCCCAGCTCTTCACTCGAAAAGGCAAACGAATGAACAATGAAGGTGGCATCAGTTAAGGGTGGACCGGGTGACACACTGCTAGTCGCTCTGGCACACCTGAGTTTGGAATCATACATAAAAGTAGATACATATTTTTTCAGGCCTGTCATATAAGCCTACTCAAAAAGAAAAAAATGATCAATGGAAGGAGGATAATATCTACTTAATTTTCCTAAAGATTGCTCAGACCTCCAGTTGGGTGTGAAATTTAGGTGCTTCTGGATTTGAAGTTCATCCAAGCATAATATAGACTCTATGTTTAAGTGCCCAGCTTTACATTAGAAAAAATATATTTGCAGCCTAGTAAAACAATTAAACAAGAGGACAAAAACAACTGTTTTGGTCTCTATAGCTATTTTCTCTGTTTTTTATAATCCACCTGCTTTCATTTAGTTTAGACTTAAAGTTAGCCTTGGCCACCTTGACTGACAGGTGTGGCAGCACTGGCAGCTGAAGCCCAACCCTTTCTGCACCCTGTCACCTTTGCTAATTGGAGTCACAGAACTGAACGTTCTATACCTGTGGTGCATTTCGAAGCTTCTGTAATAGAGTTAACTGACAAATAACATGCACAACCCAAGTACAGCACATCTAAAAAGTCTTTGCTCCAGTTCCAGTGAGTCGGATATTTCTTTTGTATGGTCATTTCCACTATGCACCTGGCAGTTTATAATTAATGAATACTGCTCCTAAACATGGCCACATCTGGGTAAAAAAGAAAAACTAACCACCAAGGCTTTAAAATGAAGATTTCGGGAGTTTAGAGTAAGTACTTTTTTGTTTTGTTTTGAAAGACATTTAACGCTCTTTTTTGGGATGTTGGCTGACTTTTCCCCCAATTCCTGTTAAAATGATCCCATACTGCTTTAATACTTGCCTGTGCCCTGGGTATGAGTCTACTGCTTTGGCAGTGTGTTTGAGATCACCGTTATTAATGAAGTCGTCGCCAAATAGATGCTTTTTTGCATGGTGGCTCAAAATCTGACTATACTTATCTGCATTCATAATTCAATCAACTGTGCTTTTCAGCCACTGGCTGAAATTCAGCCCCATAACAGAACCTCCACCATGATTTACAGACGGTAGACACACCCTTATACCTATTTCCTGGCATCCTGTGTATATACTGACAACAATTTGTGAGTCCAAATTTTTTTATTCATCACTCCTTAAGACCCGCTACCAGCTATTCTCAATCCATTTCTTGTGTGATTGGTATACGACGGCCTTTTCTCCCCATTTCCCTTCATTTCTGATGAGACTTCAGCACACAGTAGATGAATCAACTAAAGGCCAGATGCACCTCTCCTGTGTCAGGTCTTTGCTGGATTTTTGGATATTTCTTAAGGACATGACTTTCATATACTCTTCACTGTAGATGTTTTTTAAGCTTCCCACTTCTTCATTCTTTACAAAAAATCTTTAGGGATACCCTACACACCATCCTGATATATATGACACAAGCACATTAAGTTAATAATGTTTTTGGAATCACCTTGGTGGAGCAAAAATGTTGTCGTATACCTGCCAAACTGCATTATCGAACTACTGTTCAAGACCAAGAAAGTCTGGCTGGTACTTTACATTGTAGTTGAGCTCCACCACATCCTCACCAGTATTACAGAAATGAGACAGTTAAGATCAAAATGTGAGTTAACCATTATGAACCTTTACTTTAAGGCATGCATTTTTCTTTCAGTGGAAAAAAGTCACAAGAGGCTTACTGGAAGGCAGTGACACAATGTGTGCTGTTTATTACTGGATCTGTGACTTACTGTGCAACAGTATAATGTCATAAATCAAATGCATTAACCGACCTTAAAAAAAATCTGCAGAGAGTGATGCAATACTCTGATCACCCAGTATAACGTTTTCTTTAAAGTCAGCCATTAAGCTTTTGGAAGCAATAAGCCATCATCGCTGCCAATCCATAATTAGTTTACTTCATTATTAATGTTTCTGCATGCACTGGTCTGTTGCATTAAAGACATTTGTACACACACAAACAAAGAAATGCAACATTGGTTATTACGCACTCACTCATACACACACACACACAGAAATGTTGACTTTTTGCTGAAGATGCTAGAGAGGGTTCTGACATTTGCTCCGAAGTATGAGGCTTTCAGACCAACAGGGTTCACTGTGACTGACATTTTTCCAAAACAGGTGGAACAGACACAGTCACAAGATGACACCCACTCACCACCAAAAACAGCTCAGAACGTGAAGGACAACTGAACGACAGAACAAAGATGGCAGTGATTCCTGCCCTGCGTTGGATCAGAGCAGGAGGTCTGTGACTGAGGGCAGCAGTTCGGCTAACTCCGACTCGACATTGGCCGTTTGAGTGACGGGGTTTCCACGGAGGTCAAGGCGTTTCAGCTTGGGGCAGGATGCCAACGTCTGAAGATCTGCCAATGTAGAGATTTCTGCATGTTTGAGTTAATGAAAATCCCTTGCAGTGTGCTGTGGTAACATCAGTAACAATGAATAACATGAGCTCTGATGCACACACATATTCCAAGCACCGGTGTAAAAAGTAAGATCTAAATGACAAATATGACACTGAGGTATAAATTCATTTTTCTAAAAATAGCAACTGTGATTGCCAGAGGAAAAAAAGAAAAACAGTAACTATCCTCATCATAACCTGCAAATCACATTAATTCCTCCCAAGTGTAGCAGGGGAAGTGAAGCATGAAGAGGAGGGAGTCTGTGGTGATGATGTGTTGTTGAATGTTTCTTCGCTTCTTAATGATGCTGTTTGTTCGGTGAAATTGCGGTGCTGTTTTTATTTACCCGATCGATTCAGACGTAGGTAAAATAAATTATTCATGTATTGAGCTGAAGAGTCTTGTTAAAAGTGCAATTTTCTAAATGCTGTAAACACAATCTTAGTGCGTAGCGTGTCTTTTACATCAGCTGTTCGCACTCTTTACAGGATTGTTTTGAAGCACTGAGCCACTCAGAACTGATTAACGCATTTCTTGAGTCACTAGTTCCCTGTGAAAAGACAAACAGACAATATAAACTGATCCCTATGACACTAATTCTGAAGGATGACTGGAGATCCAGAACACACTACTAACTTAAGGATACTGTTGTTTTTCAAGAGGACTTCCTCCAGTTTGGGAAGGTGATAAACTCCCTCCAGGTTTTCTATGGCGTTGTTATCAGCCTCCAAGACCTGCAAATATGAAGAAGTCATTGAATTGCAGGAGAAGAATTTCATCAATATCTGTCTTTCCTTTTCTAATCTATTGGTGCAGACACAAAAGAGGAAAAGAATCACTGTCCATGCAGGAGAGCAAATTGGACTTCAATTGCAGCTTCATCACCTCGAGACACTGCAACATGGCAAACTGAGGAGGCAGCCGCTGCAGGTGATTAGAGGACAGATTGATATGGGTAACCAACAACAGCTGGTCCAGGTGGCATAAAGTGGTCAGGTTCTGTTACAAAGAAAAAAAGAAATCAAATTTAAGCACCTCCCTAATCAGCAAAAAAGGTTTCAGGGAAATCTGATGTCTTGTTTTTCTGACCCAACCTTGTCAGAAATGCTGAAGACGCGCACTTCAGCATACTCCATTTTCAGGATGGTGTTTTCAATCATAAACTTGCTGCACAGGTCACTGTAATATGCAGAGCGCATGGAATCCACTTCCTAGTGAATAAAGCCATTTAATTAGTGATTGCTGACTGCATTGTAGACAAATGCATTTATTGCCAGTCCCATATACTGTACTGTATGTGGTTTATACTCACTTTGAGTGTTCTAAAATGAGCAAGCATCTCCTGTTCGTATCCCAGAGGGTCTAGTGCCCTCATCAGGAGAATAATGGTCAGTAAGCACCCTGCCGAGGCAAAGCTAGCAGTCAGTGGTTGTATAAGACCTTTATCACCAGCAACATCAAACTTCAATACTCAACCTAATCTTGTAATGGGAACAAGCACACCATCTCACCAATACGTTCCTTAACTCCCATCATCAAAGCTGCCTTTCATGAAAATGTCAACTACACACCTGCAAAGTTTCGCAACCACATTGCACACAGTTATAATGCTAATGTATTATGTAATTATGTTTATAGGCCAGAGATTCTTAAAGATTCTCCATTTCAGAAGCTGAAAAAATACTCACACCCCACAATTTTTTATCAATGACAACACAAATGGATAGAAATTGACTTTAGTGACGTAAAGGTCAACCAGATAGCATCAGCAAACATTTGCTTGTGTGTTTTTCCTGCAAATCATATTTATTCTAGTTAGTTTCACTCCATAGTTTTCCCCAGGGTCAGCCCAAGTAGTGTCTCTATACCCTACCAGTGGGCTCCACTTCTTTTAGAGAACAATTACTCAAGAGATTAGTACTTAAAAACAACAACAAAGCCATATTCTTAATTATGCAGGAATCAGATTTACATTTAGCATTATTGTTCTGCTCTGATCTGTCATTCTGCACGCATACATGAAAAGCCTGAGGCAGGGGATCGCTTCTGCAAGCACAAGGACATAAAGGCTGCATAAGTAGGGCACAGCGTGAAAAAGAGGGGTGAATGCAGGTCGCAAAGCAGCTTGAAGAACAAGCAGCAAGGGTAGGCAGGCTAAAACACCTAAAATAGCACACTTTATGTGATATTTCTCAGCTGGTCTCAGCTGATATGGGCTCCTGTTTTAGATCACCTGTTATCAGCTGATTGTGGGCTGAGCTCAACTTTGTGGCCTGTCTGAATCGAGGCTTTGCTGAGTTTTACAAAATTCATACACATGCACACATTGTAAAAAAAGAGCCACAGATCTGGTTCTGCGCGAAGCTGGTGATTTCCTGTAAACCCTATAACATACAAGAAAAAGCACTTACATTTATTGAGTGGCTCCAATTCTTGTAGCTGCTTGACCGACTGTAGCTCCGACTGTAGCACAGAAGTCTTTTCTACTGAAAGTTCGCTCCTGCAAAAAAAGACCATATCTAGTTCCTAATCCCTAAAGAAGGCAAACTACAAAATGTTTCAGTTGTTCGAAAAACAAAAGTACCTGAAAAGTTCCTGATCTGTGGCAGAGTCCCTACACCAACTCTCAGTTCGACCTATGAAAGTTAAATGTTCACAGTGTCATGAAAGTCATCATCCTGCCTTTCAAAGAACACAACATGGTAGATATGTATATGTGTCACCTGTGTAGAGAGCACAGTCCCTATGAGTGTGTTTTTCAGTCCAGTGCACAGTCAGGTTGCGTTCATTGGTGATGTCGCTAATCGTTCCAGGAGGCAGATTGCATATCTAAGCCTTTGCTAAGGAGAGAAAACCTCCAAACATGAATTATGTATTCCAAAAGTGAAACAGAAGTATTTGATTTGAACATAAATTAGTCACTTTAAAGCAAACCCGCGCAGGCCCACAGTGTGAGTGTGCATACTAAGTCCATGGCTGATTTCCAGGGCCAATACGGCAACCTGGTAGAGCTGGGCATTATGACTAAAATATTAAATCTCCAAACTTTATTGAGGCTTTAATAAGTTCATTTAGATTTACAAAGAGCACTGAGCACTTTGTTTCAGACAAAACATTTTAGAATATACCAAAGAGAGAAGCAGCCTAAGGTAAAGAAGACTCCTGTTTCTGAGCGAATGACTGCATCTGGTTTAAAAAATGAAATATTCACGTGGAACTGTGAATGAATATGGATGTGAATGACAGATATCGAGGACATTTTACTAATTACTGAGCTTGCATATCAATGAGGGTCATTTCCATGACTACTGTGCAAATGCCATCACCCTATGAAGACAGTGTTAAGTGTGCCCACTTACACATTGCTTACGACCAATGTGTTACATACTGCACACTTAGAAGAAAATCCTGATTATCACTCCAAAGTTTTTCTCCTTATATGCCACTCCCATTGCTTTTAACTGCTTACCGGGAAACATGTATCAATTTGTATGGTACTGGTATTTGCTTTTTCCCTACTCTTCACCCAAATATAATGGTAACTCTACAGTCACACAAGGAAAACCAGTAGTTTGAGACTGAGACAAGACAGAGACTTGGTCTGTGACTGCTTGTTGTCAGCTGCCATCCTCAAAAAAAATATATATAAGTGATAAAGTGGTAATAAGATGGAATGAGTCTGCTAACAGTTTGTGATTGAATTGGTTCACATTGGCAATTACAATGTGACCTGTTGTGGTACTAAAACTATAAATAAGGTTGCCTCACATCAAGCAAACCTGTGCAAGGTTAAAGCTGCTTGACATTTAACCTCTAGGCAACCAGTTGGTATTGAATAAATCCCAGGCAACCACCAATTTTTTCCAGTCGCCAGGAGGTTGCCATCCTAGTTTTACTCTAGTGCCACTGAACCATAAAGCAATGAAGTTGTTCTACATACTAATACAGCTGGAGTTTTAACCATTTTTCCATCTTGTTAGCTTGGCCTCTGAGGTCAGAAACAAAACTAATCTTAGAGAAACTCTTTCCAAAAGTATTAACTTCAGCTATCAACTTTAATAGTCAGTCTAAACATGATGTCATGTATTACTAAACTCTGACAAGGAACTCCCTTCACTAGTGTGCTAAAGCCAACATAACATTCCACTGCAGTGCACTGATCAAAGTTTCATGATGAAACCTTTTCTCTTGATGCACAGAGTCTTAGCAGCATGAGGTACGTGCAGAATGATAAGAGCAGAATGCTAAACCAGTATGCTGTTCAATCAGCAGCACACCAGGAAAAGTATTCTTATTCTCTGCAGGGGTAACCTGTCAGTTTTAAGTCACAATGGAAAAGGATACCCAGACAGGGCTCTGTTTAAAGCGCGGATGGACACTCCTCCACTCCACTCTCTGGGGCTGACCGTCAAGGACGAGGAACAAGCCGACTGACTGCGCCTGACAGGACAAAAGCAGGGAGAACGTTCACCAAGTCTAGACAGGGTACCATATGAAAGCAACTTTGTTTAAAAAAAAAAACAAAAAACTGGTTAGACACATCTTACCAGTCTTCACTTTTCCAAAACTGTCACAGTCTCCATGACAGCTCACACACAAACTCCACTTTGCACATGATTATATGCACATCATGAATCCCTAAATCTACACTCTCCAGTCACTTCATCAGGTACACCTACTCAGTTGCTTTTTTAGCTAACATCTAATCAGCCAATCACAAGGCAGCAATTCAGTGCATGTAGACATGGTCAAGACCATAAGGTAAAATTGAAACGTGTTTTTAAGTGACACCTATTTGAGTACCAAAGTTGTTGGTGCAAGACGGCCTGGTGCAAGTCTTTCAAAAAGAAATGGTCCACTGGGATTTTCCTGCACAGCCATCTCTAGAGTTCGTAGTGAATGGTCTCAAAAATAGAAAATTCAGACAGCTTCAAGTTGATACAAAGGCAACGTTAATTTGCAAAGACTCACCAAAGTTAGACAAGTGGCAAATAAAAAACATGCCTGGTCTAATGAGTCTTGATATATGCTACAATATTCAGATGATACGTTCAAATTTGGCATAAACAACATGAAATCATAAAATCCATTCTGCCTTGTACCAACAGTGCAGGTTGGTAATGGTGATGTAATGGTATGGGGGACATTTCCTTGGCACACCTTGGATCCCTTAGTGGAAAGGAACATTGTTAAACACCTGAGTTCATCCCATCATGTCCACAGTGTACCCATCTTGTGATGGTTGCTTGCACCAACATAACGCACCGTATCATCAAGTTGAAATCATCTCAAACTGTTTTCCTGAAGATGACAGGAGGCTCGCTGTACTGAAATGGCCTCCACAGTCACATCTCAGACCAAAACAACTTTTGAGACGTGAGGAAACGGGAGATTCATATCACTGACGAATGGCCAGAAAATCTGCAGCAACTCTATAGACCTCTTTAAACCTAAATCTTTGAGAAAGTGCTTCCAGCACCTTTTTGAATGTGTCATAAAGGCTTAAGGGAATTCTGGAGGAAAAAGTACTAACAAGGTGTAGCTAAAGAAGTAGATGGTGAGTGCATATTCATACCCTTACATATCACAAATCTACAACATCTAACTAACTAAAAAACATTTTTAAAAAAAAGAGTATATAATTTTCTAAAAGGACAAATTAAAGTACTTATGTGAAAAAAATGTATCTGCAAGTCTACTTTAGAATATTGTCACATTTAATTTCTTTAGGACAATGAACCCTAAAATGCCAGGGTATTTATTAAGGTCACCTTATTAAAAAAATAAAATAAAGAACAGCTCATCCTGAATTCCATCACAGCATTTTCTAAGTGAAGAAAAAGTGGAGATACTGACATTCACAGGCCTGGAGAAGGCCACAGCCACTCTCTCCTCATCCCGATTCACATACACACAGCTTATCATCTCTTCACGCTCCGCTGTTAAAAAGACAAAGAACTTGTGTTTTACAAAGCACAGCAAAGCTGAAATGTATTCTCGTTCATACTTACAGACACTACGACCAATAGACATACCTCTGCCTAACAGCCAGCGATAGTAAAACCACGCGCTCTGGTCATTAGGGTCAGTGAAGAAAGCGTTCTGTACAAGCTCATATTCTGAAAGTAGTTAATACAATTTCACTGTAATAGAATATACAATCTGACTTCATTTGCAAAATAACACCTTTTACTTAAGGATAATAAAGACTTACACTGCCCCCTATCAGTTGCTATTGGGAACTGCAGTTTACCTTTTAGTAGTTGCTCTTCACAGACCCGATGGGAATGGGTTTGAGGAGAAGGTGGGGGGGAGGACTGGGGAGGCTCACGGCATGGTGAAGGGGGCTCTGGAGACTCTGGGTGAAGCAGAGGCAGAAGGGTGCTACGGTAGTGCCAGCTGGAGTAGTTGGAAAAGTTGGAGCCAATAAGACGATCAGTAAATGCCAACTCCTGATCTACAGGCACGCCAGACATCTTTACAACCATTCGGCGGTAATCCCAGCAATGGACTGGGCAAGACAGAAACACAGAACATGCCAGAACATGAGTAAAAATAATGTAGTGTAGGACAAGGTTTAGATCAATTACTTTTAAAAAATGCATTATTACACATCTTTAACATTCAGCTCCTTTTTATTTTTTTCTCCCACTCACAGTTGCGGTCATCCAGGCTCAAGCAGCGATCACACAGAGTCAGCTCCCTGGCCCAGTCCGGTCGAGGCAAACGGGCGGAGACCCAACCTCGGTGGTGCCAGCTGCCATAAGATTTTGGGTTCACTTTCAGGCAAGACTCAGTAAACGACAGCTCAGCCTCGTAAATCTTCTGCACTTCATCTTTGTCTCTGCAAAGGATATTGGGAAACAAAATCGTCATTCTCCTGTGACACCGCAAATGACTTACCATTCAGTAAAAAAGGATTCAACTATGAATCTGTGAGTACTAACTTCACAGTCTCCAGGTGCATTAGGATTTCTCTTCTGTAGTTCCACAGGGTTGCAAAGTCAGGATTGGATGATAGGAGCTGCTGGGTGAGCTGAAGAGCCTCATCATCCCAGATACCCTCATTTCTCTGTCAAACAGGAGAAAGTGAGGAGGGTGAGGAAAATACATGGAGTAAAAAGCAGGCGGAGAAAAACACAACACATTTTTATCTGTTAAAGACACACACCTGAGCCACAAAAACATTTTACATATGAATATCACATTAAGTTTAAATCCTGTCCATTAGTTAACTATTTACAACTGTTAAAAGATGACTACATTAGAAGACAGATGAAAATTTAGAAAGGGATAAAAGGGGGCTGATATCCAAATGTGGACAAAATTGAATTGGTTTTTTCCTTGTTCTGACCAACCACCTATGGAACTCAAATTTCTGTCAATGTATAGAAGTAACTTCACATTTAGTTCATAAGATATAAATAAAGAGAAGCAGAATTTTAACAAAATCTTTTGATTTTTTTCCCCCAATTTTTGTACATGATTTTTAAAAAATTGCTGTTCTTTACAGAAAATTCTCCTTTTTAAAAGACCCACTGTAAAAGAAAAAAAAAGGTGAAAAACCTTTCTGTCATTTAATTGTTTAGTTATTACTTAATGTTGGTGTAATCAAGTGGAGTACATTGGAGTCTTTGCTGGACTGATTCTGGCCCCCAGGTCTTATGTTTGACACCCCTACACTAACCCAAAGACATGCTGCAGTATTGCTACTAAAACATAAGGGAAATTTAATATTCCACCTTAGAAAAACAGGCATCACGTGCTGCTACGTATATCTTGAGCTTCTTCTCCCTCTCCTTTCTTTTCTCCTCCTCCTGCTGGGCTGTAGTTTTAATTTTCACTCTGCCATGCTGTCAAAAGCAAAAAGAGAAGGATATACCAGCAGAGTACAGTTTATTCTGCTGGCTAAATGTGTAAATAATTGACCTACTGTAATTCCACATGCACTGGAAATGTCTAGATTTGAACAAGTATAGTACATGGTTCATCTCTTACCATCGTTGCTGTTAGTGAAGGAGGCTTCTTTAAGAATCTGTTTATGAGGGGTGACAGTCATGTTTAGGCCAGAGTAATGTTCACATGACATACAGAAGCAAAGTGCTGACAGACTGACACAGAAGTTTTAACAAGTTACCGTAAAGAGCTCTCAGTATTCAGGTATACAGTGCTCAGTAATGCCAAAACACTGAATACAAGTATCACTGAATGTAAACTTAGCATGCTAATTAGCTCCGTTGTGGGCTGGGCTCATTCAGTTCAATGAAACGAGCACAGATTAAGCACAACCGGCGGTATACAACACATCTTCATTAACGCTGTACACTGAACGCAGCACAACCTATCCCATTAAATACATACCTGGTTTTTCACTGACGCTGATTGTGTGTTTTAGAATGCAGTTTGATTTGTCATGTCACCATCAGGAGTGCTAACGACTACAATTTTTTCACTTCCGTCTCATGACATCTACGTCACTGAGAGGCTCTCGCACAGCCGCCGCGCTTTCGTTGTCCTCTAGTGGCGAAAACGGCTCACAGCTGCGGAGTTACAGGGGCCACATAAGGTGGTGACACTTAAGAAGGTGACACTAGTCTCTAAGCGACTGGATGAGGCGTAAAGTCAAATAAGACAGAGGATCGGTGTAGTTCAGTTCAATTCAGGTTTATTCACAGCAAAAGTCGACTCAAGGCGCTTTACTGTGAGGTAAAAACCTACAGTTTGGGAGAAAACCCCAACAATCGAGGGACTCCCGTGAGCAAGCACTTTGCGACGGTGGGAAGGGAAACCCCCTTTGTAACTGGGAGAAACCACCGGCAGAACCATCCCCTTCAACTGGTTGGTGGTGAAGGGAAAGAGAAAGGAGAAAGGGAAGAAGCGATCTTAAAGAGACTGGACAAAACACACTATGAGAGAGAGAATTTTAATGACACTCAGCAGTGGCTCTACCATCCAAATGTCACAGCAGAAATTGAGATTCATCAGACTAGGCAGTATTTTTTCAATCTTTCCTTGTTCAGTGTTGGTGAAGCAATGTGAATCGGTTTAACTGTTCTTAGTGGTCTGCTTTAGCATAGTTCAAGGTTTTACATTTTGTACTTACAGAGATGCTTTTCTTCATAAATTGGTTGTAATGGGTGGTTATTTATTCATTACTGCTCCCCTCTTATTAGTTTAAAGGTTTCTCTCTTTTTTGAAGATTCTCTGTAACCATAGAAATGGTTGTGAAGGAAGATTCAGTAGATCAGCAGTTTCTGAAATAGTTAGACCAGCCTGCCTGTCACCAACAACTATATTACATTCAAAGTCACTACAGTCAGTTTTGTCTCCATTCTGATGCTTGGTTTGAACTTCAGCAGGTCATCAGGTCTACATGTGTAAATACACTTGAGTTGCTGCTGTGATTGGCTGATATTTGCATTAACGAGCAGTTGAACAGGTTAATGTAATAAAGTGGCCAGTGAGCGAGGACTGTCTTCCTCACTATTTAAAAGCAACTCGAAAAGGCCTCTTAAAAATGTCTCAATATCATATCAAACTCACTCTCAATAGTGGGCGAGCACATGGTGTGGCAGCATCAGAGTGTCTGAGTGGGTGAATGCAAAACATACTAAAAAGCACTTTGTAGAATGTAGCTAAGGTTGAAAGGTTCGTCATAAATGCAGAGCATTTTATTTGAGGACTAGAAAATTTACATTTTTTAAACTTACCAGAAAATGTCTCATGATACTGGCTTGCAGAGAGGCTCTTCAGATAGAAAGGTCAATGCAATACCTCTTGCATTATTTATAAGAAACCAACCCTGAATATGACCTTTTTAAAATGTAATGCCAGAAACAAGCTCTATATACTCAAAGTGTCTCTTTAAAGTTGTTCCAAATTGTCCATGGCCTGCACTATAAAGACAACTATGCATGTATTGATTTTTAAGGGAAAGAATTACTGACATCTTAAGATAGTTTCAGGGCCACAGACTTGATGTGTCCTTTTAAGTTAGGACATTCTTCAGAGAGATAGCAACTTGAGTGGAAAATTGATTTGTTATCATAAGGAGAGACTCAGACAGCTTCTCATGTCACACTTAACTGTCAAGATAGTTTTTTGTGAAATGTGGTGAATTAAAGAATCAGAATACTTTTTTTTTATTCCTAGAGGAGATTATGTAGAATTGTGTTTTTTAATTATCATTTTGTAAGAAGTATAAAAAGAAATCCATCATAACAAACTGATGGACATAACAACGATCTGTATCGTTTTAAACACAAAAAATAGAAAAAGGAAAATCATAACTTTGTACAACTTTGTACTTTGTTTTTATTTTCATTGTGGGAAATCCCAGCATGCATGGAAGTGAAGTGACGATTTTTATCTTTCCTTTTACAAAGATAAGGGAAGAAAATACACCGATAGATAGATAGATAGATAGATAGATAGATAGATAGATAGATAGATAGATAGATAGATAGATAGATAGATAGATAGATAGATAGATAGATAGAT
>NW_005187447.1:1466303-1473860 GCF_000239375.1 Pundamilia nyererei
TAGATAGATAGATAGATAGATAGATAGATAGATAGATAGATAGATAGATAGATAGATAGATAGATAGATAGATAGATAGATAGATAGATAGATAGATATTAATCTCAGCTTCTGCTAAATCAAGTGAGAAACTTTCCACATTGTTGTACCTTCTCCTGAAATTACTTTTTCTAGCAAAGAAATAAAAATCCCATAACATGCTAAAATTATCATAAATATAAAAGTATTGAGAATTGGCACAGTTTTTCAGTTAATAATAATTAATGAAGACAATTATATTATTTACCTTTACAAGGAATACAGAATCATAAGATTTATTGGAGTCATTTTTAAAATATAAATATTTTCTAAAACAGCTACTCTTTAAAATCACTATTAAACTGAATCATGACATCTAACACAACGCATGGAGTTAATAAATAAATAAAAATGAAACATATGCTTGACAAGACAAACGGTATACCTCTCTCTAAATGTTTATTAATGCTACTGAGCGATCGTAGGTCAAGAGTTGGCAGTTCGTCTTGTAATCGGAAGGTTGCTGATTCGAGCCCCGGCTCGGACAGTCTCGGTCGTTGTGTCCTTGGGCAAGACACTTCACCCGTTGCCTACTGGTGGTGGTCAGAGTCCGGCTGCCTCGCCTCTGTCAGTGCGCCCCAGGGCAGCTGTGACTGTAGCTTGCCATCACCAATGGGTGGATGACTGAACATGTAAAGCGCTATACAAATACAGGCCATTTACTACTGCTGAATATGATAAGGTAAAAAGCTTTTAACATACATCTCAGATAAACTACTGTTTGTGAGGATTAATAGTATCTTTTGTACCATCTTCACAATGTGACTCCTTGGGAAAAAGAAACAAGAAATTATATAGTGTTTACATGAAGGTCCTTTTATTTATCAGATGTAATACCTGAAATGATTTATTTAACTGAATTGAAATGATTAGGCTCTGA
The DNA here is from genome assembly GCF_000239375.1 of Pundamilia nyererei. Classification (NCBI taxonomy): domain Eukaryota; kingdom Metazoa; phylum Chordata; class Actinopteri; order Cichliformes; family Cichlidae; genus Pundamilia; species Pundamilia nyererei. The sequence goes on from NW_005187447.1 coordinate 1,467,262, forward strand.
TTACCCTGAGTTCTACAATACTCCTACAAAGGGAACTGGCCATCAATAAAGGTGCAGATTTGGCTCTTATAGTGCTGAAATGTGTACACCATTACATCTAATAATGCTTAAGCCAACATTTGCACTTGCATAGAACAACTGGCCAGGAGCACTGTGGAGGTGATTTCCAACCTGGACAAAATTTAGCACACTTTGAGCTCCCTCTGCTGTTTCAGGAACTCACTCTAGCATAAGCACATAGGCTTTAAGGCATGTAGACATGGAATTGGCAACTCATGTGACGGTGCTTATCAAAGCATATGATTAAAACAATACAAAAATAACATACAACATTAAAAATCGAATATACATTCGTCCAAATTAATTACATTCTATGTGCTCAAATGTTGCACATGCTGGACGTATTTCCCCTCTTTGTTGTGACGAGATTTTGGGGTCATTAATCAAACAAAAGTAATCCAGTACATTGCTGAATTACTCCCAGGAGAAAGTAATTTGTTTAACATTACTCTTACGTTTCTCTGTAAAATGACCTGAAACACATTGTCTCATGATTACCAGGTAACAATATAAACCTATAGGCTACAGTAACACACGCCAACAAATATCCCTACAGCCTGAATGCACATCACTACTTTTACCTGTTGAACTTCCGGGTCTGGCTGCTGGGCTTTGGGCGGCATTGAACTACTAGGAGAGAACCAGTTCTCCAGTCCCATCCCTAATAATTATCCCACTCTGACCTACAGCGTAGCACTACTATACAAGTGATAGAGCCAGTGTACCAAAATAATTACCTCTTCACTCTACACCCACCCACAGCCTCACTTCAACTGACATTTTTCAGTTAGTAACCCCTGATTTGTTATTCTTGCATCTTAATACTCACTCAGTGACTTGTATTTCATGCGTCTCACACATTCCTTGATGTCATTTTGCAGCTCAGGGAGTGTTTCCTTGAACCCCATCATCAACTCCAGCTCTCTCCTCCTGTTTCAGCCGCTTCCTCTTGAACTTCTCCTCATTTCTCAGGTGGATGTCATCTCTGAATGTCAGGTCCAAAGGAATGACTAGCAGAGTAACATGAACTCCTACTGGGCTCAGTGAAATCTCAACTCGTCGGCCAGAAACCTCCTCCTCTTGCACTTGACATTGTTCATTCTGACTAGATGCAAAGACTTCTTTATGCAGGAGAGTATTTCCTGTTGCACTCTTTCCAACAGTCTTCTGACCAAGCAGTATTATTCTCAGTTCCTGTAGCTTATTACTGGAAACTGAGAAGAAGACAGCTGTCAGAGCAAAGTGAAATGGGAAAATGTCATGTTGCATATGATCTGAGTGAGGATGCTCTGTCACTGGTAAGATTATACACTTCTGTCTATATTGTCCATTTTGAGGGGTGAGGGGTGGTCGTTTCTGAGTTCGGTAAGATGTAATTACCTGGACATTGTGTTAAAGCCAAGTTATTTGACATGTGACAGACACTATACTGCTATCATTACTGAATAACCATACCGTGTCTATTACAGTCACTCATATCCTCTAGCATTTTCAACAAAAGGTACTGCTGTTCTTTTGAAGTATATTTCTGTGTTTTGTTCATCTCTAATATTTATTTAATATGAGGGTGTGGAAACAGCGCTGACATTGCGGCACGTTTTTACTTGTGACACTGATGCTAGGTGATAGTGAAGCATACCTCCAAGGGATTCTCGTGTGGCCTTGACTTGACTTTGCCTCAGCATTGCTCCTTCTTTCACCTTCCTTCTTCTCTCTTCGAGGGTCTGAAATATCTGCTGGTCTGGAACAAAGTAGCCCCACCCATTTGCTGCCACAGTCTCAGTGATTTTCTCCAGCAGCTCTGAGATTTGTGTACCATCACTTGCATTCTTATTATCAACTACATGATATCTATTTCCACATTGTTCAACTAGAGACTGTAGGGCCTCCCCCTCTCCTTCGATGTACTGCTCTATGCTGTTTGTTTCTAGCCAGTCTCCTCTGGTAAAAACTATAATAGTGTGTCTCCACACTCCATCACCAAGAAGCTCCACATGTGATGTCACTGCATCTAAGTGTGTAGCATTAAATGACGCATCTGCATCTATCACCAGGAGGAAGGCATGGGGCCCAAACAGATGCTGCGCATCAGTTCATCTTTGATCACTTCAGGAGTGTCGAACACAGGGAAGCCTTTCCACCAGCCTGGTGTGTCAACAAGAATGATTTCAGTTTTAGCCACAAAACCCCGACAGGCAACAGAATTTGGCGTTCTTTTTCCATCTTCCTGGTCTTTGTACCCCAAGATAGTGTTCCCTACAGAGGTTTTCCCAACATTACGGCTTCCCAGAAGAATCATCTGTAGGAGTAGTTTATCTCTTCTGTTATCGGACAATACAGTTATTAGGCTTGGAGCTCACATGTAAGTTCATGTAAGTTATTAAATTCAGATACAATGATTAAATTCCCATAGTTCCGATATATTTTAGTGGACATTTGCAATACACCATACTGACATCTATAACAACATTGAGAAAAGAAAAATCACTTTTTTTTAATTCATATTTTTTGTGGCTTCTCAAGATATTATTTAACCTGACATTTTATAGATCAGTTTTTCATTTTCTGTGCTTTCTAAAAGAGTTTTTAAGTTTTTAAGTTAAGTTTTAAGTTTTTAACATTTACAAAGTTCCCCTATGACATCTCTCCACCTGTACTTAAAAAAAAAGTTTGTCATTTTACAAGACTTTCATGTGGTGGATGTTTTCCTGGACTGAAACTATGTACTGTGCTGCCTATGCAGTAATCTGCACAAGGATGCAAGAGCATTCAATACAGGAAGCTTTTGCTCGAGTGCACCTTCTGTCAAACTCACCTGGAATGAGTGCTTTCATGTCATGTCTTTGGTCCTCGGCCTTCTTCCTTCTCTCTTCTGCCCTCTCACCTACCTCCTTTTGCTTCTCTTTGATGACCCGGAAAATGTGCTCTTCTACCTTGTAGTAACTGCCACCATTGCCATCTTCTGCAGCAACTTTGTGACCTGAGATAAGTTACTCTTGTCCTTGTTGTTAAATACATGGTACCTGTTCAAACACTTTTCTATTAACCACTTGAGTGCCTCTCCCTCGCTTTTGATGTGTTCTTCTATTGTCTTTTCCCAGAGGAAATCCCCAAAGGTGAACAGCATAGTGCATCGCCAAACCCATTCACCCAAGAGCTTCATGTGCTCCCCCACACTCATCTTTTGCTCCACAGAGAAAGCTGAGTCTGTTGGAATAACGAGGAGAAAAGTATTTGGTCTAGGCAGTTTAAACCTTTGATTGTCCCCGTCTGGGATCTTAGAGAGGGAAACACAACTCCTTCATCCAGGAATATCAATCACAGTGAGCTTCCTGCCTTCCACAACTTCATGTCTCACTTCAGACTGAATTGATCTACTTTGACCACACAACCTAATCCTAACCATTTAAAAACAAAACTAAATTACCCGTTTGTTTATATCCATACCTTTAGCTGAGAAGATCAAGAATATAACTGCAACGTCAACAAGACTTAAGAATAAAGAGAAAAAACAAAAATTGCTTTGTTGAGCAGTTTTTCCTCTTGTTTATGTTCAAGGTACACAAAACAGTTTGAAGTGGAATTTTGAGTCATTTGATATGTGTGTGATGTGTTTTTGATAGCCTGCAGGAATTCAATCCATTTTGCCCTTCTGGCCAAACATAACTCAGGTTTAACTGGTTTTATTGTGTTTATGACATTTATTTTCCCTGTTCCATAAATGCTAATATTATTGCACAAAAATAATAGCAATAATGGGCAATAAACAGTGTAATCTTAATTATATCAATGATTTATTATATTTAAGATTTTAAAAAATTATTAATATAACATATCAGTATTTTATGCATGAACTTATCAAGCTTTAATCTATGAAAGCTAACTTTTCATGAGCTTGATTTACTTCTTTGCTTATATCTCTCTCCTCAACGTCCCCGAGCTGTCAGCAGAAGTCAGAATGGACAAACTCTATCTCCAGTTAAAATATTTGAGGAAAATAGGTATTCAGGCATATTCTACTGCCAGTTCACACAGACTGTATGAAGTGAAGCAAAGCCAGCAAACACAGTGTATAGATTGGTGTAACAGTGCAGTCTAACTGGTTTTATAGATACAGTAACTTGAGAACTTAATCGTGATATCAGTATAGATTGGTGTAACAGTGCAGTCTAACTGGTTTTATAGATACAGTAACTTGAGAACTTAATCGTGATATCTGTGCAGACTTAAAATGAAGAAACCAACACGCCAGCGACTGTAAATAATAGAAGTTATGCTTAAGGTAATTGCTTTCAAAAGTTTTATTTTCCTATTTATAACGGTTAAGATTATTATTTATAAACTTTAGTAGAAAAAAGTCATATTTGCCTCAATGATTTTACTTGCTGTGCAGCACTTGGGTTCTAGTCTGTTTTGTTTAAATCGTTTTATTTATGCTACTAAAAATAAAATGATTGACGTGAGTTAAATTGATGAACAAAACATTAATCTCATAGCACATAACAACAGCAAACACAAGCAAAGTAACATTGTGTCTGTTATCTCAGCAGAGTTCAAGGTCCCACACATCCCAGCCGCTTCTTTGAACCAAAGAAACAACTGAAAAACACAATTTCTTCTTAAAACCATGAGATACTTTCACCTGTGATTTGGCAGACATACAGCATGAATAATTTAGATTATAGTGATTTTGTATAAGGTTTTTGGTTGTCAGTATCAGTCTGCTGAGTTCTTGCACATGATACTCCAGTAGCATGAGAGTCCCAGTAGAAGTAAATTTAAATAAAGTTCTCGCTGTCATTGTCTGCATTTAGGACATTTTTAGAAAGTGAAGCATTTGTTTTACCATGAAAAAAAGTCATTTATATATTCTTTTTCAGCCCAAAAGAAGATAAAAGTAGGATAAAAATATTATAACAAGAATACTCATCATTTGATTTAATTTGAATAACCAAGTGAAAATCTGCGATAAGCTATATATTTATTTTTGTTATTTTTTTCAAATGAATGGGGTACATTTTATCTTGATATATGATGATGTAATACCTTGTCAGATTTCACACAGAGAAATTAACAACCGTTTTTAAAATGTTTTGTTTACATTTTGAGATAAACAACATACTAAATGGCCACAAGACCAGTGTTTTACATTTGGGTTAAAAAAGTCACACAGATTTAACAGGAGCAGCAGTAATGATTCCCCATCATCAAAGTGGCTTCAGAAGCAAAGTGTCAGATAGTATAAGTGTGCATTGTTTTGGAGTCAAATTAGGGTTTGTTTGTTTTTTTTGCTCATGTTAGAATGAGCAGGTTACAAAACAGAAAAGAAAAGATGCCAGACACCACAAGGATTTAGGTTTATGAAATATTGTTCAGTATTGTTTAATCAAGGGAAAATGCAGTATTCATGTACCAGCAAACTCAAAAATTTAATTCAGTGAGAAGAGTGTTTATCCATAAAAATAACACATGGAGAACCAGTAGAGTTGAGAGAGATTCTGAAACACAGGCAACAGAAATGCAAACATTTCTGTTATAAAGTAGGGGGTTGGTTGCACTTACTTAAACATCTCACTGGATATTGCATCAATTTCATGAAACAGAAACAGTTGTTATTCTTATGTAATACAAAAGGCATGAAGATGCAATAACAGTTATTGTTAGAGGAAAGCATAAAAGGGAGCAGGGCTAAAAATATACTTCATCTGTTAACTTAGTAGAGGGATCAAAATGAACTATTTCCAGAAACTGTAAACTAATTTGGACATCTGCAAAAACAATTAATAATTGTTAACTATTTATAACAGAAGGAGGCAGTAATGCAAATGTAAAAGATGTGAACTGCCGTAAAAACACAAAGAAAAAGAACAACCTGCTGTGCTTTGTGGCTCTCTAGTGGAGGAAATGGCAAACAGCAGAAACTTTAACCCAAGATAGTTTTTAGGGAGATACAAAGATGTCTGAAGTGTTTTAGTAGTTCATGGTTGAGCTGTAAAATTACATTAGAAGTTATTTACAAGGTTATTGGACAGAGAAATGAGGCACCAGGGACACACCTGAAATGAAGAAGCTCAATAAATTTTATCTGGTTAAAAATATAAAACTACAGATCCAGTTCTAACAATGGTTTCTTAACAATTATTAGTTCCTTAATAATTAGCTAATTAGTTGCATAAAAATAATTTTAAATCACTTGGATATTAAATGAAATTTGCATATAGGCCTACTTGTGCTTTGCTTAATTCTTTTCTTTTCATGCAGTTTTCTACTTTTACTCTGCTGCAGAGACAAATATTGTGCCTCATTATTTTTATGTGAGAGCACAGTCATGCCATGAGTTAAAATGTCTTCATGTGAAACCTATCCAGCACTAACTAACTAATGCATAATGATTGTTATACATTTAAATTACCTAACAGCATATAAAAACACAGGGGACTTAGTACTTGTGACAGAAATTATCGCTATTTTCTAAATGTTTTCTATTTCTATTTTATAAATTTTCCAAATAATTAATTAAGAAAATAATAATAATAATA